>NC_047055.1:58649626-58968733 GCF_011762595.2 Tursiops truncatus
AAAACTCCAAAGTTAGCAGAAAGAAAGACATAAAGATCAGATCAGAAATAAATGAAAAAGAAATGAAGGAAACGATAGCAAAGATCAATAAAACTAAAAGCTGGTTCTTTGAGAAGATAAACAAAATTGATAAACCATTAGCCAGAGTCATCAAGAAAAAAGGGAGAAGACTCAAATCAATAGAATTAGAAATGAAAAAGGAGAAGTAACAACTGACACTGCAGAAATACAAAGGGTAATGAGAGATAACTACAAGTAACTCTATGCCAATAAAATGGACAAACTGGAAGAAATGGACAAATTCTTAGAAATGCACAACCTGCAATGACTGAACCAGGAAGAAATAGAAAATATGAACAGACCAATCAGAACCACTGAAATTGAAATGGTGATTACAAATTTTCCAACAAACAATAGCCCAGGACCAGATAACTTCACAGGAGAATTGTATCAAGCATTTAGAGAAGAGCTAACATCTATCCTTCTCAAACACTTCCAAACTATAGCAGAGGGCCCCAAATCATTCTACGAGGCTAACATACCGTGATACCAAAACCAGACAAAGGTGTCACAAAGAAAGAAAACTATAGGCCAATATCACTGATGAACATAGATGCAAAAATCCTCAACAAAATACTAGCAAACAGAATCCAACAGCACACTAAAAGGATCATAAACGATGATCAAGTGGGGTTTATTCTAGGAATGGAAGGATTCTTCAATATATGCAAATCAATCAACATGATATGCCATATTAACAAACTGAAGGAGAAAAACCATATTATCATCTGAAGAGATGCAGAGAAAGCTTTCGAAACAATTCATCACCTATTTATGATAAAAATATTGCAGAATGTAGGCATACAGGGAACTTTCTTCAACATAATAAAGGCCATCTTTATGCAGCCAACATCGTCCTCAACAGTGAAAACTTGAAAGCATTTCCACTAAGACCAGAAACAAGACAAAGTTGCCCACTCTCACCACTATTATTCAACCACTATTATTCAACATAGTTTCAGAAGTCTTAGCCAGAGCAATCAGAGAAGAAAGAGAAATAAAAGGAATCCAAATTGGAAAACAAGAAGTAAAGTTGTCACTGTTTGCAGACAACATGATAGTATACATAAAGAATCCTAAAGATGTTACCAAAAAACTACTACAGCTAATCAATGAATTTGGTAAAGTAGCAGGAAACAAAATTAATGCACAGAAATATCAGGCATTCCTATACACTAATGATGAAAAATCTGAAAGTGAAATTGAGAAACCCTCACATTTACTGTTGAAACAAAAAGAATAAACTATCTAAGAATAAACCTACCTAAGGAGACAAAAGACCTGTATGCAGAAAATTATAAGACACTGATGAAACAAATTAAAGATGACACAAATAGATGGAGAGATATACCATGTTCTTGGATTGGAAGAATCAACATGGTGAAAATGACCCTCCTACCCAAAGCAATCTACAGATCCAATGTAATCCCTATCAAACTACCACTGGCATTTTTCACAAAAGTAGAACAAAAAACTTCAAAATTTGTACAGAAACACAAAAGACCCCAAATAGCCAAATCAATCTTGAGAACGAAAAATGGAGCTAGAGGAATCAGGCTCCCTGACTTCAGACTATACTACAAAAGAACAGTAATCAAAAACAGTATGGTACTGGCACAAAAACAGAAACATAGTCAATGGAACAGAATAGAAAGCCCAGGAATAAACCCACCAACATATGGCCACCGTATCTTTGATACAAGAGGCAAGAATATACAGGGAAGAAAAGACAGCCTCTGCAATAAATGGTGCTAGGAAAACTGGAAAGGTACATGTAAAAGTATAAAATTATTACACTCCCTAACACCATACACAAAAGTAAACTGAAAATGTATTAAAGACCTAAATATAAGGGCAGACAATATCAAACTCTAAGAGGAAAACATAGGCAGAACACTCTATGACATAAATCACAGCAAGATCCTTTTTGACCCACCTCCTAGAGAAATGGAAATAAAACAAAAATAAACAAATGGGACCTAATGAAACTTAACATCTTTTGCACAGCAAAGGAAACCATAAAAAAGACCAAAAGACAACCCTCAGAATGGGAGAAAATATTTGCAAGTGAATAAACTGACAAAGGATTAATCTCCAAGATTTATAAGCAGCACATGCAGCTGAATAACAGAAAAACAAGCAACCCATTCCAAATATGGGCAGAAGACCTAAATAGACATTTCTCCAAAGAAGATTTACAGATTGCCAACAAACACATGAAAGAATGCTCAACATCATTAATCATTAGAGAAATACAAATCAAAACTACAATGAGATATTATCTCACATCAGTCAGAATGGCCATCATCAAAAAATCTAGAAACAATAAATGCTGGAGTGGGTGTGGAGAAAAGGGAACACTCTTGCACTGTTGGTGGGAATGTAAATTGATAGAGGCACTATGGAGAACATTATGGAGTTTCCTTAAAAAAACTAAAAATAGTACTACCATATGACGCAGCAATCCCACTACTGCGCATATACCCTGAGAAAACCATAATTCAAAAAGTTATGTACCAAAATGTTCATTGCAGCTCTATTTAAATTAGCCAGTACATGGAAGCAACCTAAGTGTCCATCATCGGATGAATGGATAAAGAAGATGTGGCACATATATACAATGGAATATTACTCAGCCATAAAAGGAAATGAAATTGAGTTATTTGTAGTGAAGTGGATGGACCTAGCGTCTCTCATACAGAGTGAAGTAAGTCTGAAAGAGAAAGACATATACAGTATTCTAACACATATATATGGAATCTAAAAAAATAAAAAAAGGTCATGAAGAACCTAGGGATAAGATGGGAATAAACACATAGACCTACTAGAGAATTGACATGAGGAGGGGGAAGGATAAGCTGTGACAAAGTGAGAGAGTGGCATGGACATATATACACTACCAAACGTAAAATAGATAGCTAGTTGGAAGCAGCCGCATAGCACAGGGAGGTCAGGTACGTGGTTTGTGACCACCTAGAGTGGTGGGATAAGAAGGGTGGGAGGGAGGGAGATGCAAGAGTGAAGAGATATGGGAACATATGTATATGTATAACTGATTCACTTTGTTATAAAGCAGAAACTAACACACCATTGTAAAGCAATTATACTCTAATAAAGATGTTTAAATAAATAAAAAATAAATAAATTTAGTAAAAAAAAAAAAAGGCAGTGTGGTATCGGCACAAAAACAGGCACATATATCAATGTTATAGAATAGAGATCCCAGAAATAAACCCATGCCCTCATGGTCAATTCATCTATGTTAAAGTAGTCAAGAATATACAATGGAGAAAAGACAGTCTCTTCATCAAGTGGTGCTGGGAAAACTGGGCAGCCACACATAAAACAATGAGATTAAAACAGTCCATTACACCATATACAAAAATAAACTCAAAATGGTTTAAAGACCTAAATGTAAGAACAGATACCATAAAACTCCTAAAAGAAAACATAGGCAGAGCACACTTTGATATAAATTGCAGCAATATTTTCTTGGATCAGTCTCCTAAGAAAAAAGAAATGAAAGCAAAAATAAATGAATGGAACCTAGTTAAACTTAAAAGCTTTTGCATGGCAAAGGAAACCACTGACAAAATGAAAACTCTACCTACAGAATGGGAGAAAATATTTGCAAATGATGAGACTAATAAGGGGTTAATATCCAAAATATACAAACAGCTCATATAACTTATCATCCAAAAAATAAACCCAGTGAAAAAAATGGCCCGAAGACCTGAATAGACGTTTTTCTAAGGAAGACATATAGATGACCAGCAGGCACATGAAAAGATGTTCAACATTGCTAATTTTTAGAAAAATGGAAATCAAAGCAACAATAAGATATCACCTCACATCTGTCAGAAGGGCTATCATCAAAATGTCCACAAATTACAAATGTTGGAGAGGATGTGGAGAAAAGGGAACCCTTGTACACTGTTGGCGGCAATGTAAATTGGTGCAGCGACTGTGGAAAATAGTATGGAAGGGTCTCAAAAAACTGAAAATAGAACTACCATTTTAGCCAGCAATTCCAGTCTTGAGTACATATCCAGACACTAATTAGAAAAGATACATGCGCCCCAATGTTCATAGCAGAACTATTTACAGTAGCAAAGGTATGGAAGGCACCCATCCATTGTATACATATATATGTATATGCATATATATGTATATGATGGAATATTACTCATCCATGAAAAAGAATAAAATTCTGCCATTTGCAGCAACGTGGATGGACCTACAGTATAGTATGCTGAGTGAAATAAGTCAAAGACAAATGCTGTATGATATCACTTATATGTGAAATCTAAAATATAATACCAATTAATGTATATGCAAAACAGAAACAGACTAACAGATATAGAAAACAAACTTGTGGTTACCAAAGGGGAGAGGGAATGTGGGAGGAACAAATTAGGTGTTGAGGTTAACAGACACAAACTACAATGTATAAAATAGATTAGCAACAAGGATATGCTGTATAGCGCAGGGAATTATAGCCATTATCTTGTAATAACCTGTTGTGGTTATTGGAGTATAATCGGCAAAAATACTGAATCACTATGCTGTACACCTAAAACTAACATAATATTATAAATCAAATATACTTCAATAAAAATAATGCCATTTATATTAGCACCCCCCCAGAAATGAAATATTTAGGTATAAGTCTAACAAAATACAAGATCCATACGAGGAAAATGACAAAATTCTGATGAATGACATCAAAGAAGGACTAAATAAATGGAGAGATATTCCATGTTCAGGGATAGGAAGATCCAACACTGCCAAGACGTCATTTCTTTCCAAATTGATATATTTATTTGATGCAATCCCAATAAACTCTCAGCAAGTTATTTTGTGGATATCAACAAACTGATTTTAAAGTTTATATAGAGAGGTAAAAGACCCTAAATAGCCAATACAATATCAAAGGAGAACAAAGTTGAAAGACTGATGCCACCTGACTTTAAGACTATCTATAAAACTAAAGTAATCAAGATAGTGCTATTGGTGAAAGAACAAAAATAAAATAGATCAATGGGACAGAATAGAGAGCCCAGAAATAGACCCACAGACATAAAATAAACTGGTCAAAGGAGCAAAAGCAATAAGATTGATGAAAAGACTGTCTTTTCTAAAACATTAGGGAACTGTAAATTAAAACAATGAGATATCACTATACCTAATAGAATGGTTCAAATCCAAATCACTAACAAACAAATGCTGTGTGGTTGTGTAGTAACAAGAGCTCTCATGATTGCTGGTTAGAATGCAAAATGGTACCACCACTTTGGAAGACAGTTTGGCAGTTTCTTACAAAATTAAACATATTTTAGCATTTGATCCAGCAATGACCATCCTTGCTATTTATTTATTGAAAGGAGTTGAAAACTTACCTCTACACAAACCTGTACATGGATGTTTATAGAAGCTTTATTCAAATTGCTAAAACTTGGTAGCAACCAATATGTTCTTCAATAGGTGAATGGATAAGCAAACTGAGACATTAAAAACTGATATCAAGCTACCAAAAGACAGGAAGGAATCTTTAAAGCATATAGCTAAGTGAAAGAAGGCTACATGTTGTATATTTCCAACTATATGACATTTTGGAAAAAGCAAATCTATGGAGATAGTAAAAGGATCAGTGGCTGTAAGGGGTTAGGGCAGAAAGAGGGATGAATAAGCAGAGCAGTGGATTTTTAGGCCAGTGACACTATTTCATATGATTCTATAATGGTAGGTACATGTCATATACATTTGTCAAAACTCATAGTATGTACAACACCAAGGGTGAACCCTAATGTAAACTATGGGCTTTGAATGCTATTGATGTGTCAATGTTGGTTGACCAATTGTAACAAATGCATCACTCTGTTTTGGAATGTTGACAGTGGGGGAAACTGTGCATGTGTTGGGGCAGAGGATACATGAGACCTATCTGTATTTTCTGCTCTATTTTACTGTGAACCTAAAACTGCCCTGAAATATAAGGTATATTTTAAAAACTCAAATCTCTGGCTTCTTTTATGACTCAGGGAGAAAATTGGTTTCCACAAATAAGTTTGATTCCTTTTATTAGGAATTCACTATTCAATTCATATTCCTGATATTAAGATAGTCTCAGTCCTCTTATACACAGTCTATCAGCAGAAATTATTGAAGACACCTTAATCTTGTCAAAGAGTTCAGCTTAGGATTTTGAGGGGTGTGGTGGGAATTGGGGAAAGCACAGAAGGCTTATTATAATGCCAAGCTTTCTGTTGAATAACTGTAGTCTTTGATGAGCCTAAGAAGATCTGCTTTGGAAGAAAACTGTAAAAAATAGACAGAAATCACTGGAAATATGATCTCTTTTCCATCAGCTATTCAAGGAAAAAGCAAAAAGCCCACAAACAAGCAAAATGAAATTGATGGAAACAAGAACACTTGGATAAATTATTTCAAATTGTGGTAGATAGTACTACAGTCAAAATATTGGAGATATATAACTATATATGTAGTGCATAACCCCCTGGTAGCTGACAACCAGTAGGGGAAATGGGCTGTTCTTCATGGTGAGAATCTACTCCTAGTCTTTGTACTTCCATGCATCTTCTGCTTTATGCATACCATACAACTATAACTTCTCAAAAGAGACTGCTTAGGTACTCTAAATCTGAGCAATAGACTTAGAAGTGTGGGAGAAGTTTGAGGACAGAAGGGTAGAAAGAGCTGCTAATCACACATTAATGACTCATTACCTAGTGAAGAAGTCTGGAATCCCTGGTAAATAAACTATCTGATTTTTATTATATACAAAACAGAATGCCTATTCTAAATGAAATAGCCTATAGTTATCATCAGATTTTCAAAGGGATTATGATTTGTGACCCTTAAATGTTTAAGTCATCTTCTATGCAATGCCAAAGGTCACTGACACCTATAACACAGACTGTTAAATTAAACAGTTGCATCATTATACCCAGTAATAGCATCTGGAACTCTGAAAGCTAAGGCAGTTCTCCAAGTGCTCAACTTACAATCTGAAAATGTAACTTACTTTGGTGAATCTGGTACAAGCTGTTTATAAAAAGCAGCTGTAGTCATCCCAATCTGGTATTAATTATCAGGTCCAAATCTCCATCCCCAGAGCTTGAATAAGGATAGAGATCAGGAAGGGTGGCATCCTTTTTTTTTTTTTTTTCCAAAAGTGTGTATAGTTATCCTGCTATTCTATGCCAGCCTTAGATATAAGATAAAGACACCACAGTCAGTCAATGGTGAAATATAATTTAAGGGGCATCTGAAAGACTCTTACCCACAAATAAAAATTTTCTCTCCTGTTAATGCAATCAAATTTCATAACTGGTGATTTAAACCCAACGTCATCCAAAATATATGTATGTATTTTTATTATTTCAGGGAATAGGCTATTATTATTACTTGGTCTATTTCCTGATGTTTTGAGAACTATCACTCTTAAGTTATTTTTAATTTGAAGCCCTTCTGCTCATTCACAGATGTCTTCCAGAATGATAAATTCAATATTGTCATAGTCACTTTAACAAAGTGATTTCCCTATCAAATACATCCTGCATAGCCTATGATTTTGACAATGATGAATGTATGTCAGCAGTGAAAGGAGAGGTCCTTAAGTGCCCATTATCATGATCTTTCCTAATTTTCTAATTTTACAAGTTCTCCAATTTAATTCATCATTTCCCAACCAACAAATATTTTCTGAATGAAAATTACCCTATAATTAATGCTTTCTAAGCTAACATACACCTGATTTTGTTATTAAAATCCATATATAGATAGAGCTAACAATCATCTAAACCTGTAAGATCCAAGAAAATCCATGAAGAGTGACAAAATATGTTGGAACTGCTGACAGTGTAGCCACTAGCATAACAATAACAATAGTTTAATTGATAGAGGGATAAAAATAAGTAGAACAATGTTAAATACATCTCACATTTATGTTGTCATTTAACCCTCCTGAAATATTTCTGTTACTATTGATTTTTATTTTCATTACAATATACCTCTCAGACATACATATCTATATTGCCAATTTGAGAAAGAAAGAAAAAGAAAGAATGAAAGAAAGAAAGAAAGAAAGAAAGAAAGAAAGAAAGAAAGAGAAAGAAAGAAAGGAAGGAAGAAAGAAAGAGGGAGGGAAGGAGAGAAGGAGAGAAGGGGAGGGACGGAGGGAGGGAAAGAAGGAAAGGTAGAAAGAAACAAATAAATAAACATGAGGAATAAGGAAAAACAATTTAAATAAATAAAGACACTTTTAGAAATCTTTCTAAATGCCAAGTGGCTTGTCTAAGATCACAATAGAGTTTAGTGGTACAAGCAAACCTAGAAGTCAGATCTCTAAACTCTCAGCCTATATTCTTTCAATGGATTCAAGATGCTCCACCTGTTAAATTCAAATCACACTTTCTATTTTGTACTAAAATCCAGAAAATTCCTTTACTTAAAAACAAAATTTTAAAAATCAAAACTAATATATGTCAATTATTCCTAAATGAAAAAATAAATTTTAAAACCTCTGCAATTAAATCCACACCAAATGGAGTTTCTTTGGGAACTTTCGCTGGCCCTAACAGCTTTTTGAAAGTCCCAGGATCTGGGCTGGTCTGGAAATGGGATTTGAGGACATGGGACCCACCGTCTACATGACTTAAAAGAACAAAACAAAACAAAAACAAAATCAAAATGAAAGACTAAATAAGGATGTTTCCAAACACCAGCAATCTCAATACCAGAGAATTCCTCTAAAGTCCATTTTGAGTCTCAAAGTGCACCCAAACTTAAATAAACAGTGCTATATGAGTAATACTCCCATAGTAACCTTTTTATGCATGATAATATCTTTGATACGCTAAAATAACAGCTACCTGAAACCCACCCCCACCACTAACATTCTGTTTCGGTAGTGCTGGCTATTGATCTGATCTAGCTTTTTCCCTCTAAATTGTGTAAAAGGTTTCCAGTAAGTCAAATTGGAATTATCATCCTTGGTTTTATGTTCAAATAACAGAAACATTTTACCTTTCTAATAATGTTGTAACTTACCATGAATCAAAGACCAAAAAGAAGCTAGGATAGCAGTAAAGAAAAAGTATTTAATCTTATATTTGATGAGAGAGTTAAAAACATTGAGGTCAAATGCCTATAACTTATGGCCTGCTTAATTTAAATTACTTTCTTTTACAACTACTCTTATAAGAATATGCCAATATCATCCAAAAATTTAACAAAGAGCTGGAGAACCTGAAAGTTCCTGGTCATAAAGTCAATTTTATAGGAAAAATTGAGAAGGGAAAATTAAAGTCATTATTTTGTTAATAACAAAAAATATTTGCTAGGCACCTGCTTTTTGCAAAGTATTGTGCTGAGCACTGTCAGAGATACAAAGATGAACAAAACATTACCACTTGCCTTCAAGCTAATTACAGTTTGATAGGGAAAGGATAAAACACTCATATGCACAATTACGATAATAGGCAGAAAGTGCTTCAAGAAGCAAAGGAAATGTTATGGGAGCACAGGGGAGGAAGGCATTTCTTCTTGCATTAGCACTATTCTCAGTAGTTAGCAAATGTAAAGTCTGAAAATTAAAAGGAATAACTCAGAAGGAAAAAACAAGCAATAGTAGTTGAGAAAACTTGGAATTTCCTTCCAAAAGCAGGAACCAAAGTTTTATTCCCTAAACTACTGAATAAGGGTAACTTTAGAGTGTTTAAGTTTTCTGATGTTAAGAATTATAAAAGTTAGAATTAAAATATGAAGCAAAAAAACTAAAAATTACTTTTCATTTGAAATGCCTCTGCATAAAAATAATTTTATTGACATAAATGAAATTATTTTTATAATAAATTTTCACATAGGTTTTTGTGCTAGATAACTGTAATATTTCAACTTAATGTGAGGGAAAACTTATTGCACTGAAGCTATTTTATGGATGGGAATTAAAACTTTAATAAAGTTTAAAAAGTAAAATATAAAAAGATACTATAATTCTGTAATGATAATATATTATTTTCATCTATGTAGTGCCTAAAACATTTTATTTAACAAAACAGAATATGCCAAACCATCTTTAGTAATTACTGTGTACAGAAAATACTGCAGTAAAGCAAAGCTTCAAAATAATCATCTTTAGAAGAGTTTCTATAATTAACAAAATGCTAAGAGCTGCCAATCTTCCCTAAAGTGCTCTGTTGTGCAATGCTAGTAAAGACACCTGATAAAAGAAGACTTTGGATTTTTCCTAACTCTTAAATCAGTCAACATATTTTTTTCAGTATCTATTAATGTGAAGAGCAAGTGATGGAGGAGGCATGGCCTTTGCTCTAAAAAGCTAAATATATTTTAAGTGTAATAAATTATAATAATAAAATTAATTTAATTAATAACATTTAATTTTTCCTTTCATTGCATGTACTACTCTATACCATCCATTCTCTTCAGTCAGCATTGGCTCCTTCCAATAGAAGAATGTAAATCATATCTGTTAGGTAGTGTATTTTACTGGTTGTCTCATATTATTATTTTAGAAGGTTCGATTGCTTCCAATAATTATATATTAATTTTATTAAGTCCAAATTCACATATTAATATAATTAAAATTTAATTAATACATTAATTCCAATAGTCATACAAGGAAGACACTAAACAAGACAAGGGGATTATTCTGAGAATGCGTTTATTAAAACATAATGCTGCTCCCGGCGTGAAGAAAGAATAAATACCTCATTTGACCGAACTTCTCTCTAACAGGGAGAACCTCACGCGGCGTGACTGTTAACTTTCACGGCACAAGTATCCCAAGTTCTCCGTCTGGACTGGAGCCGGGGTCTCAAAGATACACCAGAAATACAACTACACGTGGAACAACTCCTACAGAACACCTACTGAAGGCTGGCAGAAGACCTCAGACCTCCCAAAAGGCAAGAAACTCCCCACGTACCTGGGTAGGGCAAAAGAAAAAACAGAGACAAAAGAATAGGGACGGCACCTGCACCAGTGGGAGGGAGCTGTGAAGGAGGAAAAGTTTCCACACTCTAGGAAGCCCCTTCGCGGGCGGAGACTGCGGGAGGCGGAGGGGGGAGCTTCGAAGCTGCGGAGGAGTGCACAGCATCGGGTGCGGAGGGCAAAGCGGGGAGATTCCCACACAGAGGATCGGTGCCGACCGGCACTCACCAGCCCGAGAGGCTTGTCTGCTCACCCGCCGGGGCGGGCGGGGCTGCGAGCTGAGGCCGGAGCGCAGGGAGAGGACTGGGGTTGGCGGCTTGAACATAGCCTGAAGGGGTTAGTGCACCACAGCTAGCCGGGAGGGAGTCCGGGGAAAAGCCTGCACCTGCAGAAGAGGCAGGAGACTTTTCCTTCCCTCTTTGTTTCCTGGGGCGTGAGGAGAGGGGTTTAAGAACGCTGCTTAAAGGAACTCCAGAGACGGGCGCGAGCCGCGGCTAAAAGCGCGAACCCCAGAGACGGGCGCGAGCCGCGGCTGAAAGCGCGGACCCCAGAGACGGGCGCGAGCCGCGGCTGAAAGCGCGGAATCCAGAGACGGGCGCGAGCCGCGGCTGAAAGCGCGGACCCCAGAGGCGGGCGGGAGACGTTAAGGCTGCTGCTGCCGCCACCGAGGGGCCTGTGTGCGAGCACAGGTCACTCTCCACACCCCTCCTCCGCGGAGCCTGTGCAGCCCGCCACTGCCGGGTTCCCGGGATCCAGGGACAACTTCCCCGGGAGAGCGCACAGCGCGCCTCAGGCTGGTGCAAAGTCACGCCGGCCTTTGCCACCACAGGCCCGCCCCGCACTCTGTTCCCCTCCGTCCCCGCCGGCCTGAGTGCGCCAGAGCCCCCAATCAGCGGCTCTTTTAACCCCATCCTGTCTGAGCAAAAAACAGACGCCCTCCAGCGATCTACACGCAGTGGCAGGGCCAAATCCAAAGCTTAGCCCTGGGAGCTGTGAGAACAAAGAAGAGAAAGGGAAATCTCTCCCAGCAGCCTCAGAAGCAGCGGATTAAAGCTCCACAATCAACTTGATGTACCCTGCATCTGTGGAATACCTGAATAGACAACCAATCATCCCAAATTAAGGAAGTGGACTTTAGGAGCAAGATCTATGATTTTTTCCCCTTTCCTCTTTTTGTGAATGTGTATGTGTATGCTTCTGTGTGAGATCTTGTCTGTATAGTCTTGCTTCCACCATTTGTCCTAGGGTTCTATCCGTCCATGTTTTTTTTAATTGTTTTTCTTAATAATTAATTTTAATAACCTTATTATACCTTACCTTCGTTCTTTCTTTCTTTCTTTCCGTCCTTCCTTCCCTCCTTTAGACAACGAATCATCCCAAATTGAGGAGGTGGTCTCTGACAGCAAGATTTAGGATTTTTCCCCATTTACCTCTTTTAGTGAGGGTGTATGTGTATGCTTCTGTGTAAGATTTTGTCTGTATAGCTTTGCTTCCAACATTTGTCCTAAGGTTCTTTCCGTCCCCTTTTTTTTTTTCTAAATAAGAAGTTTTTAATTCAATAACTTTATTATACTTTATTTTATTTTTACTGTATCTTCTTTCTTTCTGTCTTTTTTCCTTATTTCCCTCCTTCCTTCCTTCCTCCCTCCCTCCCTCCCTCCTTTCTTTCCTTCTTGCCTTCTTTCCTTCTTTGCTTCTTTCTTTCTTTCTTCCTTCCTTCCTACCCTCCTTTCCTTCTTTCTTTCCTCATACTTCTACTAATTCCCTCTACTTTTTCTCCCTTTTATCCTGAGCCTGCGGATGAAAAGCTTTTGGTGCTCCAGCCAGGAGGCAGGGCTCTGCCTCTGAGGTAGGACAGCCAACTTCAGGACACTGATCAACAAGAGACCTCCCAGCTCCACATAATATCAAACGGCGAAAATCTCCCAGAGACCTCCATCTTAACACCAGCACCCAGCTTCACTCAACGACCAGCAAGCCACAGTGCTGGAAACCCTATGCCAAACAACTAGCAAAACAGGAACACAACCCCACCCATTAGCAGAGAGGCTGCCTAAAATCATAATAAGGCCACAGACACCCCCAAACACACCACCAGACGTGAACCTGCCTACTAGAGAGACAAGATCCAGCCTCATCCACCACAACACAGGCACTAGCCCCCTCCACCAGGAAGCCTACACAACCCACTGAACCAACCTTAGCCACTGGAGACAGACATCAAAAACAGAAGGAACTACAAACCTGCAGCCTGCAAAAACGAGACCCCAAACACAGTAAGATAAGCAAAATGAGAAGACAGAAAAACACACAGCAGATGAAGGAGCAAGATAAAAACCCACCAGACCTAACAAATGAAGAGGAAATAGGCAGTCTACCTGAAAGAGAATTCAGAATAATGATAGTAAGGTTGATCCGAAATCTTGGAGATAGAATGGACAATAGATTGGACAAAATGCAAGAATCAGTTAACAAGGACCTAGAAGAACTAAAGATGAAACAAGCAACGATGAACAACACAATAAATGAAATTAAAAGTACTCTAGATGGGATCAATAGCAGAATAACTGAGGCAGAAGAACGGATAAGTGACCTGGAAGATAAAATAGTGGAAATAACTACTGCAGAGCAGAATAAAGAAAAAAGAATGAAAAGAACTGAGGACAGTCTCAGAGACCTCTGGGACAACATTAAACGCACCAACATTCGAATTATAGGGGTTTCAGAAGAAGAAGAGAAAAAGAAAGGGACTGAGAAAATATTTGAAGAGATTATAGTTGAAAACTTCCCTAATATGGGAAAGGAAATAGTTAATCAAGTCCAGGAAGCACAGAGAGTCCCATACAAGATAAATACAAGGAGAAATACGCCAAGACACATATTAATCAAACTGTCAAAAATTAAATACAAAGAAAGCATATTAAAAGCAGCAAGGGAAAAACAACAAATAACACATAAGGGAATCCCCATAAGGTTAACAGCTGATCTCTCAGCAGAAACCCTACAAGCCAGAAGGGAGTGGCAGGACATACTGAAAGTGATGAAGGAGAAAAACCTGCAGCCAAGACTACTCTACCCAGCAAGGATCTCATTCAGATTTGATGGAGAAATTAAAATCTTTACAGACAAGCAAAAGCTGAGAGAGTTCAGCACCACCAAACCAGCTTTACAACAAATGCTAAAGGATCTTCTCTAGGCAAGAAACACAAGAGAAGGAAAAGACCTATAATAACGAACCCAAAACAATTTAGAAAATGGGAATAGGAACATACATATCGATAATTACCTTAAATGTAAATGGACTAAATGCTCCCACCAAAAGACACAGACTGGCTGAATGGATACAAAAACAAGACCCTTATATATGCTGTCTACAAGAGACCCACTTCAGACCTAGAGACACATACAGACTGAAAGTAAGGGGATGGAAAAAGATATTCCATGCAAATGGAAGCCAAAAGAAAGCTGGAGTAGCAATTCTCATATCAGACAAAATAGACTTTAAAATAAAGACTATTACAAGAGACAAAGAAGGACACTACATAATGATCAAGGGATCGATCCAAGAAGAAGATATAACAATTGTAAATATTTATGCACCCAACATAGGAGCACCTCAATACATAAGGCAAATACTAACAGCCATAAAAGGGGAAATCGACAGTAACACATTCATAGTAGGGGACTTAAACACCCCACTTTCACCCATGGACAGATCATCCAAAATGAAAATAAATAAGGAAACACAAGCTTTAAATGATACATTAAACAAGATGGACTTAATTGATATTTCTAGGACACTCCATCCAAAAACAACAGAATACACATTTTTCTCAAGTGCTCATGGAACATTCTCCAGGATAGATCATATCTTAGGTCACAAATCAAGCCTTGGTAAATTTAAGAAAATTGAAATTGTATCAAGTATCTTTTCTGACCACAATGCCATGAGACTAGATATCAATTACAGGAAAAGATCTGTAAAAAATACAAACACATGGAGGCTAAACAATAGACTACTTAATAATGAAGAGATCACTGAATAAATCAAAGAGGAAATCAAAAAATACCTAGAAACAAATGACAATGGAGACACAACGACCCAAAACCTGTGGGATGCAGCAAAAGCAGTTCTAAGGGGGAAGTTTATAGCAATACAAGCCCACCTTAAGAAGCAGGAAACATCTCGAATAAACAACCTAACCTTGCACCTCAAGCAATTAGAGAAAGAAGAACAAAAAAAACCCAAAGCTAGCAGAAGGAAAGAAATCATAAAAATCAGATCAGAAATAAATGAAAAAGAAATGAAGGAAACAATAGCAAAGATCAATAAAACTAAAAGCTGGTTCTTTGAGAAGATAAACAAAATAGATAAACCACTAGCCAGACTCATCAAGAAAAAAAGGGAGAAGACTCAAATCAATAGAATTAGAAATGAAAAAGGAGAGGTAACAACTGACACTGCAGAGATAAAAGAGATCATGAGAGATTACTACAAGCAACTCTATGCCAATAAAATGGACAATCTGGAAGAAATGGACAAATTCTTAGAAATGCACAACCTGCCAAGACTGAATCAGGAAGAAATAGAAAATATGAACAGACCAATCACAAGCACTGAAATTGAAACTGTGATTAAAAATCTTCCAACAAAGAAAAGCCCAGGACCAGATGGCTTCACAGGCCAATTCTATCAAACATTTAGAGAAGAGCTAACACCTATCCTTCTCAAACTCTTCCAAAATATAGCAGAGGGAGGACCACTCCCTAACTCCTTCTACGAGGCCACCATCACCTTGATACCAAAACCAGACAAGGATGTCACAAAGAAAGAAAACTACAGGCCAATATCACTGATGAACATAGATGCAAAAATCCTCAACAAAATACTAGCAAACAGAATCCAACAGCACATTAAAAGGATCATACACCATGATCAAGTGGGGTTTATTCCAGGAATGCAAGGATTCTTCAATATACGCAAATCTATCAATGTGATAAACCATATTAACAAATTGAAGGAGAAAAACCATATGATCATCTCAATAGATGCAGAGAAAGCTTTTGACAAAATTCAACACCCATTTATGATAAAAACCCTGCAGAAAGTAGGCATAGAGGGAACTTTCCTCAACATAATAAAGGCCATATATGACAAGCCCACAGCAAACATCATCCTCAATGGTGAAAAACTGAAAGCATTTCCACTAAGATCAGGAACAAGACAAGGTTGCCCACTCTCACCACTATTATTCAACATTGTTTTGGAAGTTTTAGCCACAGCAATCAGAGAAGAAAAGGAAATAAAAGGAATCCAAATTGGAAAAGAAGAAGTAAAGCTGTCACTGTTTGCAGATGACATGATCCTATACATAGAGAACCCTAAAGATGCTACCAGAAAACTACTAGAGCTAATCAATGAATTTGGTAAAGTGGCAGGATACAAAATTAATGCACAGAAATCTCTGGCATTCCTATATACTAATGATGAAAAATCTGAAAGTGAAATCAAGAAAACACTCCCATTTACCATTGCAACCAAAAGAATAAAATATCTAGGAATAAACCTACCTAAGGAGACAAAAGACCTGTATGCAGAAAATTATAAGACACTGATGAAAGAAATTAAAGATGATATAAATAGATGGAGAGATATACCATGTTCTTGGATTGGAAGAATCAACATTGTGAAAATGACTCTACTACCCAAAGCAATCTATAGATTCAATGCAATCCCTATCAAACTACCACTGGCATTTTTCACAGAACTAGAACAAAAAATTTCACAATTTGTATGGAAACACAGAAGACCCCGAATAGCCAAAGCAATCTTGAGAACGAAAGAAGGAACTGGAGGAATCAGGCTCCCTGACTTCAGACTATACTACAAAGCTACAGTCATCAAGACGGTATGGTACTGGCACAAAAACAGAAAGATAGATCAATGGAACAGGATAGAAAGCCCAGAGATAAACCCATGCACATATGGACACCTTATCTTTGATAAAGGTGGCAGGAATGTACAGTGGAGAAAGGACAGCCTCTTCAATAAGTGGTGCTGGGAAAACTGGACAGGTACATGTAAAAGTATGAGATTAGATCACTCCCTAACACCATACACAAAAATAAGCTCAAAATGGATTAAAGACCTAAATGTAAGGCCAGAAACTATCAAACTCTTAGAGGAAAACATAGGCAGAACACTCTATGACATAAATCAAAGCAAGATCCTTTCTGACCCACCTCCTAGAGTAATGGAAATAAAAACAAAAATAAACAAATGGGACCTAATGAAACTTCAAAGCTTTTGCACAGCAAAGGAAACCATAAACAAGACCAAAAGACAACCCTCAGAATGGGAGAAAATATTTGCAAATGAAGCAACCGACAAAGGATTAATCTCCAAAATTTACAAGCAGCTCATGCAGCTCAATAACAAGAAAACAAACAACCCAATCCAAAAATGGGCAGAAGACCTAAATAGACATTTCTCCAAAGAAGATATACAGACTGCCAACAAACACATGAAAGAATGCTCAACATCATTAATCATTAGAGAAATGCAAATCAAAACTACAATGAGATATCATCTCACACCAGTCAGAATGGCCATCATCAAAAAATCTAGAAACAATAAATGCTGGAGAGGGTGTGGAGAAAAGGGAACACTCTTGCACTGCTGGTGGGAATGTGAATTGGTTCAGCCACTATGGAGAACAGTATGGAGGTTCCTTAAAAAACTACAAATAGAACTACCATATGACCCAGCAATCCCACTACTGGGCATATACCCTGAGAAAACCAAAATTCAAAAAGAGTCATGTACCAAAATGTTCATTGCAGCTCTATTTACAATAGCCCGGAGATGGAAACAACCTAAGTGCCCGTCATCGGATGAATGGATAAAGAAGATGTGGCACATATATACAATGGAATATTACTCAGCCATAAAAAGAAACGAAATTGAGCTATTTGTAATGAGGTGGATAGACCTAGAGTCTGTCATACAGAGTGAAGTAAGTCAGAAAGAAAAAGACAAATACCGTATGCTAACACATATATATGGAATTTAAGAAAAAAATGTCATGAAGAACCTAGGGGTAAAGCAGGAATAAAGACGCAGACCTCTTAGAGAACGGACTTGAGGTTATGGGGAGGGGGAAGGGTGAGCTGTGACAGGGGGAGAGAGAGTCATGGGCATATACACAGTAACAAACGCAGTAAGGTAGATAGCTAGTGGGAAGCAGCCGCATGGCACAGGGATATTGGCTCGGTGCTTTGTGACAGCCTGGAGGGGTGGGATGGGGAGGGTGGGAGGGAGGGAGACGCAACAGGGAAGACATATGGGAACATATGTTTATGTATGACTGATTCACTTTGTTATAAAGCAGAAACTAACACACCATTGTAAAGCAATTATACCCCAATAAAGATGTTAAAAAAAAAAAAACATAATGCTATGACCTTAAATTTACAGTTTTCAGGTTCAAATCTTTAATATTGAAGCATGTTCTGTAAAAGACTGTAAAATTATTTGTTTTTATTTATTAATATTTTGTAAAATCTGGGCAGCTGAGCCTGTAAAAGATGAAATGTGATGTGCAGAGCTAAGATGTTTCAAAACATCTTCCCTTCTATCCACAGACGAACTTCAGTGGGAGAGGATGTCACAATAGGATCTCGCTGGAAAAGATGAAACAATTGCGCCATGTCTCAGAATGGATAAATAGAGAAAATCTTCTGATGGTTAATGTTTAAGGTTTAGATAATCTGAGTAGCTAAGAATGAAATAACAGAACTTAATCAGGTTCAGGCTTTATCTATTCATACAGACTGCATTATATTAACATATGCTGTCAGGTGTGGGAGTTTGGGGTAAAACAGTCCACCATTAATTAAATAATTAAACTAATATTTATTGAGTATCTCTAGTAAAAAACAAAACTCAAATATAAATCTGAATGAAATACCAATATATGCTACAATGTGATTGAACCCTGAAAACATTATGCTAAGTGAAAGAAGCCAGACAGATAAAGTTGCATAGTGTATGATTCCACTTAGTTGAAATATTCAGAATAGGTAAATCCACAGACACAGAAAGATTAATGGTTGCCAGGGGCTGTAGTGAGGTGGGGAGGAGTGACTAATAGGTACAGCGTTTCGTTCTGGGATGATGAAATCTTTTGGAATTAGAAAGAAGTGATGGTTGCACAGCATAGTGAATATACTAAATACCTCTGAATTGTACACTTTAAAATAGTTAATTTTACATTATATGAGTTTTACCTCAATAAAATAAAATTAAAACTGGAAAAAACCCACAAATATACATCTGACACAACTTCTTTCCTACAGGATTTGTGAATCTATTAAGAAGGATCAAAAGCACATCAACAGCATTGCTAATTAGCTTAAGACATGTACCATACAGAGAAAGTACTAAGGAGTTTACATTTAACTGCAAGGAAAAGAGGCAGCTTCATGCAGCAGGTGGCATCTGAGTCAAGGCAAAGAAGACTAGAAAGAAAAGAACCTTAAGAGAAGAATCTGTCCTACCTACAACAGGAGCGTCTTGTGAGACCCATGGAAAGAAAAATCAGAAGAACACTTTCTAAAATGTAAGACATTCATTATGGAAATGTGAATCATTATTAGTACTGATAGTTTTGAAGCTTAAATTTGTTGCAGCTTGCAGTGTTCCTACCTGTATTACTCAGTTCTTGAAACCCACAATAGGGAAGATACAAAGGACATATTAATGTCAGTTTAAAAAGTGACATTGTGATAATGCAGATGCTCTTAGAATCAACTGTTTTCCCCTTCCATTTACCATCTTTTAACTAAATTTTATGACCGTGTATGTAGAAATGCTTTACAAATGTAAATCACTGATGTTCATGTTAAAAAAAACAGTCTGGAATCATAGCCAAAGCCCTTCCTGAAAAACATTTGACTATAGGTCTCACTTTCCCAGCCTAAATAAGTATGACCAAATTAGATGAGTGGTGCTGCCATGTTTTTTTGCCCTCCATTCAGCCAGTTAACTCAAGTTCCGCCTTGTACAGCCACTTCTTGGACTACTAGAGTATATTTTGTGTTTACCTTAATCTTAATCATCAAGAAACCTGGGTTTGAATCTGAATACCTTTTAAACTGCAGATATGGCAAGGTGCTGACAGGCTTTCTAGAGCAGCAGTGTCCAAAAGAACTTTCTGAAGTTTTGGAATATTCTACATCTGAACTATTCAATACGTATGGTAACATATGTCTGTTAAGCATGTAAAATGTGGCTAGTGAGACTTGAGAACACAATTTTAAATTTTGTTTAATTTTAATTGATTGAAATTTTAATAGCCACATGTGGCCAGTGATTACTGGATTGGACAACAGAGTTCTAGAAACTCCAATCAAGTATTAGGGTAATCTATTTGGTAGGCGATCTCAGACTGAAAATGAGGGTTATTAGGGGAATGGGAAGATCTGAAAGAATCCTGATGCTTACTGTCAGATTATCTGTAGCCTTAAAATTCATGATGAAACTGGCAATGGGCCTACCAGCACCAGCAAGTCGCTGGTACTTCTCTGATTTCCCCTTCACCTGAGGTGTGAGGGTAAGAAAGGCTGCACAGAGGTCAGGGGATGGATAAAGGAAAGGTTTGGGTAGGCTCCAGTGGTGAACTGAACCTCCAATAAGTTTCAGTTACTCTGAAAAAAATAGAAATAAATAAAGTTAGTAAGACAGAAACCCTTAGTGAAGTTCTGGCATTCAGCAGAGAGCTTGTTAAAATAAAGAGGGAAAAAACTTCATTTCATTTGACCACATTCAACAACTGGGTAATATGTGCTTACTATGTGCCAGGCACAGGGAATTTCAGTAATTAAAATATGTGGTTGTGCTTTCTATGATTGTATAATATCACTTAAAATCCTTCAAGGGAAGCGGGTTTTGGTGTGTAGTGGTTTTCCTATTCTTTTTTGCTATTTAACATTTGTATAATTCCTTGAAATCTACCTAAATGACTTCTTCTTTTTTCTTTCTTTGTTTTGGTCTTTCCAGTTTCTATTGAAGTGTTGCCTGTTATATACTCTTGCAAATCCACATGGCTGTTTATGCAAAATATTCACGAAGATTTTTCATCTCAGCATTAAAAGACCACAATTTTTTAAAAAAGGAAAGGAGGGTAACAAAACTGACAAAACAAACAATAAAAAAATTAATGATCTGGGCTTCCCTGGTGGCGCAGTGGTTGAGAGTCCGCCTGCCGATGCAGGGGACACGGGTTCGTGCCCCGGTCTGGGAAGATCCCACATGCCGCGGAGCGGCTGGGCCCGTGAGCCATGGCCGCTGAGCCTGCGCGTCCGGAGCCTGTGCTCCACAGCGGGAGAGGCCACAACAGTGAGAGGCCCGCGTACCGCAAAAAAAAAAAAAAAAAAAAAAAAAAAATTAATGATCAAATATAGTGGAAAGTTTCCCTTCTCAAGACCTCAAAGTGTATTCTTATGAATACGGACTAGCTTTGAAAATTGGTTTATTTCCAATTACTTTCCTTTATGTTGAAAGGCTTGGGTCTACAGCCTAAGTAGGAGGATAAACTACAAGCTGAATGGCCCCAATTGTTAATATTTTAATTAAGCTTAATGTATTTTAAATGCACAACCATAGAAGTCCTGTTATCCATAGCCAAGACAATAAGGTGTTAAGATTTCAAACAAAAAAAAAAATTCTAAATGATATCATCAGCTTATTTGAGCAGGATGGATTTCTTTTTCCATAAGAAAATAATATAAATAATGCTGAGAGGGATTATTATATTATTATAACACAGGAAGAATAATCGACTCAGGGAATTACAAAAAAATACAGGTGATATCTAATCCTAAGGTTGGAATTCGACGGTTAGAATAGAGCTTGACGAGGCAGCAGTGCGCGTTTGCCAACAACTAAAATTCTGTGGGAAATTTTCCTCGTGTTGAGCTGAAGTCAGCCTCCTCTGAACTCGCATCCCCACGACCCTATTATCGTCATTGCTCTGCCTCAGGTTGTCCCTGTGAGCGAATCTCTGAAGACGTTCACCTCAGAGAGACTCATCCAATCTATGGCTCCGTCCCACCAAGTTATCAGTTGGTCAGCCTAACCGTCCCCTCACTCCCTTTTTCCGTCCTCGGTTTTTCGTAGGACAGTTTCCCAGCCCTGTTCTCACCAAAAGGCCCCCCACTAGTCTGTCAGGACCTCCATCTGCAATGTGAAGCTCAGAGCTGAGTTGCGAGGCTAAGGCAGCCTGACCACCTGAGGCCGAGGGACCGAGGGCCTCCTGATTACCCTCAGACCCTCCCCGACCCTCTGCCCCGGCAGCCCGTTAGGCCTCTTCCCCTCCAGAACTACCGGTGTTTTGTCAGACCGCGTCGCCTTATAGGGCTTTCAAAGGGATGCTCCTCAGAACTGTAAACGCCTCCCCCTACAGCCGCACCCGAGGGTTACAGCAAGCCACCTTGCTACTTGCCTCGTTCCCTACCCTCTCAGGCCAGACGCCGCGGGGGTAGGATTCCCTCACGTACCAAGAGGGCAGTTGGGTAGGGGAAGGACGGGTTCCGGCTGCCCCGCGCCTGGCACGCCGGTTACCGTTGGCCCCCAGCCTCCAGAGCCCAGCGCGTATGGAGGAGCCGCTGGCTGCTGGTGACGTAGCTCTGGCCCTACCAGGCGCGCGAGCGTGGGGGCGGGGGAAGGTGGGGGGCGGCGGCGGATGTCGGGGGAGCTTGTCTTCGACCTTTACCCGCACTTACTGGCTGTTGAAAAAGTTTGTTTTCCCTGCGATACCGTACAAATGTCTGTGGGTGTGCTTTAATGGTTCTAACGAGAAGATTAAACACACATACACACTCGCGCGCAAGCACACACACACACAATCAGGATGAGCAAGAATTCAAGGCAGCAAGAAAACTAATCTGGAAGCAACAGGTGGTCAGATTTCTCAATAAAAGAGATGGTCGCTGGAATGCTGAGCCGATGTGAAGACATGCCCCTCTAGCATTTATGGAAATTCCACTTTTTTTTTCCTTTCTTAATCTAAGATTATAGACCATGAAACTGAGCCCTAGAGTTGAGGGGGGCGGGGGATGGGGGAAGACTACAACTAGCGTCTCTAATAGCCTTGCACTCTCAGGATTAGTTCGAGTAGCTCCCATTTTGAAGTGCTATGGATTTAGATAATGCAGATTTGAAGCGGACCCACGCTGGTACTCAGTGTTCAAAATGAAACTTAGAAGAATATTTTGTTTCATTTGAACACAAATTATCACCAGAACACTGCATCACTTGACCTTGTGAATTTATGAACACAGTTTTAAACAAAGCTGAAATTCTCCCATGCTATCAATCCTCAATATCATATCTGAATATTTCTTTTACTGCACCCAGTGTTCCTGAAGCTGTGTGCCCTGACATAGTACCATAATAGGCGAACATTTATGTTTAAACTCGTTTATCAAAGCAAACGTCTAAAAGCTGTAATGAACTAAATCAAAATTTCTATTAATAGCCCTATTCACTGGAAAACATTTCCCTAGGTATTCCATATCACCGAAGGAGGTCATCTCGTCCACAAAGTAGAATAAATGCTGAATGTAGCTAGAATAAACCTGAAAAAATAATTTTATCTAATTCCCTCATTTATTGATGAGAAAACTGAGGCCCAGAAAGAAGAGACTTGTTCCAAGTCACACAACAGTTTAGTGGCAGAACTAGAAAAAGAATCCAGACATCTGAACCTTAGTGCAGTGCTCCTTCCACCAAACCCCAAACATACTGGAATTAAATGGTATCTCAAGCAAATGGAGAAAATTTGGGAAGAAGTCACACATGGTATCTGTCTCCTGGGATCTAGACACAAGAAGGGGTGAGAAAAATAAAACGGAACAACAACCAAGAAACATCCAAACACTAATGATGAGAGAGGAAAGCAGAATATAGTGAGTGGGAAGAGGTAGAAGCAAATAGAAAACAGTGAGTGTTTTACAATTGTGAACATATATGAATCACTTCCGACCAAATGAAATTATTACAATCAGTTAGCAAGCAGGGTGAAAGATTCTGGCTCCACTTTTACAAAGACAGATGTTTGCCACTTTAATCAGCTGTCTCAAAGCAGCTTCTCTCCTGTTTCCTCAACCTCTGAATCTTATACATATCTGCTATACAAATTAAGTAATTATTAATATTATTACTACTAATGACATAATCTTTGGATTCCTGCAGCCAAAAACTGTCTTTTCAGTAGTTGAATATGTCATTCAAAAGCCTATGTATTCACAGAAGCTAGATTAGAGCTGGCACATTCAAATTGTGGAAATTTTACTTTTTGTTATTTAATTAGTGGGATATAACTCTGTGGAGCTAGAACACACCACTTTATTTGCTGTTATTCTCCAGGATTTCAGCTTCATTCAAATTAATCTGGTAGACTAACCTGTGCTAATTTGTTAATAATTGTTGCCAACCTCCCTTGTAAGATATTTGTAATTTAGCAGTAGATTTGTGTACTGAATAGTGATCAGGGAAACCTGGCAAAATTTAATTACTCTTGAATCCTTTTTCTCTTTGTCCTTTAAAATTATATATTTAAAAATTATATATATGACACATATACATAATGTATTAAAATTTTCATATTTATACATATAAATATTTAAGTATATATATTAAAGAAAACTAAGAATGTAAAACCCAGTAGTAGGGTTTATGAATATCACATCACAGATTTCAAAGGGCTTTCATGTGTATTTTCTTATTTCCTTCAGCCAATGATGTAGTATTTGCCAGAAAACAAGACTAAATTCTTATGAGTACATAGCCATTGCTACATTTTGTTAACAGAGCCAGTTAAATTCTTGACTTGATAATTACAGTGAACCAAAACTTAATAAAAGTCAACTCATTTTGATGAATATTAGAACTACATTGTATTTCATGAGCTTTGTATTACTACTGGAAAATATTTTCAAAGGATCTCTGGCACAATTTCCATTATAATAACCATATATACATTAGTGTAGAAATCATACTATACAAGCTTTTTCTGAGACATTATGGACTTGCCACTTCAAATGTATCATCTCATAATCAGAATGTCTTGCTTTTTTCTTTCTCTTTAATTCATGTGCAAAATCCTGCCAAATATCAGGACAGGGATAAAACTGCTATTAGCACATTTTCCTATTTTATTAAGCTATAAATGAACTCAGGCATCCAATTTAATTGTGTAATCATACTTGATTCATATTTCCCATTTCCTCTTTTGTAAGACTCAAGTACCTCAGAAAAGATAGACCTCTAATTTGTTATAAGCAGAAAATATTCCATTAAAATATATCAGTTACAAAGTCTCATTCCCCAAACATTTAATCGTGAAATTTATATATAATTTCGAATAAAATGCAATTCTCCAGATTGCAAACTCACATATATCCTTCTGAGAATCTAAATAAAACACATCATTAGTTGATCTTTTAACTCCTAAAATATCTATTCTTCATTTTTACAATATTAGCTAATAAAAGCAATAGTAACAAAAACACCTCACTTTTTTCTTTCCTGTTTTCTTCACTGACCACCCCCCCCCCATACAAGTCAGGCACAGTTGATTACCAGGATTTGATTTTGAATTTATAAGAAAGAGTGACTCACCTATGAATAAGCAGCAGGTTGTCACATTCAGGATGGAATTCAAACAACACTGACTCTTAAAAGCAAGAGAGCTCACCAACAGGTCTGTATTCCGGGAAATACCTCTCAAATTCAACCAACTCCCCTGAGTTACAGCCTGCATCCATCTACTGGTCATCACTCTCCTTGACATCATTTGCTGTAACGTAGTACCCAATCATATGGCAGGTGCATGGGAGGGGATATGTAACAAGTACCTTACAAATCATCTCCTGCATCTGTGTGATGCCATGTGAGCTGCAAAGCATCTTTACATATATTATCTTATTTGAGCCCCACAGAAACGTTTTGAAAATGATTGAGAGGAGAGACTATTATATCCATCAGAAAATTAGAAAACTGAAGCTCAGAGGCTTATATTATTTACCCAGTGCAGCACTGCTAGCTAAGTAAAACGGCTGATACTTATACCCAGATTGTCTAACTCCTGTTTTACCGATCTACTACCCCTCAAATGGGAATATTAGTGACTTTAATGATGTTTTGCATCTTTTGTTACAATAATTTCATTTTTATCTTCAGTGATTAAGGAACAATTAATTGTATATCACAAGCACAGGATTTGACTTTCCAAACAATACACTATCATGGCTCCAATACTACCACTCCAAATATTCTTTCCCTGTCCTCTCACTCCTATTCTTCTTCTTACTTTGTCTGACAAATATAAACTTGTTATACACTTCCTTGATGATACTCTTTAGTTCTTGTAATTAAACTATTACTCATCGCAAATGATTCCCAAATCCTAATTTGCATGCATATCCATCTTTACATATGTTGTTATCAATTCAGATAACTCGTCAAAACCAACCCCTCTGACTAACTTCTTCAGAATGGCTCTGCAGTTCTTCTTACAAAAACAAGAATACTCTGTTTTATATATATATATACAAAATTATGGAAAGTTCTGTGTATATATATGAATTATAGAACTTTCCATAATTAAAATGAGATCTGCTAACAAAAGTATCACTGAGTCAACTGGTATTTGAGTCAAATAGCCCAGGCATATTGAGGGAAACAAGGGAGGTAAAAGATTCAAAGTGATGGTGTCTATCTTCAAACAGGTAAAGGCATTGGATATATTGATTGGAGGTCACTGATGAACTTGGAATGGTTGAAGTGGAATCCAAATTGCAATCACTAATAATACAAATAATAACAGCCACAATTATTGAGCACTTATTACATGACAGAAACTTCACTATCATTTATTTAATTTCTAAACATATATACAAAAAGGGCACATGTTATAAGGGTACAACTCACTGAATTCTTCTGAACTGAACCCTCCTTTATAACCACACCAAGATCAAGAAGCAGAAAATCACCTACACTAAGCACCTTTTAAAGTATAGTATTTCATTTTTACAACAACTCAATGAGGTAGTTATTCTTATTCTCATTTTCTATATGAGAAATTTGTCTCAGAGATGTAAACATGTTCAAGATTACCCAGCTTACAAATTTCAGAGAGGAGTTTGGAATATTTCTCTCAATCTGCAAAGTTCATGCCACACTTTTACTTTTAAAAATTTAACAGTGATATAAAAACTAGATATAGGACTGAAATTTGAGTAACCAATAGAGCTGAGGGAAGATTTGAGAGGAAGAGAAGATCCTTGAGGATAGTTGCAGACTGAGCAGAAGGAACTAGTGGAAAGGGAAAGATCAAAGTTACAAGAAACAAAAAAGTTAGATTGCTAAAGAGATGGGAGATAAGGGGCTAAACAAGAAAAAAAGGAACACATTCTTTTACAAAAGAAGGATAAGAAGATGAACCTATGAGGACATACTGATGTAGAATGGAGATTATAGAGTCAAGCAAGTCTATCTACATTGAGAATGAGAAGCACAGGTGTAAGGTAGAGTTTTAAGTATGATTTCAGGGAAAAAAATCCATGCTTTAATTAAAGCAAGATGGTGAAAGAAAGATAATACTCAACCGACATTTACTGAACACTTAAAATATTCCAGGCACACTTCTAAGTAGTTTATGTATTTTTGCTCACCCAGTCCAATAAACGACCCTGAAATACAGGAATTAATGATCTCCCCATTTTACAGATCAAGAAACTGAGTTAAATATCCAGCTTAATTTCACATAAATAAGCTAATAAGCGGCGGATTCAGAATTTTAACCTAAGCCATCTGGTTCCAGACTCCTTGCACATAGACAGATATGAAAGTGTTTGTTCACAAGAGAATGAGTGTCAAAACAAACAATAGATGACAGAGATGGACAGGTGAGGCAGGAGGAGAAGCATAGTGATAAGTAGAATTGAATTCAATGGGATTGAAAACATGGAAGAGAGAGGATCATGCCTTACATGAAAATTCTGATGTATTGGAAAGAATGGCTTTGTAGTCAGGCACTGAGACCTGAATTGAAGTCTCAGTATGGCACTTACTAGATGTATACTAGTAAGCCCAGAGAATGTGGAAATTATCCCAGCAAAAGCCATTCTGCAGAAGGTCTATGTGCTACTAATTCTAGAAATTATTACTATATGGATAAGTGTAAAATGTTTCATAATTTGAAATCAAGAGCATTAATTTGAGCTGTATCTCCCACTTTACCCCCTTAACACCCTTAGTTTTTTAATTGCCAGAATTTGCAGTACATATGTAGGCAGTGGGAATCTCTGTTCATAGTTTTATATGAGGGATCTGGAAAACACATAGTCCCTCAAATTCCCTAGTAGCCTGTCCCTGGTAGCCTAGTAGTTTAATTCCAAGAAGTAAAGAGTATCATCAAGGAACTGCATAAAAAGTTTATATTTGTCAGACAGAGTAAGAAGAATAGGAGTGAGAGGACAAGGAAAGAATATTTGGAGAGGTAGGATTGGAACCATGATAGTGTATTGTTCAGAAAGTCAATGGGTAACATTTTCATTCCCTCCTTTGGGTTTAATGCCCAAATCTGAAGTTTCAGAAGATGACAGACTAAATCTCATTTGTGTTCATTAACAACTTACTGGTGGTATATCCATTCCCTAGCCAAGAGATTGAGGCAGATGACGTTAAAGTTTTAGTATGATAAGTGGATAAGGGGAAAAGATATCAGGAAAAGATACAGAACTTCAGATGCTATAGGGACAGAAAGGTGGGAAGGTGGGCTTAAAACAGACTTGTCTTATTTCACAGTTTGGCCAAGGGCCAGTCCTATGTCTCAGCTTTGCCATTTATCAGTTTTTGCTCTTTCAAATCTCAGCACAATTCCTTCAGAAGAAAAGCTCAGTGTTTGCTCAGGCTTCTTTCCTGAGTAAATCTGTTTTACAATCAAACAAATAGATTTCTTCCTCAACGAATATACTGCAAAAAATTAAAGGGAGAGGGCCTAATGTAAAAATAGCACATCCCAAAAATATCTAGAAGGTGGTACATAGAAATTGCTAAATATTTACTGTACTTTGTCAGTCTAAATCCTGCAAAAATACTCCCCCATCTATTTGTAAAGAAAGTTCCCAAGATTCTTAGTAACTCAATGTCATGGGAAAATAATATATTCATCATAGCAAAAGTATTTACATGTAAGGGAAAACTGGTTGCATTTTCAATATTCTTTGTTCACCAAGGAAATACCTTGATATCTATAATAACTTCAGAAAACATAAGTGTGTGTACACAGGGACAGTAGATCCCTTTTAGAATTTCAATAATAGTACTTTTGTCTATCCTAAAGGCCAAGTAATTTCTGACTAAGAATGTGACTTCACCTATTTCTTGACTAAACAAAATATTGATTTGTCTCTTCAAATAAGATGCTTCAAAAAGCATTGACATAGTGCACTGATTCTGAATGGATAGATTTAAAATCCTTTATTGTTTGTATATTTTGGAGATTAATCCTTTGTCAGTTGCTTCATTTGTAAATATTTTCTCCCATTCTGAGGGTTATCTTTTCATCTTGTTTATGGTTTCCTTTGCTGTGCAAAAGCTTTTAAGTTTCATTAGGTCACATTTGTTTATTTTTGTTTTTCTTCTCATTACTCTAGGAGGTGGGTGAAAAAGATCTTGCTACGATTTATGTCAAAGGCTGTTCTGCATATGTTTTCCTCTAAGAGTTTTTAGTGTCTGCCCTTACATTTAGGTCTTTAATTCATTTCAAGGTTATTTTTGTGTATGATGTTAGGGAGTGTTCTAATTTCATTCTTTTACATGTAGCTGTCCAGTTTTCATGCAGCTAAATATCAGAAAAACAAACAACCCAATCAAACAATGAGCAGAAGACCTAAATAGACATTTCCCCAAAGAAGACATACAGATGACCAACAAACACATGACAAGAAGCTCAACATCACTAATTATTAGAGAAATGCAAATCAAAACTACAATGAGGTATCACCTCACACTGGTCAGAATGGCCATTATCAAAAAATCTACAAACAATAAATACTGGAGAGGATGTGGAGAAAAGGGAACCCTCATGCACTGTTGGTGGGAATGTAATTATCAATTACAGCCACTATGGAGAACAGTATGGAGGTTCCTTCAAAAACTACAAATAGAATTACCATCTGACCCAGCAATCCCATTACTGGGCATATACCCTGAGAAAACCATAATTCTAAAAGACACATGCACCCCAATGTTCATTGCAGCACTATTTACAATAGCCAGGACATGGAAGCAACTTAAATGTCCATTGACAGATGAATGGATAAAGAAGATGTGGCACATACATAGAATGCAATGTTACTCAGTCATAAGAAAGAACAAAATTGGGTCATTTGTAGAGACACGAATGGATCTAGAGACTGTCATACAGAGTGAAGTAAGTCAGAAAGAGAAAAACAAATATCGTATATTAACACGTATATGTGGAATCTAGAAAAATGGTATAGAGGATTTTATTTGCAAAACAGAAATAGAGACACAGATGTAGAGAACAAATGTATGGAGACCAAGGGGGAAAGGTAGGACGTGGGAGGAATTGGGAGATTGACATATATACACTATTGATACTATGTATAAAATACATAACTAATGAGAACCTACCGTATAGCACAGGGAACTCTACTCAGTGCTCTGCGGTGACCTAAATGGGAAGGAAATACAAAAAAGAGTGGATATATGTATACGTATAGCTGACTCACTTTGTTGTACAGTAGAAACTAACACAATATGGTAAAGCATCTATACTCCAATAAAATAAATAAATACATAAATAAATAAATAAAATACTTTATTGTACTATTATTTTTCGTAGGTGGGTTATAAAGGGAGATAGGACTGTGCTGATTTAGATTGAATTTAAAATAATTGCATTATCCTGGGGAAAAAAATACTAAGAGCCTATATCTCCTTGCCTCTGGAACTGACAAATGAATCTTCTCACGTTTCATATGATCTAAATTATTTCTCTGGTCTGAGTTTCTCTTTACCTAGAAATCTAACAGTCTTATGCCTGCTATATTGCTGAATTGTCTTGGTCAAGTCATTTAAAATTTCTGATCCTCAAATTGCTTAATCTGCACAATGGGGCCAATAACCTCAAAGTGCTGCTTCAGGATCAAATGAGATAACTTATGAGAAAGTGTTTTGTACAGTAAATGTAAGGTAAACTATTATATCATAGAAATAGTACATAAGTAATGGATAAGACTTTTTTGTTCTTTAAAATTGTTTTCCCATTCTTCTTAACAACATTAGAAGGGGAAAAAAGAAAACCTCATCTTTCATGTCAAAAAATAAGCAAGGCAGAATGGCCTCTAATATTTTTTCTGTCTCTGTGCCAAGAGGTAACTGAACAGGGACATTTAGAAGGGAGTGCTCAGCACAATCTTCTCTTTCATGTACAAGACCCTAATGAGCCTCATTAGGGAAAAGAGACAAACACACAGATAAAAGCAGATTGCTCATCATGGTCTGGTTTTTATACTGACCTTTTATAATAATTTAACATTTTGCAGTAGCAGTACTTGGCAGAAAAATCCTGGCCTTCCTAGAGGGCCTGACAATTTAACTGGCTACAGTGTGGCAATAGGACTGCCATTTCAATTTTATATTAGGAAAAATAATGTAGTGGAGGAAGGGATATAAAGGCTAGAAATGAGCATAATGGCTGAGAACTCACATGTCCTGTTTAATCATGACTGCTGTTGGTACAAGGTCCTCATAAGTATCATGCCTGAGTTCAGGCCAAGGGCACAGCTGACATAAAGGATAGGACTCTTACATATGTTCTCAAGCATTCCGGGCCTATTTTGGACTGGAACGGTAAATATCTCATTTTGTTTCTTTATTTGTATAGTAAGAAAAGCATGATGAAAACCTCTCTCTCTCTCTAAGGTATTAAGTTACCCCTGAGCCTCATTTTTCTACTGAGTCAAATCTATACTTTTGGCTTCAGTTATAACAGTCACATATATGGCCCTGTGCCAGTTTTTAGTATTCTAAAAATGTATTACCTACTGTGGAGGATCAAAGAGATAGGGGTTTGAGCAACACATGATAAAGAATATTATATTCTTATATTTATCATTGTGCCCAAAATTTAAATCACTATTTAAAAATATTGCACATACTGAAGAGTTCACTATGCTTTAGGAACATAAAGCAAGTAGCTGATTTAATGAAAAGAAAAAAAAACTAAAGGGAGCCACAAGAAGCCTGTGTGATTGGAATGCTAATAAGATTGACTAGCATCACTAACCTCTGCTCCCTCTCGAACCCTTCCCCATTTATGAGCCAGTTTAAATCAGGGAATTACATTTTAAGGAAAAACTCTTATCTGAACTAAATTAGTCTGAACGGGGATCAATACAACAAAGTTAGTCAGTTTACCAACTGAATTAATTTATTTTATTTGAATTCCTGTCTCTGGATCACTCGTTAGGAATATAAAGATCAAGGAATAATACCAATGAAAAATAAGCTGCATTTGTTAAGGAAGTGTTTATATAGATTTGAAGATACCTTTCCTCCTAGCTGCTCTGCAGATAATCACTGGGATCAATCAGCACCAACTTGGAATAACTGGCTTTAAATGAAGTTATTACCAGATGGGGCACAGTTGAAGTATAGACCATTTTATTTTTTAAACTCAAAATTGATAACCATGTTCAAGTAAATATGTCAATACTATCAATTTTAAGGTAAAAATTGTTTTGATCTCTAACCACATATCCGATTGTCTTCCATTAAATGTACTTTATAACACAAAACATCTTTGCTAATCTACCCTAGAATTAGGAATCTTAGAAATTTGTTTAGATAGTATTTTAATTTATATAATTGTGTTTTTTTGTATCATATCTCCATTTTCAAATTAAGTTATGGGTAGGGAGGCAATTTAAAGAACACATGACTATATTTCAGAAATTCTGAGTTCAAACTCCAAGCTTAAATTGTAACTTTCTGAGTAACCTTGGTTAAGTCATTTAACCTCTCTGTGCCAGTCTGTGACCTCATCTATAAAATAATGGGTTTGGATTAGGTGCTTCCTTGTGTGTAACATTTTATTTTTTTTGCCTCAACTTAAGGCCTAATCAAGTCAATAAAGAAATGTTTAAATAATTATCTCCTTAGCATCCCACCACAACCAACAAAGGAAAATAGTCATATTCTTATATTGTTTCTAATAAAATTATAGAATAAGTAGGTTATCAACATACCTAGAGAATCCCCTTCTGGCACTATTCCTCCCTTTGTCCCTTAATTCATTTTGGTATATGACACCATGACAAAGAGGAGATCACAATGCCTGGCATTACAAAGTTATCTCTGAGAGTGCCTCTGCTTCTAAATCAGCATCTATCCAGGGTCAGTGAACCACTCTGTCCACCATACGGCCCTTCTACTGTCATTGCAGGCCCTTACCATCGCTACTGCAATAATAATAATAATAATAGCAATAAAAACAACAGTAACTTAAAAAGGGTCAACACTTGAGTACTCACTAGGTGCCAAGCACTGGCTAAAAGACTTTGCATGTTTTGACTCATTTAGTTCTCACAAAATCTCTACAAGATACATATAATTGGAGAGGGGGAAGATGGCAGAAGAGTAAGACGTGGAGATCACCTTCCTCCCCACAGATACATCAGAAATACATCTACACGTGGAACAACTCCTATAGAACACCTACTGAACGCTGGCAGAAGACCTCAGACCTCCCAAGAGGTGCACGAGGAGAGGGGATTAAGAGCACTGCTTAAAGGAGCTCCAGAGATGGCAAGAGCCGCACCTAACAGCGTGGACGCCAGAGACAGGCATGAGACACTAAGGCTGCTGCTGCTGCCACCAAGAAGCCTGTGTGCGAGCACAGGACACTATCCATACCTCTCTTCCAGGAAACCTGGGCAGCCCGTCACTGCCAGGGACAACTTCCCCGGAAGAATGCACGGCATGCCTCAGGCTGGTGCAACATCACGCCAGCCTCTGTCCCCGCAGGCGCACCCCGCATCAGTAACCCTCCCTCCCTCCAGCCTGAGTGAGCCAGAGCCCCCGAATCAGCTGCTCCTTTAACCCCGTGGTATCTGAGTGAAGAACAGACGCCCTCAGGCAACCTACATGAAGCGGCGGGGCCAAATTAAAAGCTGAGCCCCGGGATCTGTGCCAACAAAGAAGGGAAAGGGAAATCTCTCCCAGCAGCCTCAGGAGCACCAGATTAAATCTCCACAATCAACTTGATGTACCCTGCATCTGTGGAATACCTGAATAGACAACGAATCATCCCAAAATGAGGAGGAGGACTTTGAGAGCAAGATTTATGATATTTTCCCCTTTTCCCCTTTTTGTGAGAGTGTATGTGTATGTTTCTGTGTGAGATTTTGTCTGTATAGCTTTGCTTTCACCATTTGTCTTACAGTTCTATCCATCCATTTTTGGTTTTATTATGTTAAAAAAAATTGTATTCTTAATAATTATTTTTTTATTTTAATAAATGTATTTTATTATTGCTTACTTTATTTTATTTTATTTTATCCTCTTTCTTTCTTTCTTTCTATATTTTCTCCCTTTTATTCTGAGCCATGTGGATGAAAGGCTCTTGGTGCTCCAGCCAGGAGTCAGTGCTGTGCCTCTGAGGTGGGAGAGCCAACTTCAGGACACTGGTCCACAAGAGACCTCCCAGCTCCACATAATATCAAATGGCAAAAATCTCCCAGAGATCTCCATCTCAACATTAGCACCCAACTTCACTCAACAACCAGCAAGCTACAGTGCTGGACACAATATGCCAAAAAACTAGCAAGACAGGAACACAACACCACCCATTAGCAGAGAGGCTGCCTAAAATCATAATAAGTCCAAAGACACCTCAAAACACACCACCAGACGTGGACCTGCCCACCAGAAAGACAAGATCCAGTCCCATCCACCAGAACACAGGCACTAGTCCCCTCCACAAGGAAGCTTACAAAATGCACTGAAACAACTTTAGCCACTGGGGACAGACACCAAAGGCAACGGGAACTACGAGCCTGCAGCCCGCAAAAAGGAGACTGCAAACACAGTAATATAAGCAAAATGAGAAGACAGGAAAACACACAACAGACGAAGGAGCAAGATAAAAACCCAACAGACCTAACAAATGAAGAGGAAGTAGTCAGTCTACCTGAGAAAGAATTCAGAATAATGACAGTAAAGATGATCCAAAGTCTTGGAAATAAAACAGAGAAAATGCAGGAAACATTTAACAAGGACTTAGAAGAACTAAAGATAAAACAAGCAATGATGAACAACACAATAAATGAAATTTAAAATACTCTAGAAGGGATCAATAGCAGAATAACTGAGGGAGAAAAACGGATAAGTGACCTGGAAGATAAATAGTGGAAATAACTACTGAAGAGCAGAATAAAGAAAAAAGAATGAAAAGACGTTAGGACAGTCTCAGAGACTTCTGGGACAACATTAAATGCACCAACATTCGAATTATAGGGGTTCCAGAAGATGAAGAGAAAAAGAAAGGGACTGAGAAAATATTTGAAGAGACTGTAGTTCAAAACTTCCCTAATATGGGAAAGGAAAGAGTTAATCAAGTCCAGGAATCACAGAGAGTCCCATACAGGATAAACCCAAGGAGAAACATGCCAAGACACATATTAATCAAACTGTCAAAAATTAAATACAAAGAAAACATATTAAAATCAGCAAGGGAAAAACAACAAATAACACACAAGGGAATCCCCATAAGGTTAAGAGCTGATCTTCCAGCAGAAACTCTGCAAGCCAGAGGGACTGGCAAGACATATTTAAAGTTACGAAGGGGAAAAACCTACAACAAAGATTACTGTACCCAGCAAGGATCTCATTCAGATTTGACGGAGAAATTAAAACCTTTACAGAAAAGCAAAAGCGGAGAGAGTTCAGCACCACCAAACCAGCTTTACAACAAATGCTAAAGGATTTTCTCTAGGCAAGAAACACAAGAGAAGGAAAAGACCTACAACAACAAACCCAAAACAATTAATAAAATGGGAATAGGAACATACATATCGACAATTACCTTAAATGTAAATGTATTAAATGCTCCCACCAAAAGACACATACTGGCTGAATGGACACAAAAACAAGACCCACATGTATGCTGTCTGCAAGAGACCCACTTCAGAACTAGAGACACATACAGACTGAAAATGAGGTGATGGAAAAAGATATTCCATGCAGATTGATACCAAAAGAAAGCTGGAGTAGCAATTCTCATATCAGACAAAATAGTCTTTAAAATAAAGACTATTAGAAGAGACAAAGAAGGACATTACATAATGATCAAGGGATTAATCCAAGAAGAAGATATAACAATTGCAAATATTTATGCACCCAACATAGGAGCACCTCAATACATAAGGCAAATACTAACAGCCATAAAGGAGAAATCGACAGTAACACATTCATAGTAGGGGACTTTAACACCCCACTCTCACTAATGGACAGATCATCCAAAATGTAAATAAATAAGGAAACACAAGCTTTAAATGATACATTAAACAAGACGGACATAAATAATATTTATAAGGCATTCCATCCAAAAGCAACAGAATACACATTTTTCTCAAGTGCTCATGGAACATTCTCCCAGATACATCATATCTTGGGTCACAAAGCAAGCCTTGGTAAATTTAAGAAAATTGACATTGTATCAAGTATCTTTTCCGACCACTGTGTTATGAGCCTACATATCAATTACAGGAAAAGGTCTGTAAAAAAGTACAAACACATGGAGGCTAAACAATACACTACTTAATAACGAAGTGATCACTTAAGAAATCAAAGAGGAAATAAAAAAATACCTAGAAACAAATGTCACTGGAGACATGACAACCCAAAATCTATGGGATGCAGCAAAAGCAGTTATAAGAGGGAAGTTTATAGCAATATAATTCTACCTTAAGAAACAGGAAATATCTTGAATAAACAACCTAGCCTTGCACCTAAAGCAATAAGAGACAGAACAAAAAAAACCAAACTTAGTAGAAGGAAAGAAATCATAAACATCAGATCAGAAATAAATGAAAAAGAAATGAAGGAAATGATAGCAATGATCAATAAAACTTAAAGCTAGTCCTTTGAGAAAATAAACAAAATTGATTAACCATTAGCCAGACTCATCAGAAAAAAAAGGGAGAAGACTCAAATCAATAGAATTAGAAATGAAAAAGGAGAAGTAACAACTGACACTGCAGAAATACTAAAGATCATGAGAGATTACTACAAGCAACCCTGTGCCAAAAAAATGGACAACCTGGAAGAAATGGACAAGTTCTTAGAAATGCACAACCTGCCAAGACTGAATCAGGAAGAAATAGAAAATATGAACAAACCAATCACAAGCACTGAAATTGAAACTGTGATTAAAAATCTTCCAACAAACAAAAGCCCAGGACCAAATGGCTTCACAGGTGAATTCTATCAAACTTTTATAGAAGAGCTAACAACTATCCTTCTCAACTCTTCCAAAATATAGCAGACAGAGGAACACCCGCAAACTCATTCTACAAAGCCACCATCATCTTGCTACCAAAACCAGACAAGGATGTCACAAAGAAAGAAAACTACAGGCCAATATCACTGATGAACATAGATGCAAAAATCCTCAACAAAATATTAGCAAGCAGAATCCAAAAGCACATTTAAAGGTTCATACACCATGATCAAGTGGGGTTTATTCCAGGAATGCAATGATTCTTCAATATACCCAAATCAATCAACGTGATACACCATATTAACCAATTGAAGGATAAAAAAACATATGGTCATCTCAATAGATGAAGAGAAAGGTTTCAACAAAATTCAACACCCATTTATGATAAAAACCCTTCAGAAAGTAGGCATAGAGGGAACTTTCCTCAACATAATAAAGGCCATATATGACAAACCCACAGCCAACATCATCCTCAATGGTGAAAAACTGAAAGCATTTCCACTAATATCAGGAACAAGACAAGGTTGCCCACTCTCCACTCTTATCCAACATAGATTTGGAAGATTTAGCCACACCAATCAGAGAAGAAAAGGAAATAAATGGAATCCAAAATGGAATAGAAGAAGTAAAGCTGTCACTGTTTGCAGAAGACATGATACTATACATAGAGAATCCTAAAGATGCTACCAGAAAGCTAGTAGAACTAATCAATGAATTTGGTAAATTAGCAGGATAAAAATTAATGCACAGTAATCTCTGGCATTCCTATACACTAATGATGAAAAATCTGAAAGTGAAATCAAGAAAACAGTCCCATTTACCATTGCAAAAAAAAAGAATAAAATATCTAGGAAAAAAAATACCTAAGGATACAAAATACCTGTATGCAGAAAATTATAAGATGCTGATGAAAGAAATTAAAGATGATACAAATAGATGCAGAGGTATATCATGTTCTTGGATTGGAAGAATCAACATTGTGGAAATCACTCTACTACCCAACGCACTCTACAGATTCAATGCAATCCCTGTCAAACTACCACTGGCATTTTTCACAGAAGTAAGCAGAACAAAAACTTTCACAATTTGTATGGAAACACAAAAGACCCTGAATAGCCAAAGCAATCTTGAGGATAAAAAATAGAGCTGGAATAATCAGGCTCCCTGACTTCAGAGTATACTACAAAGCTACAGTAATCAAGATGGTATGGTACTGGCACAAAAACAGAAATATAGATCAATGGAACAGGATAGAAAGCCCAGAGATATACCCACGCACATATGGTCACCTTGTCTTTGTTAAAGGAGGCAGGAATGTTCAGTGGAGGAAGGACAGCCTCTTTAATAAGTGGTGCTGGGAAAACTGGACAGGTATATGTAAAAGTATGAGATTAGAACACTCCCTAACACCATACACAAAAATAAGCTCAAAGTGGATTAATGACCAAAATGTAAGGGCAGAAACAATCAAACTCTTTGAGGAAAACATAGCCAGAACACTCTATGACATAAATCACAGCAACATCCTTTTTAACCCACCTCCTAGAGAAATGGAAATAAAAACAAAAATAAACAAATGGGATCTAATGAAACTTAACATCTTTTGCACAGCAAAGGAAACCATAAAAAAGCCCAAAAGACAACCCTCAGAATGGGAGAAAATATGTGCAAGTGATGCAACTGACAAAGCATTAATCTCTAAAATTTACAAGCAGCTCATGCAACTCAATAAAAAAAAACAAACAACCCAATTCAAAAATGGGCAGAAGACCTAAATAGACATTTCTTCAAAGAAGGTATACAGACTGCCAACAATCACATGAAAGAATGCTCAACATCATCAATCATTAGAGAAATGCAAATCAAAACTATGTTAGATATCATCTCACACCTGCCAGGATGGCCATCATCAAAAACTCTATAAACAATAAATGCTGAAGTGGGTGTGGAGAAAAGGGAACACTCTTGCACTGCTGGTGGGAAGGTTTATTGGTACAGCCACTATGGAGAACAGTATGGAGGTTCCGTAAAAAACTACAAATAGAACTACCATATGACCCAGCAATCCCACTACTGGGCATATACCCTGAGAAAACCATATTTCAAAAAGAGTCATGTACCAAAATGTTCATTGCAGCTCTATTTGCAATAGCCAGGAGATGGAAACAACCTAAGTGTCCATCATCGGATGAATGGATAAAGAAGATTGGCACATATATACAATGGAGTATTACTCAGCCATAAAAAGAAACGAAATTGAGTTATTTGTAGTGTGGTGGATGGACCTAGAGTCTGTCATACAGAGTGAAGTAAGTCAGAAAGCGTTAGACAAATACCGTATGCTAACACATATATAGGATCTAAGGAAAAAAATAGTCATGAAGAACCTAGGTGTAAGAGGGGAATAAAGACACAGACGTACTAGAGAATGGACTTGAGGATATGGGGAAGGGGAAGGCGAAGCTGTGATAAAGTGAGAGAGTGACATGGACATATATACACTACCAAACGTAAAATATATAGCTAGTGGGAAGCTGCTGCACAGCACAGGGAGATCTGCTCCGTGCTTTGTGACCACCTAGAGGTGTGGGATAGGGAGGGTGTGAGAGAGGGAGGCACAAGAGGGAAGAGATATGGGAACATATGTATATGTATAACTAATTCACTTTGTTATAAAGCCAAAACTAACACACCATTGTAAAGCAATTATACTCCAACAAAGATGTAAAAAAAAGAAAAGAAAAAGAAAACTACTTAGCAACCTTCACCGGCTGTCTCACATCACAGGGTGATATTTTTCATTTTTGAAGCAAAAGAGAATTATCTCCAAGATATTCACAATTCACAATATTATATATTTAGTAAACATTCAGGTATTTCTTTTACAACCAGAAAATGAGCACATTCAAATGACAAAATATCAAAAGTTTGGAGCACATAAAGAAAGTGTCAGTGTACATGAATGTGATAAATGAGACAATCAGGGAAACAAATACATTTATGGTATTCATTTCTTTGGAACAAAAAAAAAACACTTCAATTACCAAATGAGTAATGCTTCATTTAACAAATATTGTTGGGAAATGAAGTGATATATACAAGTGAATTTTCTAGGTAACTGGAGCTTATCTTTTTAAAATCAAAACCTTTTAATTTAGCCATTCAGATGAAAATCTCTCAAAAATCACATATCCAAGGTTTTCCTTGAAAACTCTAGGCCAGCATTCACTCACTCATTCAGCAAGCTAGACTTGTCTTCAAAGAGTTTGCAATCCAGATATTCTAGATTATATAGTCTGATTAAGAGAATTTTACAATTAGTTCATCAACTGAATTAAAAATAAAGTTCTACCAAAAATGAAAATATCTAAGCACTTCATCCCTGTATTATCTCCCACTTTCTCCCTAAATAAATCTTCTAGCCAAACTAAAAAAAAAAAATACATATAATTTTTGAATCCTATTTCACAGATAGGGAAACTGAGATTTAGAGAAGTTAAATTACTTGCAAAAAGCAATATTTGGCAGAGCCAATATTCAAACCTAGAGATTCCAGGTCCAGAGCCATCATCAGTAGCCACTGTGCCATATTGAATACCTACTGTTGTATCCAGAACTGTCCTAGGTACTAAGAGGGTGGAGGCAGGAAAACATTTGAATTAAGCTATGGACCCTGTGATCAAAGAGCGTGGAATGTGCATAATTACAAAACTATGGATAACATTTTGGAATGCACTAAGTAGCTCCAGAATTTTCAGGGGAGAATACTATTGTGGTAGCTTTCTAAAGGGAACCTCCAACTTTATCAGAATCGTGCCATCACAAAGTGGTGGGGAAAAATATTATTTAAAAAATTTTTATGAAACAATTATTTTAGCTAATTAAAAAAAAGCTGTATCATCACTCACACTTACTATCAAAATTCATTCCAAATAGATCAAATAGTTCAATAAAAATCTTTAAAGAGAAGATAAGGGAAACTTTTGCTGGATCTAAGATTGGTAAGGACTTTCTAAGCATAAGAACTACTGAAAAAGTCTATGTGATGACAAAAGTTTAAAAAGTCTCCCTATATGTCAAAATGCCATAAACAACACTAAAAGTTAAATGAAAAACTGATAAAAATATTTGCAATAAATATAACAGATTAATATCTTTATTATATAAAATATTCTTACATATCAATAAGAAAATGTCTAACACTCATTAGAAAAGTGTACAGAGGACTTGAAAAAATAAAAATAAAAAAAGAAATACATGGACTAATAAATATACAAAGCAATTCAAACTCAATAGCAACAAGGATATTATCATTAAAACAATGAAATTGTGAGGTGTTTTATTTTTTCTTTTTAATTGGCAAACATTATATATATATATATATATATATATATATATATATATAAAATCTCATAATATTTTCATACATTCCTAGTAAGATCATTAAGTGGTACAACCCCTCCAGAAAGTGATTTGGCAGCATATATGTATCTTTACAATTATTCATACCCATAGACTTAACTTTCTAACTCTTAAAATATAAACAGAGATTTGAGCTAATATTTTTGTATGCGTATATGTTCAAAGACACAATTATTAAAAAGAAAAATATTAGAGGCAACATAAATAAATGAGTGTTTGTTAAATAAATTATGAGGCATCCAAGTGGAGTATTTTGCAGCCAAAACATCATGTCTGAATATTTAATGTCAATAGATAATGTTATTTGTGTTGAGTTGAAGAGTCAGGATTAAATTATTTATATTTATTTATATATACATATAAAATCCAATATTTTTTTACATCTTTATTAGAGTATAATTGCTTTACAATGGTGTGTTAGTTTCAGCTTTATAACAAAGTGAATTAGTTATACATATACATATGTTCCCATATCTCTTCCCTCTTGCGTCTCCCTCCCTCCTACCCTCCCTATCCCACCCTTCCTTAAAAAACTAACTTTTGTTTTTTAAAAATCATATATATGTTTAAAATACACTTAGTCAATGAAAAGTATGCTGGAATATACTAAAAGTTAACAGCTATTTCTATCTCTGGGTGGTGAGATATGACTTTATTTCTTCGTGTGTTTACAAAATTTTAATAAGAAGGCTTTCCATTTGGAATCAGAGTCACTCATCCACAGGCATCAGGCATTAGTTTTAGACAAGCCAAATGTTACCCCTTTACAGCCACAAACACAGGCTCAACAGCCAGACCATTTTTAAGCTAGTTAATTTTTCAAAGTTATCCTCTTTCGAATCTATTCAATTTTATTTTAATGAAAATTAATAGGATGAAACAAATTAATTAGAATGAGAAAAAGAAACTCCAAATGTACTCAGCACATGAAATAGAAAGAAATCAGCAGAATGGCAAAAAATGTTATATTGAAAAGTATATACAACTAGCATTCAGAAAGCTTGAGTTCTGGGCCATTAACTTCCTTTCTATAGACCTTAGAGTGTTCAATGGCTAAACAAGAGGACTGAATTAAATGGTCTGTAAGGTTCATCCCAACTCTACAGTTGAATGAATCTAATGTAAAGTACTTCAAATATTTTTTCTTTCTGTCAGTTTTCCCCCAACATCACTTACATTTTTTTTTTTTTTTTTTTTTTTTTTTTTTTTTTTTTTTTTGCGGTACGCAGGCCTCTCACTGTTGTGGCTTCTCCTGTTGCGGAGCGCAGGCTCCGGACGCGCAGGCTCAGCGGCCATGGCTCATGGGCCTAGCCGCTCCGCAGCATGTGCGATCTTCCTGGACCAGGACACAAACCTGTGTCCCCTGTATCGGCAGGCCGACTTTCAAACACTGCGCCACCAGGGAAGCCCCACTTACATATTTTCTAAAGGGGAAAATCAAAACTAGATTTTGCTTTTGAATCGTGACTATTTAAATAATAACATATCATTTTTATAACTCAGCCTAATAAAGAAAATTGTGTATGCCAAATTTCTTTTTATCCTGTGAAAATCTAAGTGTTATACTTAGATTTATGGTCAGTTTTACTGATGATGTGGGAATTTTGCTTGGTGTGTAACAACTAAAGTGAAGGATTAACAGAATAATTCTATTCTTTAAAAATGATATCCAAATAAAAATCTCTGTTAATGTTTCATTGCTATAAGATGTCAGTAATGGATCTTCAAATCTCTCTGGTAATACAATTTTCTCTCTTGTATATTAATGATTTCTTTCAGTTATTATAAAGTTTCTATTTACTTTTGGGTAGTTTATAATTATGGAAAGAAATTATGGTCAGTTTTATTGATTCTTTACCTAAAGACAGATTCAGTGATTCCACATCATTATCTAATATTCCTTTAAGTCCCACTATAATCATGCTTTATTAGGAAAAAGAATTCTAATGCTGGATTTTAATGTAATCAATTGAATCTGACAAGTAAAAAAAAGGCATAATTAAGTAATCTGTAGGTTTTGAAGTTCTCTAAATTGATACTGCTGTCTTCTCTCATAGCTTCTTCATGCAAATTGAGATATTTTATATTTATTTCTTTACATTTATTTGATAAGTATTAAATTTGTGGGTATAATTGCCACGACAAGGACAAGTCTCAAAAAGAACCAGAAAAATAATGAATGAATACATCATTAAACCTAACAAGAAAAGGATTATTTAAAATTCAAAGGGCCAACCTTTTAGCATAGGTTGAGATCAGGGTCTTATTTTAAAATTCTGACCTCAGAGAAAGGCAATATCTGGATTTAGTCACAAATAGAAGCAATGCAAATGCAAAATTTTAAGTCATTTTCTGTTGTTAACCACCCACTGCCAACAGACCCCCTCCTTTCATTCCTTCAAATACTCATTCTATCTTCCAATCTAAATGGGCCTTATTCAGGAAAATGAATTTCCAGTAAACTCTCATTTGATAATGGTTTGCTTTAAGGTGTTCCCCTGACTATTGGATATTTAAAATGTAGTAAGGGAGTCTAAGACACTAAATTTGTTCAAGGTTCAAAGAAGTAGTCTTTCATGGATGAATTTTAGGCAGTTACCAGAGATATTTTGATAAGTCCTCCCCACCTCCAAATCACTCCATACTGTTTATTCCTAAAGCAGATTTGGTCACAGTGCTAACACACAACATGAAAAATATTTCTCTGCAAAACCAAAAGTAGGTACATCAATATTGCTACTTATATCAGTAAATTACCTACACATTTGTTTAAACAAATGGTTGTTCAAAATTGAGGCAAAATATTATAACCCAATTTAGAAATTATGTTTTGTGATATTTTCCAGTTAAACAATGCCAAAAGAAAGCTGGGTATTGGGTAAACTGTCTAATAAGCTCTGGTCTCAGAATCATTTGGGAAACAAGAAAGGTCAGGCTGTTTGTATTGACAGTATTAAAAGGAAAGTATTTTGTTTATTTAAATAGCAGCTATGGACATTTTAAGATTTCTCTGTATACCTCTCCCCAAAATTATAAAGGACATTTAGAATTTCTTTCCATAATTATGAACCCAAAAGTAAATAGAAACTTTATAATAACTGTAAGAAATCATTAATATACAAGAGAGAAAATTGTATTACCAGAGAGATTTGAAGATCCATTACTGACATCTTATAGCAATGAAACATTAACAGAGATTTTTATTTGGATATCATTTTTAAAGAATAGAATTATTCTGTTAATTCTTCACTTTAATTGTTACACACCAAGCAAAATTCCCACATCATCAGTAAAAATAAACCTTCTCTTTTCAGATTTGTCATTTTAAAAATGAAGCATTTAATTGTTTAATGTTTAATGAACTTTAAACTCTTCAATTATTAAAATATTTAATAAAAAATTTCAGAAGATTCCTGGTCTATCCTTTCATAGCCCTCTGAAATTCTCCCTTGATTCTTTTTTTCCTTTTTAGCTGTGTCTCTGAAGCACTCAATTGCTGCATTTATAACCACATCAAGAATGTAAATGAACAGAAGCTGCACTTTAGTTAACATACAGTCACCAAGTAAGTTTACAGTCTTGGTGACTTCATTCCTTTTATCCATTACAAAAGAGACCCCCACTGTAGCAGAGAGCAATTGGGCTGTTATTATTTTATTATGTGTATATTAATTATTTGGCAAAGTTTTGGGTTAATTGCTGACATGACTGTGCCTGTCAGAATTGCAGTGCTTGACTGTTAAAAGGAACTAAAGCATAAAATAACTAACAAAAATAAATAAATAGAATGATCAGAAATGTCCTCAGCCAGAATTGGTGAGTTCTCAGAAAGGCTAAACATGAAGCGTGGTGATGCAAATACAGTGAAATTCCTACTTGCACTAGCCAGACACAATCTCTGACTCTAAGAAAACAGGGATTTTACTCAAGATGGAGTCATGGACAAATACGTTCATAGATGGTGTTCAAAATATGTTTGGAGTGTAAGTCATACAGATAAACACCTTCATGAGTGGAGAGAAAATATATCTGTGTGTACTACCCCACCCCCAACACTACCCCCGGTCCAACTACCACTCCTGCCTCCTTAAGGACTCCAGAATTTCCATGACTAACATGAATTCTGTCAAATTAATCCTGTTTTCTGTGACTGTAATGCATATTGATATATTCATAAAAACCTTACACCTTTAGAAATCTAGGTCATTTATGTTCTTTCAGTGTATTAAAATTGTACCCTCTGGTGATATCTGCATAAGCTACAAATATAAAAGAAAGCAGCTTTTTCAATGATTATTCAACAGAACATCAAGCAAAATGTCAAAATAAACAGGTAAGTCTCAATTAACTGCATACGTATTATCCATAGCATTTTTTTATCCCAATCTGGTTCTCCCCTGCCACTTATCCTCTTTCCCTTGCCCTTGTAAGCTTAATATAATATGCAATTAGCAAGTTAAATTCACCATGTCCCACTCCAAAAGTAGTTTTGTAATATATAACAAATTTTGTTTAAATATACACAATTTCCAAATATCCATACCACTCTAAACCCCCATTCATATAGAAAATCAAGAAATGCTTATATTTTAAGAGTCATCCCTAGGATGTCATTCAGTAAAGTGAAGTTTGATTCATTTAAAAAGAGGAATCTCCCACCTTCGGCAAAAATTTCATCCACGTTGATGGTGTTTCCCAGGATTTGACTCTGATATTCTTGCTATTTTCTTTACTTACATGTTTCTTATATTTTTATAATTTATTATCTTCTGTAAAATTGAATCTTCAGTAATGACAATATTTCAGCATCTGAAATTAGCAATTTCCTTTTTTACTTTTGATATTTACATGTAGGTTTAAAAAAGAGAGGGGATATTCAAACCCACCTGCTGTTGGCAGTTCTATATCATCTTATACATAGCCAAAACTGGTTTACAGTTCAGCAGAGTAAACACCATTGATGGTATCTGGAAACTTAGTTAATAATCTTTTCACTTATTACTAAGTGAATGTACTAGAGGCTCTGTCTTAAATGGTAATGTCTATTTTATTTGTGTTCTGCTAACATTCCCCAGCTGCTAATTAATGTGTTTCAAATCCTTGTGTTAGTTGTAAAATTCAATAAGGGCTTTATATGGTAGCAAAATTCTCCATGCTATCTGCTTTTCTGATTCTGTGTTTATGAAAGGTCTACTCACTTTTGAAATTATAACAAAAATATTGATGCTTTCTTTGATGTAACTGGCATGCTTCAGTTATATTTTGATATTATATTCAACTTCTACTTAGCCATGACACCAGTGTATAAAGATAGCACGGATAATTGAAATCAATTCACAGATTATCTTAAACATCATATTCAACTTCTTCTCCCATTAAATCATTTCCCATAGGAACTAATAAGTAGCAAAATGGAATGTATAATATAAAGTGTTACCTGTCCTGGCTTCATGGAGGGAAAAAAGGAGCAAAACACAGGATAAGAAAGAAGAAAAGTAATAATTTGTATAATTCAGAAACTGTACAATCAATCCCTAACCAAAGTTGACTGTTGCTAGCAACATTTAAAAGAATCCTGTAACTGCTTATTAAATTCATTTCTTTTATAATAGGTACTTTGTAATCAGTATGTAAAAATTGCCTTGACCACACATAGCCAATGTTTCTTAGAGTAAATGCACCATCTAAATAGACTTAACATTTAGCTGCAGCCTTTACTTAAACAATTAATTAACAGTTGAACAGAATATAGCACATGCAGTTTTATTCTACTTTTCCTACATGTACCCGGCACACAAAAAATGCTTAATAAATACCTGGTGATTTGAATTGTCACTGTAAATTAGCAATGGAACATGATGTATTCTGCTAAAACCCTTTGGAGCAGCCCTCTCTAAAGAAGTGTTCCCTCATCACTTTAGCTCTTTAGGATTGTCATTACACAGGTATATATGTATTTTAGACTCTGATCAAATGTTCTTTAACTGCCTAAAATTTCTATATCCAAATTATAATTTTATTCACAGAAAATAAAAACAGAAACCTCACTACCATCAGTGCTATGAAAACCTGATTATAATAATCAAATACCTGAATGCCAGACTTCACTAGTCTTAAATCCAGAATTGCATTTCTTCTTATACACCTATGATATTCTGGAAATGGCTGACTTCTCGTAGTTGCATTGTAGATCTTTAAAAAAAAAAATTATATAATTAACCCAAAACGTAGCCAGGATACGTCAGGAGACCGAACCAGGGTTTCTATTCAGTCTTTGACATTGCAATACATTTAAAAGGTAAATCCCAGCCAGTGGATGAGTCTGAGGCAATTTCTATGGAGTTGGAATCCTATGGTAAATATCACTTGAATATCAGTAATACTCTAGAATTTCATCGTGATTAGTAATGAAATATCCATCTGCCAAAAGCAGGCAGTAAAATGGCACTAATCAGGAAAATGACAGAAAAGTCACTTTGGAACTATTTGTCCTTCTGCTAAGTGAAAGACTAAAGCACGATTGTATTGCTTAAGTCTTTAAATGGCATTCTGTGCAATGAAAATGCACAGTAAAGACTCAGTGACATAAAATGTAAATATTTTAAAGCATAGTTTTGTAATTTTTTTCAGAGTCGGAAAATTTATCCTGGGCTTCATGTAGAGCCTGGAACCAGTACCTCTGAGATAGTTATGTCTCAAAAACAATGCATACAAATTAAGTAACAAAGTATTTTCGGTTTATGTATGCTTTCCCTTATATTTGCAAACCTACTGGGTACTATAGAAAGATAATCTCAAATTGTCTTATTTACCAAGAGATTTGCAGAGGGCATGTTAGAACATTGGAAAACCCAGGAGTCTTAAAATGATAAATGCTTTTGCCGTCATTTATATTAAAAAGAAAACCCTGGAGAATAGAAGGATAAAAAGTCTAATTACATATTAAGAAACAAAATTTATTATCTAGAGATGATTGCAGACTAAACGCAGAGAAATATATAGATAGTTCCCAATAACAGACAAATACCTTAGCCAAGATTAAATTTGCTTCAAAGGTGTCATTGCAGATTTGAAAGGTAGCAACAAATGCTATTCAATTTGTCAACTGAATTTTATCACTCTAGGCTTTGACTCATCCTTTATTGTCATCATAAATTCTCTTTTTGCTCACTTCCCCTATACAATTTTGAAAATGACTTATATTGACGACATTTTTGGTATTTGACACATCTCGTCTTTCAACAGAGGGCTTGTTTCTGTCTGCGTGTGCGTGTGCAGGTATCCATCAACTATCTAGTCACACTTGAAATCAGTTTGGATGTATCACTTGGTAATTAGCATTTCAACTAGTCTGAGTTGACAGCCTCAGTACTCTGGAGGCAAACTCTTAACACTTGCATTTTGCTAGATAAGCTGCGCATTGATATTAGTCATATAAGGACTTTGCAAAGGAAAGTGTTAATAAACAAAACCAATCTTTTCTGCACTCATAGTTCATCACAATAAACAAGATTAACATTAAAATGACTGATTTTTTTATGCATCATGAATTCTGAGAAGCCACAATCCCTATGAGTGAAAGTTGAATTATTTTCTTCCACACAGTGCAAATGCCTCTGACAAAATCTCCTTGTGTAACAGGTATGTAAGCAGTCTATTTGTGTCCTGTTCCAAAAATCAAACAACTCGACTCTCCGTGGCAGAAATAATATATATGTGCTTAATTATATTAGAATAGTATAAAATCATGCAAAAGAAAATAGATCTTTCTCCAATGTCATTTTCTGCCTCTAATTTTTAAACACTGACTTCATTCATGTCCAGTAAGAGACTATAAACAATTTTACCCACTTTAAAAACCTTGCATCTAATGCAATTATCCATAAAAAGAAATATTTTCTATCCTTCTACCTATATATTATGAGCTACTGATATACAGCCAGATAACAGTTTCTAAGTTTTCCTAAGGAGTTTTCCTAGTGACTGTATACCCACAGAAAAGGCAGCCTCTGTCATTTTCTATCACAGTCCCTACACTGAGGAGACTGTGCTTTCCACCGTACTAGTGATTGTCCTAAAACATAGGCATTTTCAAAACAAATACACACTAAAAATGAAGAAACTGGACAACTTCACTGGCACTAGCAAAATATTTTATTGTCTCGTCGACATTCCCGTGATCCTGCCTGAAAACTCTCCACAAGTGCTGCATACACGCATGACCTCCGACTACACGACGTCATCTATTTTTTTTTCTGCTGTTATTCTTTTTTTTAAACATCTTTATTGTAGTATAATTGCTTTACAATGGTGTGTTAATTTCTGCTTCATAACAAAGTGAATCAGTTATACATATACACATGTTCCCACATCTCTTCCCTCCTGTGTCTCCCTCCCTCCCACCCTCCCTATCCCACCCCTCTAGGAGGTCACAAACCACCTAGCTGATCTCCCTGTGCTACGCGGCTGCATCCCACTAGCTATCCACTTTATGCTTGGTAGTGTATATGTGTCCATGCCACTCTCTCACCTCGTCACAGCCTCCCAATCCCCCTCCCAATTTCCTCAAGTCCATGCTCTAGTAGGTCTGTGTCTTTATTCCCATCTTACCCCTAGGTTCTTCATGACTATTTTTTTCTTAGATTCCACATATATATGTTAGCATACAGTATTTGTTTTTCTCTTTCTGACTTACTTCGCTCTGTATGACAGATTCTATGCCCATCCACCTCACCACAAATAACTCAATTTCATTTCTTTTTATGGCTGAGTAATATTCCATTGTATATATGTGCCACATCTTCTTTATCCATTCATCTGTTGATGGACACTTAGGTTGCTTCCATGTCCTGGCTATTGTAAACAGAGCTTCAATGAACATTTTGGTACATGACTCTTTTTGAATTATGGTTTTCTCAGGGTATAAAGGAGAAAAAAGCAACTAATATGAGAGATTAAAATCCAAGCAAATATAAACCGATATATCAGCCAGGACATAAAGAATTATATAGACTTGCCTGTGTTTTTCTACCGAAGCATTCGATTCCAACTGCACTTCTTGCTAAGCAGATTCCGACAGCATGCTTGCTGTGAAGCTCAATCAGCCCCATTTAATGAGGCTTAAGAGAAACTACTGTATGACATAGCATATGAATACACTCAAAGTGAACTCACAAGTGACTAAAACCAACAGGATGCACCATCCCAAACACAAAACCAGAGCAAAAAATTACATTAGAAGCAGAAAATGCAAGCCAAACGTGTAGAAAACATTACTTTCTGTTCAAGATATGCTGAGGTATCTTCCTTGCCTAACAATTCCGTTGATAATACTTTCTCACTGCTACTAAAGAATTAGGAGGGAACAGAAGAGGAGAGAATAGAAAAGAGAAAAGGGGAGGAGAGGGTAGGGAAGGGTTGGGAAGGAAAATAATGTTTCCCTCTCAGAGTATTGCAGGGAAGGGAGTGAGGGAGTGCTCTATCAGTTTAAAATGTAGCCCCCAAATAAGCCATGATCAGATATGTGTGTGTGCGTTTGAATTATTTTTGCACTAAACCAATAATGAGCACAATTAGCCCTACTAGTTGCCTATCACACTTCACCCACTACATAACAGCCTCAACCAACTTAGAGCAGCAATATATTTGATTGGAAACAAGTCTAATTTATATGCCTTTACAATTTGTTTCTACCCCAAGGTCTACTTATTAGACTCCTAGAAGTGTCAAAGTATAGGTCCCTTGGAACAATCCAGGCTTATGGGTCTCCAGGTTCAAAGTTGTCTGAATCTTTCTTATCTCAATGAATTTTAGAATATGAAAATAGCAGAACTACAACTTTCTAACTGACTATCTTATATTTGTTAGAAATAGGCTGTCATTCAAATTTAAAGAAATGTATAAATGTAATCATTTAGTTAACATCAGCCATAAAGCTGCACAGTTCAACCTTTATAATTCAGAAAAGATGCATGAAGCTTAAGATACATGGTCCTAATTTGAATTTCAGAGTATTATTTTCAGAATTTAGGGACAGAGAGAGCTAAAATACACCATTTAAAGAATCATAGTATTGCCAGTGTTGAATAAATGTCTTTCTCCCTCCCAAATTCTTTATTGCACCTTGGTCCTGCATGGAAGATTCTGTGTCTCTCTCAAAGGTAATTATTAAGTATACTAAGGAATTTATTTTAAAAATACTGAATTATATCTCTCTTCTACTCATCCTAGTATCATTTGTCACAGGTAGATAAGAGTACACACCCAGAATAACAAGAAGATGGATTAAAGCATTCTCAGCTACCTTGCTATGGGATGAAAGGATAAACAGGTTTTGTAATATATTAGGGCATAAATGTTTGGAAAGAGGTCACATACTATAAAAACAAATCCCCTTTTCTATATCTACAAGATATACATACAATTTAGGCAGAAAACATTGCTTCTAGGAATGTACTGGTGTCTTTTGCACCTTTGTTTTTGTGATCCAAAACATTCTCTTTTGCTCAGAGTGATTTGCAGCCAGATCAGCATTTGGTATTTCATTGCCTAAAGTGCTCTGCGATGTTACCATGCCCAGAAAGGAATTAATCTAGGGCAAATTTATCAGATATTTCAGTGTAGGCAATTTTCTCTCTGTGATGGCCAAGTTAGGGAAAAATCACTCATGCTGACTAATTTGATATATAAATGCAGTAAATTTCAGCTATGAAGAACCTTCAGGAATGAGTCATTCCAATCAGCACAGTTTTCCAATTAGCTGAGGTGGTTTTCTTAACCACTCTTCTTAAAGATAAAATAATCTTGCCCCCATCTTCATTTTGATTAAGGCTAATTTATACTGAAGTAAAAAGAAATAAAAAATAAAAATAAAACCTAATTAATAGGTGTCTTCCTTTATTTTCATGTTTCAGCCAAGTTAAATTTAGAACTTGAGAACATTGTCCCTCCTTATAATTCTTTTCCCTGTCTTTTTAAGCAGGGAACAACATCTAACAAAATCTATAATTTTTATAACCTTTAATTTTTGGCTAATATTTTAATGAGTTAGGGACATCATTCAGAATCTGAATAGTGTACTATGTTATTATGCAACAATGCGCTCAGGGTCTGATTCCTCCCTCGGTAAATTAACCTAGATTGCGGTTCTTTGTGAGTTCTGGTTTCTGGGCTTTATTGCTTTTCGTCTTTTCCCCATCTTTTGTCACACTGTCAGCTGTCAGTTTGACTGTCAGTGTGCCTGCCTCTTGTAACCCCTGTTCTCACTTGTAATATGCTGAGGATTTAGACACCAGATAACCAGTGTCCTGAGAAGTGAGGGGAAGCATCAAAGGAATTCTGCTGTAAACAATGTGTCTTGGCTTTTAACAATCATTTTTATTGCTCAGATGATACATTTTTTTTACTACTTTCTTGGTTCCAAATGGTATTCTAAAAAGGTGAGGTTGCTGAATTGCCAAACCCAGTTAAATAGATAATAGTTATTGTAGATAATCCTAGACACACTTGTCTAGGAGGCATCTCCATTTAAAGGCCTCCGTCTACTTAAATGACTTGAATAAATTTGGTAAGAGGAAGATATTTCCACAGCATGGGTATTATAAAGAAACATCATTAAGATATTCACCCAGCCCTTGGGGGCTTATTATCCATTATAATGGTTACCAGATGATGCTTTTTGGACTATGTAGTATATAAGAAGTTCCGTGCTCAGGAAAAAATAAAGAAAGTGACAGCTCTATTCTCTTAAAATAATGAAGATAAATCACCTTAAAAAGTAATGAAGTTACAGGTGATACGATTTTTTAAGTGGAGTTTCTTCCAGCTCACAGCCATATTATAGTAATTAATCTTTCTGTGTGGTTACATTAGACTAGGAATCAGGAGAACTGAGTTCTCATCCTGGTTTTATCACTAATATGCTGTATGGCCATGGACAAGTCATTTAACCTCTATATGCTGTGTTCAAGTTTCTTGGTCTTATGTACTTTACAGGATAATTGAGAATATTGTGAGATTATGTGTGCAGAAAGCCTTTTATTTAAAAAAAAGGCAAAATACCTCTGCAAACGTGAGGTATTTTCACTGCCATATCAATTGAGTAGGAAAAAACAAACTCACTTCATAAAGAATCATAAATATTAAGACTGTAAATGATCCACAAGATCCCCTCATTTCATAGCTGGAGAAACTGAGACCTGGAAATTAAAAATGGCATACCTACAGCAATCTAAAAACAAAACAAGCAGATGTGAAGCAAGCTACTCATTCTATGGCAGCTTTTGTGTCTCCTTCTCTATTCAGTCAGTGGACACCAGAACACAACTGTTGGCAGATAAATAGTGTGCTATTAAAGCTCACATTGAAGGGACTGGTTAAAGGCTGATATACAGGCACATTTACATCGTCATGAGGCATAGTTAATTGTTTCTCATAAAGGAAAACACACAAAGGACTGACTAGATCAGAAGATCTTTCTTTCTTTCTTTCTTTTCTCTCTTTCTTTCTTTCTTTCTTTCTTTCTTTCTTTCTTTCTTTCTTTCTTTCTTTCTTTTTCTTTCTTTCTTTCCTTTTAAATTATTTTAAAGTAATAGCCCATGTCTTTTTTTTTTTTTAATTTTGGCTTCTCTGGGTCTTAGTTGTAGCATGCAGGCTCTTGTTGCGGCATGCAGACTTCACAGTTGCAGCATGTGGACTTCTTAGTTGCAGCATATAGACTCTTAGTTGTGCCATGCATGCAGGATCTAGTTCCCCAACCAGTTATCAAACCCATACCCCCTCCATTGGGAACATGGAGTCCTACCCACTGGACCACCAGGGAAGTCACTCAGAGGATTTATCTTTCATCACCAAGTCCCTATGTATGATGGAGCCCAGATCTGCAGTGAGTAAACATTTTAATTAGCCTCCGGTTCAGCAGTGGCCTGTGAAAAATCCGCTGAAAACAAAAATCTTGGGGGAGGCTTGTGGGTCTCACAGAACAGACACTGACTAGAAACCTAACACAGGGTGGAGGGAAATGTGGAGGTTGAGCTATTGTCAACCATCCTGAGCTTATTTATCCCAACTCTGCATTTGAGCACTTGGGCTATGAGGGGAGTTGGAGGAGAATGGGAGGAGGATAGGTGCAGGAAAGGGAGAAAGGGGAGAGTAGGTGGAGGAGGTCCAGCTGTATGCCTGTCAATTTACATGCATCATTGCATTCATACCTCCCAACCACCCTATGAGATACTTACTATATCCGTTTGAGAGATATAATAATAACACTATATGCCAGGCACTGCGGTAAGGACTTTACATGCACCATACATTTGCCCTAGACTTGTTTTTACCAATCTAATGTTATTATGCTATTATACATTATTATTTTATATTTTATACCATTATCTCATACTATATGATCATTCCCATTTTAAAGATAAAGAAACAAGCTAAGTAACATGCCCAAGCCCACACATCTAGAAAATAATATCCTGGATTTAAAGCCGGGTTCAACTCCAAATTCCAGTAATTAACCACTATAATTTGCTGCATCTTGAGCTAACTTTAAAAGGAAATACTGGGGAGGGGATAGCTTCAAGATGGCTGAGGAGTAAGATGTGGAGATCACCTTCCTCCACACAAATACATCACAAATACATCTACATGTGGGACAGCTCCTACAGAACACCTACTGAACACTGGAAGAAGACCTCAGACTTCCCCAAAGGAAAGAAACTCCCTACGTACCCGGGTAGGGCAAAAGAAAAAATAGAGACAAAAGAATAGAAATGGGACCTGCACCTCTGGGAGGGAGCTGTGAAGGAGGAAAAGTTTCCACACACAAGGAAGCCCCTTCACTGGTGGAGACAGCAGATAGGTCGGGGGGAAGCTTCAGAGCCATGAAGGAGAGGAGAGCAACATGGGTGCAGAGGGCAAAGCGGAGAGATTCCCGCACAGAGGATCAGTACCGACCAGCTCTCACCAGCCTGAGAGGCTTCTCTGCTCACCCGCTGGAGTTGGTGGGGGCTGGGAGCTGAGGCTCAGGCTTCGGAGGTCAGATCCCAGGGAGACGACAGGGGTTGGCTGCGTGAACACAGCCCAAAGGGGGCTAGTGTGCCACAGCTACCCAGGAAGGAGTCTGGGAAAATGTGTGGACCTGCCTAAGAGGCAAGAGACCATAGTTTCAAGGCGTGCGAGGGGAGGAGATTCAGAGCAACGCCTAAAAGAGGTCCAGAGATGGGGGCAGGCTGCGGCTATCAGGGTGGACATGAGAGACGTGCATGAGATGCTAAGGCTGCTGCTGCAGCCACCAAGAAGCCTGTGTGCACGCACAGGTCACTATCCACACCACCTATCCCGGGACCCTGTGGAGCCCACCATTGCCAGGTTCCCATGATCCAGGGACAACTTCCCTGGGAGAACACACAGCATGCCTCAGGCTGTTACAACATTATTTTGGCCTCTGCCGCCGCAGGATAGCCCCACATTCTCTACCCCTTCCTCCCCCTGGCCTGAGTGAGCTAGAGCCCCCTAATCAACTGCTACTTTAACCCTGCCCTGTCTGGGTGGGGAACAGGCACCCTCAGGTGACCTACACACAGAGATGGGGTCAAATCCAAAGCTGAACAGCAGAAGATGTGCAAACAAAGAAGAGAAAGAGAAATCTCTCCATGAACCCTCAGGAGTAGCAGATTAAATCTCCACAATCAAACTGATGCACGCTGCATCTGTGGAATACCTGAATAGACAGCAAATCATCCAAAAATTGATGCAGTGGACTTTGGGATCAAATGTAGACTTCGGGTTTTCTGCACCTAATTTGTTTCTGGCTTTATGTTTATCTTAGTTAAGTATTTAGAGCTTATTATCATTGGTAGATTTGTTTATTGATTTGGTTGCTCTCTTCCTTTATATATATATATATATATAATATATATATATATAATATATATATATATATATATATATTTCTCTCCTTTTGTGAGTGGGTATGTGTATGCTTTTTTGTGTGATTTTGTCTGTATAGCTTTGCTTTCATCATTTGTCCTAGGGTTCTGTCTGTCCAGTTTTTTCTTTTCTTTTTTTAGAATAGTTTTTAGCACTTGTTATCACTGGGGGATTTGTTTTCTGGTTTGGTTTCTCTCTCTTTCTATTTTTTTACTACTTTTTAATATTTTTTTATTAATAACTTTTTTATTTTATTTTATTTTTCTCTCTTTCTTTTATTTTTTCTCACTTTTCTTCCAAGTCGTGGCTGACAGAGTCTTGGTGCTCCAGCTGAGTGTCAGACCTGAGCCTTGGAGGTGGGAGAGCCGAGTTCAGAACATTATTCCACCAGAGACCTCCTGGCAGCATGTAATATCAAACAAAAAATGCTCTCTCAGAAATCTCCATTGCAAGGCTGAAAGACCCAGCTCCACTCAAAAATAAGCAAGCTACAGTGCTAGACACCCTATGGCAAACAACTAGCAAAACAGGAACACAAACCTGCCCATTAGAAGAGAGGTTGCCTAAAATCATAATAAGTTCACAGACATCCCCAAAGACACAACCGGACATGGTCCGGCCAACTAGAAAGACAAGATCCACCATCATCCATCAGAACACAGGCACCAGTGTCCTCCACCAGTGAGCTATACAGCCCACTGAACAAACCTTACCCACAGGGGGGAGACACCAAAAGCAATGGGAAATATGAACCTGCAGCCTGCAAAAAGGACACCCCAAACACAGTAAGTTAAGCAAAATGAGAAGACAGAAAAACACACAGCAGATGAAGGAGCAAGGTAAAAACCCACCAGACCAAACAAATGAAGAGGAAATAGGCAGTCTACCTGAAAAGGAATTCAAAGTAATGACAGTAAAGATGATCCAAAATCTTGGAAATAGAATGGAGAAAATACTAGAAACTTTTTACAAAGACATAGAAGAACTAAAGAGCAAGCAATGATGAACAGCACAATAAATGAAATTTAAAATTTCCTAGAAGTAATCAAAAGCAGAATAACTGAGGCATAAGAACGGATAAGTGACCTGGAAGAAAAAATAGTGAAAATAACTACTGCAGAGCAGAATAATAAAAAAAAAAAAAAGATTGCAAAGAATTGAGGACAGTCTCAGAGACCTCTGGAAAAAATTAAATGCACCAACATTCGAATTATAGGGGTCCCAGAAGAAGAAGAGAAAAAGAAAGGGACTGAAAAAATATTTGAAGAGATTATAGTTGAAAACTTCCCTAATAGGAGAAAGGAAATATTTAATCAAGTCCAGGAAGCACAGAGAGTCCCGTACAGGATAAATCCAAGGAGAAACATGCCAAGACATATATTAATCAAACTATCAAAAATTAAATACAGAGGAAAAAATATTAAAAGCTGCCAGGGAAATTCCACAAATAACATACAAGAGAACCCCCATAAGGTTAACAGCTGATCTTTCAGCAGAAACTCTGCAAGCCAGAAGGGAGTGGCAAGACATATTTAAAGTGATTAAAGAGAACAACCTACAACCAAGATTACTCTACCCAGCAAGGATCTCATTAACATTCAATGGAGAAATTAAAAATGTTACAGACAAGCAAAAGATAAGAGAATTCAGCACCACCAAACCAGCTTTACAACAAGTCCTTAAGGAGCCTCTCTAGTCAGGAAACACAAGAGAAGGAAAAGACCTACAATAACAAACCCAAAACAATTAAAAAAATGGTAATAGGAACACGCATTTCAAAAACTACCTTAAATGTAAATGGATTAAATGTTCCAACCAAAAGACATAGACTTGCTAAATGGATAAAAAACAAAATCATATATATGCTGTCTACAAGAGACCCGTTTCAGACCTAGGGACACATATAGACTGAATGAGAGGGAATGCAAAAATATATTCCATGCAAATGGAAATCAAAATAAAGCTGGAGTAGCAATTCTCATATCAGACAAAACAGACTTTAAAATAAAGACTATTAGAAGAGACAAAGAAGGACACTACATACTGATCAAGGGCTCAATCCAAGAAGATATAGCACTTGTAAATATTTATGCACTCAACATAGGAGCACCTCAGTACTTAAGGCAAATGCTAACAGCCATAAAAGGTAAAATTGACAGTAACACAATCATAGTAGGGGATGATAACACCCCACTTTCACTATAGGACAAATCATCCAAAATGAAAATAAATAAGTAAACATAAGCTTTAGATGACATTAGACAAGGTGGATTTAATTGATATTTATAGGACATTCCATCTAAAAACAACAGAATACATTTTTTTTTCTCAAGTGCTATCCTGGAACATTCTACAGGATAGATCATATCTTGGGTAGCAAATCAAGCCTTGGTAAGTTTAAGAAAATTGAAATTGTACCAAATAACTTTTCCGACCACAATGCTATGAGACTATATATCAACTACAGGTAAACTCTGTAAAAAGTATAAACACATGGAGCCTAAATGATATACTACTAAATAGCCAAGAGATCACTGAAGAAATCAAAGAGGAAACACCTAGAAACAAATGACAATGAAAACATGATGACCCAAAAGCTATGGGAGGCAGCAAAAGCAGTTCTAAGAGGGAAGTTTATAGCAATACAACCCTACCTCAAGAAACAAGAAACAACTCAAATAAACAATCTAACATTATACCTAAAGCAATTAGAGAAAGGAGAACAAATAATACCCACAGTTACCAGAAGGAAAGAAATCATAAAGATCATATAAGAAATAAATGAAAAAGAAACGAAGGAAACAAAAGCAAAGATCAATAAAACCAAAAGCTGGTTCGTTGAGGAGATAAACAAAATTGATAAACCACTTGCCAGAGTCATCAAGAAAAAAAGGGAGGAGACTTAAAACAATAGAATTAGAAATAAAAAAGAAGTAACAAACTGACAATGTAGACATACAAACGATCATGAGAGATAACTGCAAGCAACTATATGCCAATAAAATGGACAACCTGGAAGAAATGGACAAATTCTTAGAAAACACAACCTTCCAAGACTGAACCAGGAAGAAATAGAAAATATGAACAGGCTGATCACAAGCACTGAAATTGAGACTGTGATTAAAAACCTTCCAACAAACAAACGCCCAGGACCAGATGGCTTCACAGGCGAATTCTATCAAATATTTAGAGAAGAGTGAACACCTATCCTTCTCAAACTCTTCCAAAATATAGCAGGAAGGAAGAATCCTCCTAAACTCATTCTATGAGGCCACCATCACCCTGATACCAAAACCAGAAAAAGATGTCACAAAGAAAGAAAACTACAGGCCAATATCACTGATGAACATAGATGCAAAAATCCTCAACAAAATACTAGCAAACAGAATCCAACAGCACATTAAAAGGATCACACAGCATGATCAATTGGGGTTTATCGCAGGAATGCCAGGATTCTACAATATACACAAATAAATCAATGTGATAAACTATATTAACAAATTGAAGGAGAAAATCCTTTGATCATCTCAATAGATGCAGAAAAAGCTTTCAACAAAATTCAACACCCATTTATGATGAAACCCTCCAGAAAATAGGCATAGAGGAAACTACCTCAACATAATAAAGGCAATATATGACAAAACCAGAGCCCACGTCATTCTTGATGGTGAAAAACTGAAACCATTTCCTCTAAGATCCGGAACAACACAACGCTGTCCACTCTCACCACTATTATTAAACATAGATTTGGAAGTTTTAGTCACAGCAATCAGAGAAAAAAAGAAATAAAAGGAATCCAAATCAGAAAAGAGGAAGTAAAACTGTCACTGTTTGCAGATGACATGATACTATTCCTAGAGAATCCCAAATATGCTACCAAAAAACTTAGAGCTAATGAATGAATCTGTTAAATTAGCAGGGTATAAAATTAATGCACAGAAATCTCTTGCATTCCTATACACTAATGATGAGAAATCTGAAACAGAAATTAAGGAAACACTCCCATTTACCATAGCAACAAAAAGAGTAAAATATCCAGGAATAAATGTACGTGAGGAGACAAAAGACCTGTATGCAGAAAACTATAAGACCCTGATAAAAGAAATTAAAGATGATACAAACAGATGGAAAGATATACATTGTTCTTGGATTGGAAGAATCAACATTGTGAAAACGACTATACTACCCAAAGTAATTTACAGATTCAGTGCAATCCCTATCAAACTACCAATGACATTTTTCACAGAACTAGAATAAAAAATTCCACAAGTTGTATGGAAACACAGAAGACCTCAAATAGCTAAAGCAGTCTTGAGAAAGAAAAATGGAGCTGGAGGAATCAGGCTCCCTCATTCAGTCTATACTACAAAACTACAGTAATCAAGACAGTATGGTACTGGCACAAAAACAGAAATATAGATCAATGCAACAGGGTAGAAAGCCCAGAGATAAACCCACACACATATGTTCTCCTTATCTTTGATAAAGGATGAAAGAATGTATTTGAGAAAAGACAGCCTCTTCAATAAGTTTTGCTGGGAAAACTGGACAGCTACATGTGAAAGAATGAAATTAGAACATTCCCTAATACTATACACAAAAATAAACTCAAAATGGATTAAAGACCTAAATGTAAGTCCAGACACTATAAAACTCTTAGAGGAAAACATAGGCAGAACACTCTATCACATACATCACAGCAAGATCCTCTTTGACCCACCTCCTACATAAATGGAAAGAAAAAGAAAAATAAACAAATGGGACCTAATGAAACTTAAAAGCTTTTTCACAGCAAAGGAAATCATAAACAAGACCAAAAGACAACTCTCAGAATGGGAGAAAATATTTGCAAATGAAACAACTGACAAAGGATTAATCTCCAAAATATACAGGTAGCTCATGCAGCTCAATATCAAAAAAACAAACAATCCAATCCAAAAATGGGCAGAAGATCTAAATAGACATTTCTCTAAAGAAGATATACAGATTTCCAGCAAACACATGTATAAAGCAATCGTACTCCAATAAAGATGTTTAAAAATTGGAAATACTGTAGAAGACTATATCTGGATTTTAGCAGTCTTTGACAGGGTATTTCATGATATGCATATGGGCAGGATGGAGAAATACATGCTGAATGACACTGCAATCAGGTAGATTTACTCTTATCAAGCAGGTAGTTTGATATAAGTAAATAATGCAATTGGTTTCCCAATGCCAGTAAACTCTTAGACTCTTAATAAAAATGTAATACCCCGAACAAGGGAGGTACCTAAATTCTTGATGAATGATATAATGAATGAATGACAAAATAAAATTTAGTCATTCATTCGCTCTTAGTGAGATTTATTGAATGCCTAATATGTACCAAGCTCAGTGTGAAAGAATCCTTCTTTGAGTCCCAGCTTCACCACTAACTTGCTGAATCAATTTGAACTGGTTACTTATTATGACTCTGTGAAAATTCCTGTACAAAATACAGAGGCTCATATCTTAGTATTAGAAGCAAGTTCATATACCTGTACCAGAGACAATGATAATACAAAAGTGAGATCTGGAACAGAAACATAAACTGGATATAATTCTAAACACCAGATTTTAAGAGAAGCCTTCCAAGACTGGAGAATGAAAAAGGAGTTAAACTTTTTTGAGCACTTACTCTACACCAGGCACTATTCCAAGCGCAATGTGTGTATTACCTTATTTAATCCCTCATTACAACACTCCAAGTTAGGTAATGACATTGTCCTGTGTATAACATGAGGAAACAGGTTCATAGATTAAGAATTGAGTAGTAGTTCTTATTATTAGTAGAAAAAACATTGAGTTTAAAAAATCAGGATATCTATATTTAAACCTCGAAGGGGTCAATAACTTGAAGAGTTCAGCTGGTACTCTAGCTTTTAGCATTGTGTTGATCAAAAATGGGAAAGTATCACTCTAAAAATAGCTGAGAACAATATGTTGTTCCCTACTCTTCAGCTCTGGTTTCAAATTCACTTGACTAAGACTAACCTGACTCAGGTTCATGTTCCTAGCTGCAGGAGGGAGCTTTAAACTCCTTTAGAAAAAAAAAATATTTTGTGTACTTTGTACACTGATTATTATTGGCTTGTTTCCAAGGCAACTACCAGCCAGAATAATAGGTTTTATTCATTTCCCATTCTGAAGCTCAGTTTGTCCTTTCCTTCCCCATATCCCAGTCTAACACCAGCCCCTTCCTGGAACACAACTAGAGGCCACTTAATGGATGAGCTCACTAGAGACCAATTTTGATGTTTTTGGTGAAGTTACCACTGCTGGCTTGTTGTTCTCAGGACTGAAGCTATAAATAGTAGCTATGGATTTCATGGCTACTTACAACATTCCCAATAAGGATTATGGATGAACACATTAGTTAATGAAGTTCACAACCACAGCATTCATCTATACTTCTTTTTTATTTCACAAAGATATCCTTCTAAAGATCCAGCAATAATTCAGAAAAGTTACCTTGGATTTTTCTAAGGTGGAAGTGGGTATTATGGCAAATAGAAAAAACTTTGACTAGCAATAATTATAACTAACATCTATTGATTGCTTATTATGTATCAGGAATTATTTTAATCACCTCTTTGCTAGACTTGAGGTGCCACCATTATCCCAATTGTGTAAAAAGGTCAACAAAGGCACAGCGAGGTTTATAACTTGGGTAAAGACACACAACTAAGAAAGGATAGAGCCAGGATTACAGATTCAGGTATTCTGATTTCAAGCCCATAGTATTAATCAATATTTAGAACTGTTTCTCAATCTTAGTAGTTTCAAGTTTTAAGGAAAGCTAAGTTCTAATCATGGGTTTTCTACTCCCTAGCTTTGTGTCTTTAGTAAAGCCATTACAACACTTTGTGCTTCAATTTCTTTATCTGTAAAATGGTGAGGTTGGATTAAATGTTCTCAAATGTCCTTTTTGGATTTAACATTTCATGATTATGTACACACATGTATACACACAAAGATTTTCCTGTAGAATAGTCCTTCATTTACATAGTAATTATCACAAGTCCAATGATAAGTGCTAGCATTGCTTTTTAAAAATTAAATCCTATATGAATACCTAAATATAATTCTACCCCTTTTCATGTGCATAACTCATTTAAAAGGGACAAGTAAACAAGAGGGTATTGTAGCCCATTGTGTCCTATTTCTATTTGTATTATATTAAGAACTTCTGATAGAAATTATCATAGTTCAATCATTCCTCCTACTGTGGGCCATTCACAGTACTACCTCATTCCTACCTTATTATTTTCAAATACACAAATGTTTGTTCTACCTTGAATTGGGTAGAAAATGATTGCATGACCTCCTTTGATAGGTATCCCCCTTACTTTTGGTTTAATGCTTAGTCCCAACTGTTTCTAATCCATCTGCCCTTCTTTCTTACAAGCAAGTAGGTAAGACTAACAGAACAGGAAAACCACTGTAGGCTCCTCATGGCCTATTTCCAAATAGGGGAATTTTAGTGACCAACTGAGGCTTTGTCTAGATCTAATCAAGTCAGCGAGTGTTCCCTAATTTCAACTTAGGAAAGGAATAGTTGAGATTTATGCTTGATAAATGGACTGAACTAACAACTGTGACACTTTGAGAATAATGTGTGTGTGTGTGTGTGTGTGTGTGTGTGTGTGTGTGTGTGTGTGTTATTCAGGTGATTTTAAGGCAAGAAGTCCCTTGGCTAAATCTCAGTTTTGCAGACACCCAGTTCAGTAGCATATTTACAACATGAACAACCCATTTACTTGCAATGAGGAGTGGACTGACAGAATTTTCAAGAACAGCGCTTAAAGTGAAAGCAGTGACTCTTTTTAAATAAAACGTACTCATTAGAGTGAATTTTCAGTTCGCCACAGGCATTTTATTTTATTTATTTTTTGATGTTTACAAGTTTTTTTTAACATCTTTATTGGAGTATAATTGCTTTACAATGGTGTGTTAGTTTCTGCTTTATAACAAAGTGAATCATTTATATATATACATATGTTCTCAATATCTCTTCCCTCTTGTGTCCCCCTCCTTCCCACCCTCCCTTTCTTACCCCTCTAGGTGGTCACAAAGCACCAAGCTGATCTCCCTGTGCTATGCAGCTGCTTCCCACTAGCTATCTATTTTATGTTTGGTAGTGTATATATGTCTATGCCACTCTCTCACTTTGTCACATCTTACCCTTCGCCCTCCCCATATCCTCAAGTCCATGCTCTAGTAGGTCTGTGTCTTTATTTCCGTCTTGCCCCTAGGTTCTTCATGACTTTTTTATTTTTTTCTTAGATTCCATATATATGTGTTAGCATACGGTATTTGTTTTTCTCTTTCTGACTTACTTCGCTCTGTATGACAGACTCTAGGTCCATCCACCTCACTACAAATAACTCAATTTTGTTTCTTTTTATGGCTGAGTAATATTCCATTGTATATATGTGCCACATCTTCTTTATCCATTCATCATCAAAAAATCTACAAACAATAGGGCTTCCCTGGTTGTGCAGTGGTTGAGAGTCTGCCTGCCGATGCAGGGGACACTGGTTCGTGCCCCAGTCCAGGAAGATCCCACATGCCGTGGAGCAGCTGGGCCTGTGAGCCATGGCTGCTGAGCCTGCGCATCCAGAGCCCATGCTCTGCAATGGGAGAGGCCACAATAGTGAGAGGCCTGTGTACCACACACACACACACACACACACACACACAAATCTACAAACAATAAATGCTGGAGACGGTGTGGAGAAAAGGGAACCTTCTTGCACTGTTGGTGGGAATGTAAATTGATACAGCCACTATGGAGAACAGTATGGAAGTTCCTTAAAAAACTAAAAACAGAGCTACCATATGACCCAGCAATCCCACTACTGGGCATATACCCTGAGAAAATCATAATTTACAAAGAGTCATGTACCAAAATGTTCATTGCAGCTCTATTTACAATAGCCAGGACATGGAAGCAACCAAAGTGACCACAAACATTTTAAAAGCCAAAGGTGATGTTTTCATGTTTCCTCCTCCCTTTCCTAGCCTATGTATGGAGAAGAAAACCAAGGTAACTTAAAGATTTAATATAGCAGCTTGATGGAATAGAAAAAAACTATACGATATAAATAATATGTCTATATACATAATACTCATAGCTCTGCCATTTATTACCTGCATGAACTTAGGAAAGTTCCTTTACATTTCTTAGCATCAATTCCCATATACAAAATGATAGAAGTTGTTTTTTTTATGGGACTAGAAAACCAATGAAAGAAGAATACCACAAAAAATCAGACTAATGTTTAATCCAACAATTTAAATGTGAAGACATTTTTGTGAGACAGAATATGAGTAAAGGTGATTTAACCATGTATTAATCATACGTTTTATATATTTTTGGATGGCCAGGCAATTCTATAGGAATTTCAGTGATGATGGATGGACGATAGATAGATAGGTAGATAGATAGATAGATAGATAGATAGATAAATGATAGATAGATGATAGGTAGATACTATGTGCTAGACCCTATTTTACCCATACAACAATCCTACTAGATAAATATTAGCATTCCCATTTTACTAGACTAGTGGACTAGACCAAGGTTTAAAGAGATTAAGCAATTTGCTAGAACACATAATTTATCAGTGTGAAGCCCAGATTGGGATCTATGTCTAGATAATACCAAAGTCCATGCTTTCTCAACCATGCCACAAGGATTTTAAATTTTGAACTTTTATATATATACATATATATGTACATATGTATGTATATAACCATCCATTTGTTTAATAGTTTAATGAAAAATTTCATATATATATACAAAACTAGAATAGTATAGTTAACTCCAATGTATCCATTACCCAGTTACAACAGTTTTTGACATTTTGCTAATCTTATTTCTTATATTCCCCCCTCCCACACCTGCCCACATTTAACTTTTTTCCCCCAGAACATTCTAAAGCAATTCTAAGACATCATGTCATTTATCTCATAGCACTTCAGTATGCAGCTTTTACTGATAAAGGCTTTGTGTTTTTTTTAAATATATAGTTACTATGCTTTTATTACATTTAACAAAAAGAACTTAATATCTTCTAATATCCAGTTGAGGGAGTCTTACACAAATGGAAGGACTCAGCAATGGTGGGCTGGCAAACTGGTTTTCTTCTGAAATATCTTAGAGTACATGCCTAGACACTGTCTTACTTATAAAATACCCATCCTTGAAATATTTTTGAAAATTTATGCAGTTAGATCATTTGACATGAAAACAGTCCAAACCTCAAGAAGAGGCAAACCTGAAGAGGTCTTAGCAATTAGTGATTATTTTAAAAGGAGACAGTATATGCAAATAAATTGGTATCACTTGGGGTCAGTAGAGAGTATCTGACTACAGGATATCAGGCCAGAACTTGACTCAAGGGGACAACAAGGCAAAAATCTTAGTCCAAAAATTCAGAGAGGATACCAAGAGAAGCTCTTAGTTGATGGAAAACAGAGTGTAGGGCAAGAGCCATGACATTTTCTACCGAGATAGACAATCAGCATAGAAAGACAGACTTGATGCTAAACTAATGTTACTTACAGATTTAGAGCTCCACAAATTCTCCCCCACTAGGAAGAGGATTGATGCCAGAAATTTGGCTAGGCCTGAGTCTGTAGTTAGGGATAATTTTCTCCATCTCTGGGATTAGTGAGCTGGTAGGAGTGGTGGTAGAATTTGGAGGTGGACTGGAAGAGTGGAGATCATGTAGGGAAGGGAGAGGTATTGTATCTAAGGACAGGAATATTGGCACATGTGCCTCTGCTTTCTCTTTTTTGAAGATATAGTAAGAGAGAGAGAACAAGCACATAAAATTAGAGAGATCAAAGTATGGTTTTTAAGGAAGTAGAAAGCTCTTTAAAAGTCTACATTTCTTTAATCGCTATATGGTAAAGTGATACAATAGCAATAATTTGTAGCTCCCTTTTTAAAATGGACATTTGAGGGAAAATGAGATAAATAAGAGGTCAAGGAAAGGACACCCACCCTCTTTTTTTATATTTCTGCTCCTTCCAATTCAATTTGTAAGTGATTGTCATCTTCTAGAGCACTTCGCTAATTGCTGAGACCTCTCCAGATTTGCTTCTTCTTCATATCTACACTGAAGGTATTGGACTGGTGTCATATTATCTGATACAGCAAATGATTTTGTAGATACCTTCTCAGAAGCCACTAAGGACATCATTCCAAAAGAGGATTACTGCAAAGTAGGAGTTAGTAGCTTCAACGAGGTTGGTGGTTTATCTGAGAAAAGTAAAAGTGAGTAAAAAACTGAACTGTGAATTTAGCATCCCAGGAAAGGTAAACCTGCGGAAATAACTCTCAGTATGTCTCGAGTCCTGTCCTTCAGTAGAGTTACCATCTTGGCCAGACCTATGGCCACTTGAAAACTGTACTCTAAGGTGCAATAACAAGTTTATTATCTCTAACAAAGTGAAATACCCTTTAACACCATTTTATGACCTCTTTTACCCTCAGTAACTCTATATCAATAAGCAACTTTCTGATTCTGATTTGGTTTCCTTCACTACTGGGGGAAAAAACTGTGCCCTGAGTAGAGGACACAAGAAGCTGTAAAGTGATCAATAAATTCTATATTGGTATCAGATCTGATACAGATACATAAAATATTTGGGATCAAATCAATAACTTCTGCATTTGGATAAAATAAGCTGTTTTCCCAGGGCCAGATCTCAGACTTGCCAACTACTCAATTTGTTAGTAACCTCCAAGAGACTCTTGATCTTTAGGCTAAAAAATGAAGTAATCATCAATGTTTGCCTCTGCTTCCTCCACTCTATCCTCTCTATTGCCTTATACCCCACCATGGTACAAGAGGTCTTTCCCCATTCAGAAACCCACTGACCTTCCTAACAAATATTGCTTTCCATAGCATATGTGAGTTACCATGCCTTTCTTACAGGAGCATCAGCATTCAAAGTTAAGTTGCTCAACAGTGAATGGAAGGTTCTGAACCCAAAATAAATGTTTAAGCAACAGGAGCAGGTGAAGGAGAGAAAGGCTTTGCTGGAATATCTCAAAATGCTCCCTTTAGGCACTCATAAAATTAGTTATGACTTTGAGGACCCATATTTTTCTTTGGGTCCCCTGCTTCCACAATCTTCACTCCTTAATGTTGAATTTAGTCTTACTTCACCCCCTTGGAATAGAACCTTTCTCATTTTCCCAAAAGCAAATAGATCCATTTCAATTTGTCTTCTTGCTGCTTATCATCGCAATTTCCAAGTCTAAATGGGAATAAATACATGGGATAAATAAATGGGAATAGTAGATCTATAATTACTACTGTTTTCCCTCAGAATATATTACCATCAAAGTTCCATACACACACACTGTATTTATATTTATATCCCCAGCACACATTAGAGTGTATAATATATGTTTTATGAATGAATGCATACATGCTTACATGCCTGCAGAATGTAGAATATAGATCTCATTGCATGAAAAGCAACACTGAAGCCAAAGATTTCCACTGCCCAACATTATCCCAATCAAATCTAGCAACAAGATGGAAACCCTAACTTTTGAAAACATCTATATTTATTTTTTCTATGAAAACTGTGATAGTTATACCCAGGAGTATGGAGCTGGCTAATTTTCCATATGCATCACTAATATAAGCATAAAAATACAATTGGTTGAGTAAACAACCAGCACCCACTGAAGTGTAGAATGGGGAGGGGTAAAAAATTGTTCAAGATCAAAACAACTATATGGACTAGGCTTGTGTTTTGAGAGTCCCAAAGATCAAACATATCCCCATTACTGGTTTCCAACAGTGTGTAAAATTGTATATCATCTTTTAAGTTCCTTTCAGATTAAGATATGAGATTACATTCAACAGGTGACACATGAGTTTGTTACTTTTTCTGATTAAGGTACTCTGATTTCCATCTGCTCCTTAGACATTTCTACCTTAATATGTTACTGGTGCTTATAACTCAAAATGTTCGAAAACACTATCCTTATCTTCTTTCCCTCATCTCAGACCTGTTACCTTCACATGTTCCCTATTGCTATTACTGGTTTCACACATTCTTTTCACCTACACTCTTGAAGATACGCTATTTCACCTCCCTTTCTTCTTTCCCTCCTTCACTGTAAAGTCAGTCACCAAAACATATGGATTATATTTCTGCAATGCATTCCCTACCCCTAAAATTTTTCTCACCATCTTTGTATTTTGATTCTTAATAATTAAGATCATGAGCAAATGCCACTTTAACATGATGTCTACTATGATCTCTCTGAAGCCAAGCTCATGAAACTAGATAGAGGTAGAAGTAAGATTATAATTACATTTTATGTCATTCCAAACCTCACCACGCATACTGCCTCCTATTGAAAACTGATTCTACTAGAAAGGCAGAGTCGGAGATGCAGGGTGGAGAGAGGTAAAAGAAGAGACTGCCAGGGTAGTGGGTTATCAAATGAAGGTTAAAAAAAAAACAGACATCTAAAAGTCATGGCTAATGATTTATGTTGGGCATGGGATCTTGCAGTCTGTTGTGAAGCCCAGCTCTGAACCTTACTAGCCAGGTGGCATAGAGCAACTTAACCTCTTTCAACCACAGTTTCCTCAACAGTAAAGTGGATATAATAATAGCTATGTCATAGAATTGTAATATGAGAATCCAGTAAAAAGTGTCTGGAAAAACTGGCTGCTACACAGAAGGTGATCAACAAATGGTGATTCTCTCCCCATCAACCAAACCCTTTCATCTACACCTCAATTTCTATCTTGTGGTAGAATCTTTGGGTACATGTCTTATCTCTCCTATCAGACGATAGGGTAGAGAATCTATTTTATACAAATTTTTAGTCCCACTCAAGCACTTAGCATACTGCACTTCAAAGAGTAAGCACATAATTCATATTAAGTATACATCATATGTGGAGTATGTTTGGAGTGAATTTCTATAGATCTTACAGAAAAAAGAAATATTGATCACATGCTAAGAGGAGCTTCAAGATGGTGGAAGAGTAAGACGTGGAGATCACCTTCCTCCCCACAAATACATCAGAAGTACATCTACATGTGGAACAACTCTTACAGAGCACCTACTGAATGCTGGCAGAAGGCCTCAGACCTCCCAAAAGGCAAGAAACTCCTCACGTACCAGGGTAGGGCAAAAGAAAAAAAAAACAGAGACAAAAGAAAAAGGACGGGTCCTGCACCAGTGGGAGGGAGCTGTGAAGGAGGAAAGGTTTCCAGACACTAGGAAACCCCTTCAAGGGCAGAGACTGCAGGTGGCAGAGGGGGGAAGCTTCAGAACCATGGAGGAGAGTGCAGCAACAAGAGTTCAGAGGGCAAAGCGGAGAGATTCCCACACAGAGGATCAGTGCCAACCAGCACTTACCAACCCGAGAGGTTTGTCTGCTCACCCATAGGGACGGGTATGGGCTGGGAGCTGAGGCTCCAGTTTCGGAGGTCAGGACCCAGGGAGAGGACTGGGGTTGGCTGCGTGAACACAGACTGAAGGGGGCTAGTGCACCACGGCTAGCTGGGAGGGAGTCCAGGAAAAGGTCTGGAACTGCTGACGAGGCAAGAGATATTTTCTTGCCCCTTTGTTTTCTGGTGCGTGAGGAAAAGGGATTAACAGCGCTGCGTAAAGGAGTTCCAGAGACGGGCGTGAGCCGCGGCTATCAGCGTGGACCGAAGAGACAGGCGTGAGACGCTAACTACTGCTGCAGCCACGAAGAAGCCTGTGCGGAAGAATAGATCACTATCCACACTTCCCCTTTGGGGGGTCTCTGCAGCCTACCACTGCCAGGGTCCTGTGATCCAGGCACAAGCTCCCCAGGAGAAGACACCGTGCGCTTCAGGCTGTTGCACCACCACTTTGGCCTCTGTCGCCGCAGGTTTGCCCTGAACTCCATACCCCTCCCTCCTCCTCGGCCTGAGTGAGCCACAGCCCCCAAATCAGCTGCTTCCTTAATGCCGTCCTGTCTGAGCAAAGACCTGACGCCCTCAGGTGACCTACATGAAGAGGCAGGGCCAAATCCAAAGCAGAATCCCAGGAGCTGTGAGAACAAAGAAGAGAAAGGGAAATCACCTACAGCAGCCTCAGGAGCAGTGGATTAAAACTCCACAGTCAACTGATGTACCCTTCATCTGCGGAATACCTGAATAGACAATGAATCATCTCAAATTGAGGAAGTGAAGTTTGCGAGCAAATATATATATATATAATTATTTTCCCTGTTTCTCTTTTTGTGAGTGTGCATGCATACGTTTCTGTGTGTGATTTTGTCTTTATAGTTTTGCTATTACCATTTGTCCTAGGGTTCTGTCTGTCCGTTTTTTGTTTGTTTCTTTGTTTGTTTTAACTATAGTTTTCAGCACAGGTTATCATTGGTGGATTTGTTTTTTGGTTTGGTTGTTCTCTTCTTTCTTTCCTTTTTTTTCAGTTAACTTAAAAATGTTTTAAGAATTATTTTTTTTTTCATTTTAATAACATTATTATTTTATTTCATTTTATTTTATCTTTTTCTTTATTTCTATATTTTCTTCTCACTTTTACTCTGAGCCGTGTGGATGACAGGCTCTTGGTGCTCCAACCAGGCATCAGGGCTCTGCCTCTGAGGTGGGAGAGCCAAGTTCAGGACATTGGTCCACAAGAGACTTCCCAGTTCCATGTAATATCAAACAGTGAAAACCTCCCAGACATCTCCATCTCAATGCAAAGACCCAGCTCCACTCAACGACCATCAAGCCACAGTACTGGAAACCCTTTTGCAAACAACTAGCAAGACAGGAACAAAACCTCACCCAATAGCAGAGGGGCTGCCTAAAATCATACTAAGGTCACAGAAACCCCAAAACACACCACCAGATGGGAATTGCCCAACAGAAAGACAAGATCCAGCCTCCTCCACCAAAAAACAGGCACTAGTCCCCTCCACCAGGAAGCCTACACAACCCACTGAACCAACCATAGCCACTGCGGGCAGACACCAAAAACAATGGGAACTACGAACCTGCAACCTGCGAAAAGGAGAACCCAAACACAGTAAGTTAAGCAAAATGAGAAGATAGAAAAACACACAGCAGATGAAGGAGCAAGGTAAAGGCACACCAGACCTAACAAATGAAGAGGAAATAGGAAGTCTACCTGAAAAAGAATTCAGAATAATGATAGTAAAGATGATCAAAAACCTTGGCAATAAAATGGAGAAAATACAAGAAATGTTTAACAAGGATCTAGAAGAACTAAAAAGCAAACAAAAAAATCAAGAACAACACAATAAATGAAACTGAAAATTCGCTAGAATGGATCAATAGCAAAATAACTGAGGCAGAAGAACGGATAAGTGACCTGGAAGAAAAAAAATAAAAAGGTGGATATAACTACTGCAGAGCAGAAAAAAGAAAGAAGAATGAAAAGAATTGAGGACAGTCTCAGAGACATCTGGGACAATATTAAATGCACCAACATTCGAATTATAGGGGTCTCAGAAGAAGAAGAGAAAAAGACTAAGAAAATATTTGAAGAGATTATAGTTGAAAACATCCATAATCTGGGAAAGGAAAGAGTTAATGAAGCCAAGGAAGAACAGAGAGTCCCATCCAGGATAAAACCAAGGAGAAACATACCAACACACATATTAATCAAACTATCAAAAATTAAAGAAAAAATATTAAAAGCAGCAAGGAAAAACCAACAAATAACATACAAGGGAATCCCCATAAGGTTAACAGCTTATATTTCAGCAGTAACTCTGCAATCCAGAAGGGAGTAGCTGGACATATTTAAAGTGATGAAGGGAAAAACCTGCAAACAAGATTATTATACACAGCAAGGATCTCATTCAGATTTGATGGAGAAATTGAAAAAAGTACAGACAAGCAAAAGCTAAGAGAATTCAGCACAACCAAACCAGTTTTACAACAAATGTTAAAGGAATTTCTCTTGGAAGGAAACACAAGAGAAGGAGAAGACCCCACTTTCACACCCCACTTTCACCATAGGACAGATCATCCAAAATGAAGGTAAATAAGGAAACACAAGCTTTAAATGAAATATTAAACAATGGATTTAATTGATATTTATAGGACATTCCATCCAAAAACAGCAGAATACACTTTCTTCTCAAGTGCCATCCTGGAACATTCTCCAGGATAGATCATATCTTCAGTCACAAATCAACACTTGGTAAATTTAAGAAAATTGAAATCATATCAAGTAACTTTCCTGACCACAACGTTCTGAGACTAGATAACAATCAAATGAAAAAATCTGTAAAAAATACAAATACATGGAGCCTAAACAATACACTACTTAATAAACAAGAGATCACTGAAGAAATCAAAGAGGAAATCAAAAAAAAAACTAGAATCAAAGGGCAATGAAAACACAACGACCCAAAACCTATGGGATACAGCAAAAGAAGTTTTAAGAGGGAAGTTTATAGCAATACAATCCTACCTTAAGAAACAAGAATCATCTCAAATAAACAACCTAAACTTACATGTAAAGCACTTAGAGAAAAAGAACAACAAAATAAAAAAAAAAAGTTATCAGAAGGAAAGAAATCATAAAGATCAGATCAGAAATAAATGAAAAATAAATGAAGGAAATGATAGCAAAGATCAATAAAACTAAAAGCTGTTTCTTTGAGAAGACAAACAAAATTGATAAACCATTAGCCAAACTTCTCAAGGAAGAAAGGGAGAAGACTCAAATCAATAGAGTTAGAAATGAAAAAGGAGAAGTAACAACTGACACTGCAGAAATACAAATGATCATGAGAGATTACTACAAGAAACTCTATGCCAAATAAAATTGACAATCTGGAAGAAATGGACAAATTCTTAGAAATGCACAAACTTCTAAGATGGAAGCAGGAAGAAAGAGAAAATATGAACAGACCAGTCACAAGCACTGAAATTGAAACTGTGTTTATAAATCTTCCAACAAACAAAAGCCCACGACCAGATGGCTTCACAGGCGAATTCTATCAAACATTTAGAGAAGAGCTAACACCTATCCTTCTCAAACTCTTCCAAAATATAGGAGAGATAGGAACACACCCAAACTCATTCTACGAGGCCGCCATCACTCTGATACCAAAACCAGACAAAGATGTCACAAAGAAAGAAAACTTCAGGCCAATAACACTGATGAACATAGATGCAAAAATCCTCAACAACATAATAGCAAACAGAATCCAACAGCACTTTAAAAGGATCATACACTATGATCAAGTGTGGTTTATCCCAGGAATGCAAGGATTCTTCAATATACACAAATCAATCAACATGACACACCCTATTAACAAACTGAAGGGGAAATACCTTATGATCATCTCAATAGATGCAGAGAAAGCTTTCGACAAAATTCAACACCTATTTATGATGAAAACCCTACAGAAAGTAGGAATAGAGGGAACTTTCCTCAACATAATTTAGGCCATATATGACAAACCCACAGCCAACATCATCGTCAATGTTGAAAAACTGAAATCATTTCCACTAAGATCAGGAGCAAGATAAGGTTGCCCACTCTCACCATTGTTATTCAACATAATTGTGGAAGTTTTAGCCACACCAATCAGAGAAGAAAAAGAAATAAAAGAAATCCAAATGAGAAAAGAAGTAAAGCTGTCACTGTTTGCAGATGACATGATACTATACATAGAGAATCCTAAAGATGCTACCAGAAAACTACTCGAGCTAATCAATGAATTTCGTAAAGTAGCAGGATACAAAATCAAGGCTCAGAAATCTCTTGCATTCACATAGAGTACTGATGAGAAATCTGAAATTAAGAAAACACTCCTATTTACCATTGCAAAAAAAAAGAATAAAATACCTAGTAATAAACCTACCTAAGGAGACAATCACCCTGTAGGTTGAAAATTATAAGACACTGATGAAAGAAATTAAAGATGATACAAATAAATGGAGACGTATACCATGTTCTTGGATTGTAAGAATCAACATTGTGAAAATGACTATACTACCCAAAGCAATCTACAATTTAATTGAAATCCCTATCAAACTACCAGTGGCATTTTTCAGAGAACTAGAACAAAAAATTTCACAATTTGTATGGAAACACAAAAGACCCCGAATAGCCAAAGCAATCTTGAGAACGAAAAACGGAGCTGGAGGAATCAGGCTCCCTGACTTCAAACTATATTATAAAGCTACAGTAATCAAGAGAGTATGGTACTGGTACAAAAACAGAAATATAGATCAATGGAAGAGGATAGAAAGCAAGGAGGTAAACCCATGCACATATGGTCCCCTTATCTTTGATAAAGGAGGCAAGAATATACAATGGAAAAAAGACAACCTCTTCAATAATGGTGCTGGTAAAACTGGACAGCTACATGTAAAACAATGAAATTAGAACACTCCCTAACACCATATGCAATAATAAACTCAAAATGGATTATACCTAAATGTAAGGCCAGCCACTATCAAACTCTTAGAGGAAAACATAGGCAGAGCACTCTATGAGATAAATTACAGCAAGATCCTTTTTGAAACTGCTCCTAGAGAAATGGCAATAAAAACAAACAAACAAAAAAACAAATGGGACCTAATGAAACTTAAAAGCTTTTGCACAGCAAGGAAACCATAAACAAGGCGAGAAGACAACCCTGAGAATGGGAGAGAATATTTGCAATTGAAGCAACTGACAAAGGATTAATCTCCAAAATTTACAAGCAGCTCATGCAGCTCAATAGCAAAAAAACAAAAACCCAATTCAAAAATGGGCAGAAGACCAAAATAGACATTTCTCCAAAGAAGATATACAGATTGCCAACAAACATATGAAAGAATGCTCAACATCATTAATCATTAGAGGAATGCAAGTCAAAACTATGATGCAATATCATCTCACACGGTCAGAATGGCCATCATCAAAAAAGCTATAAACAGTAAATGCTGGAGAGGGTGTGGAGAAAAGGGAACCCTCTTGCACTGTTGGTGGGAATGTAAATTGATACAGCCACTATGGAGAACAACATGGAGATTCCTTAAAAAACTAAAGATAGATCTAGCATACGACCCAGGAATCCCACTACTGCGCATATACCCTGAGAAAACCATAATTCAAAGAGTCATGAAGCACAATGTTCACTGAGTGCTTATATATGGACATATATACACTACCAAATGTGAAATAGATAGCTAGTGGATAGCAATCCCATAGCACAGGTAGATCAGCTCAGTGTTTTGTGACCATTACAATGGTGGGATAGGGAGGGTGGGAGGGCGGGGACCCAAGAAGGAAGAGATATAGGGATATATGTGTATATATAAATATATATAAATATATATATATATATATATATATATAACTGATTCACATTGTTATAAAGCAGAAACTAACACACAATTGTAAAGAAATTATACTCCAATAAAAATGTTAAAAAAAAAGAAATACTGATCATAACCACAGTTCTTTGATTACATTGAGAGTACAAACAGCCCAACTCTTAAGTAACATAAGTCAAATGTTTGTGTAGTAAAAATGTAAAACTTTTAGTTAAAGATGTCAGTGACATCACAAAGATGAAGCTTTATCTAAACTTAGTTGCTGATTGACAAGAACTCCAGTGAACATAAAAATAGATAGAGATCTCTGGATCTCAAGAAGTTTGAGAACATTTTGTCCACTATTTGAGGGACAATACAAACTGTACAGTGTGTGCTTTGGCATTGTACTGAGGCATTTCCTCCTCTTCATTTAGGAATACCGCCAATTGCTTCTTCAGCTCATTCTCCTTTTGTATACTTCGTTTTCCTTACAAATAATTGAAAATCTCCTAAAGTTTGACTCTTCACAACTCATTGGAGTTAGTAATGATCATGGTGTGAGAGACACAGAGTTCTTACAGACAACCTATCAATGTACTGAATTTCCTTTGGGATATACTGTTTGAGAAAATATTTCTTGGGATTTTTTTTTCAATATTTAAATATAATTTATTGTCATTTTACCATATATCTTTTTTTAACATCTCTATTGGAGTATAATTGCTTTACAATGGTGTGTTAATTTCTGCTTTATAACAAAGTGAATCAGTTATACATGTACGTATATCATCATATCTCTTCCCTCTTGCATCTCCCTCGCTCCCACCATCCCTATCCCACCCCTCTAGGTGGTCACAAAGCATCAAGCTCATCTCCCTGTGTTATGTGGCTGCTTCCCACTAGCTATCTATTTTACATTTGGTAGTGTATGTATGTCCATGCCACTCTCTCACTTTGTCCCAGCTTACTCTTCCCCTTCCTTGTGTTCTCAAGTCCATTGTCTAGTAGCTCTGCGTCTATCTTCCCATCTTGCCCCTAGGTCCTTCATGATCATTTTTCTTGTTTCATTATTTAGATTCCATATATATGTGTTAGCATACGGTATTTGTTTTTCTATTTCTGACTTACTTCACTCTGTATGACAGACTCTAAGTCCATCCATCTCACTACAAATAACTCAATTTCATTTCTTTTTATGGCTGAGTAATATTCCACTGTATATATGTGCCACATCTTCTTTATCCATTCATCTCTTGATGGACACTTAGGTTGCTTCCATGTCCTGGCTATTGTAAATAGAGCTGCAATGAACATTGTGGTACATGACTCTTTTTGAATTATGGTTTTCTCAGAGTATAAGGGATTAGTGGGATTGTTGGGTCGAATGATAGTGGGATTGCTGGGTTGTATGTTTGTGGGACTCCTGGGTCGCATGGTAGTTCTATTTTTAGTTTTTTAAGGAAGCCCATAATTCTCTCCATAGGGGCTGTATCAATTTACATTCCCACCAACAGTGCAAGAGGGTTCCCTTTCCTCCACACCCTCTCCAGCATTTATTGTTTGTAGATTTTTTGATGATGGCAATTCTGACCAGAGTGACATGGTATCTCATTGTACTTTTGATTTGCATTTCTCTAATGATTAATGTTATTGAGCATTCTTTCATGTCTTTGTTGGAAATTTATATATCTTCTTTGGAGAAGTATCTATTTAAGTCTTCTGCCCATTTCAGGATTGGGTTGTTTGCTTTTGATATTGAGTTGCAAGTGCTGCTTATAAATTTTGGAGATTAATCTTTTGTCAGTTGCTTCTTTTGCAAATATTTTCTCCCATTCTGAAGGTTGTCTTTTCGTCTTGTTTATGGTTTCCTTTGTTGTGCAAAAGTTTTGAAGTTTCATTAGGTGCCATTTGGTTTTTTTTGTTTCTATTTACAATTCTCTAGAAGGTGGGTTAAAAAGGATCTTGCTGTGATTTATGTCATACAGTGTTCTGCCTATGTTTCCCTCTAAGAGTTTTATAGTGTCTGGTCTTACATTTAGGTCTTTAGTCCATTTTCAGTTTATTCTTGTGTACGATGTCAGGGAGTGTTGTAATTTTATTCTTTTACATGTAGCTGTCCAGTATTCCCAGCACTACTTACTGAAGGAGCTGTATTTTCTCCACTCTATATTATTGCCTACATTATCAAAGATAAGTTGACCATATTTGTGTGGGTTTATCTCTGGGCTCTCTATTCTGTTCCATTGATATATATATATATATATATATATATATATATATATATATATATATATATTTGTGCCAGTACCATACTGTCTTGATGACTGTAGCTTTGAAGTTTAGTCTGAACTCAGGGAGAATGATTCTTCCAGCTCCATTTTTCTTTCTGAAGATTGATTTGGCTATTGAGAGTCCTTTGTGTTTCTGTACAAATTGTGAAATGTTTTCTTCTAGTTCTGTGAAAAAAGGCTAGTAGTAGTTTGATGGGGATTGCATTGAATCTGATGATTGCTTTGGGTAGTATAGTCGGTTTCACAGTGATGATTCTTCCAATCCAAGAACATGGTATATCTCTCCATCTATTTGTATCATCTTTAATTTCTTTCATCAGTGTCATAATTTTCTGCATACAGGTCTTTTGTCTCCTTAGGTAGGTTTATTCCTAGATATTTTATTCTTTTTGTTGCAATGGTAAGCGGGAGTGTTTTCTTAATTTCAGTTTCAGATTTTTCATTATTAGTGCATAGGAATGCCAGAGATTTCTGTGCATTAATTTTGTATCCTCCTACTTTACCAAATTCATTGATTAGCTCTAGTAGTTTTCATGTATCATGTTTAGGATTCTCTATGTATAGTATCATGTCATCTGCAAACAATGACAACTTCACTTCTTCTTTTCTGATTTGGATTGTTTTTATTTCTTTTTCTTCTCTGATTGTTGTGGCTAAAACTTCCAAAACTATGTGGAATAATAGTGGTGAGAGTGGGCAACCATGTCTTGTTCCTGGTCTTAGAGTAAATGGTTTCTCCTTTTCACCATTGAGGATGATGTTGGCTGTGGGGTTGTCATAATTACATTGAGGTAAATTCCCTCTGCCTACTTTCTGGAGGGCTTTTATCATAAATGGGTGTTGAATTTCATTGAAAGTTTTCTCTGCATGTATTAAGTTGATCATATGTTTTTTCCCTTTGAATTTTTAATATGGTGTATTATGTTGATTGATTTGCATATATTGAGGAATCCTTGCATTCCTGGGATAAACCCCACTTGATCATGGTGTACGATCCTTTTAATGTGCTGTTGAATTCTGTTTGCTAGTATTTTGTTGAGGAGTTTTGCATCTATGTTCATCAGTGATATTGGCCTGTAATTTTCTTTCTTTGTGACCTCCTTGTCTGGTTTTGGTAGCAAGATGATGGTGACCTTGTAGAATGCGTTTGGGAGTGTTCCTCCCTTTGTTATAATTTGGAAGAATTTGAGAAGGGTAGGTGTTAGCTCTTCTCTGAATGTTTGATAGAATTCGCCTGTGAAGCCATCTGGTCCAGGGCTTTTGTTTGTTGGAAGATTTATAAACAGTTTTAATTTCAGTGCTTGTGATTGGTCTGATCATATTTTCTATTTCTTCCTGATTCAGTCTTGGCAGGTTGTGCATTTCTCATAATTTGTCCATTTCTTCCAAGTTGTCCATTTTATTGGCATAGAGTTCCTTGTAGTAATCTCTCATGATCTTTTGTATTTCTGCAGTGTCAGTTGTTACTTCTCCTTTTTCATTTCTAATTCTATTGATTTGAGTCTTCTTGCTTTTTTTTCTTGATGAGTCTGACTAATGGTTTATCAATTTTGTTTATCTTCTCAAAGAACCATCTTTTAGTTTTATTGATCTTTGCTATCGTTTCCTTCATTTCTTTTTCATTTATTTCTGATATGATCTTTATGATTTCTTTTCTTCTGCTAACTTTGGGGTTTTTTTGTTCTCCTTTCTCTAATTCCTTTAGGTGCAAGGTTAGGTTGTTTATTCGAGATGTTTCCTGTTTCTTAAGATAGGATTGTATTGCTATGTACTTCCCTCTTAGAACTGCTTTTGCTGCATCCCATAGGTTTTGAGTCGTCGTGTCTCTATTGTCATTTCTTTCTATGTATGTTTTGACTTTCTCTTTGATTTCTTCAGTGATCACTTCGTTATTAAGTAGTGTATTGTTTAGCCTCCATGTGTTTGTATTTTTTACAGATTTTATCCTGTAATTTATTTCTAGTCTCAGAGCATTGTGGTCAGAAAAGATACTTGATATGATTTCAATTTTTTAAAATTTACCAAGTCTTGATTTGTGACCCAAGTTATGATCTATCCTGGAGAATGTTCCATGAGCACTTGAGAGAAAGTGTATTCTGTTTTTATTGGATGAAATGTCCTATAAATATCAATTAAGTCCATCTTGTTAATGTATCATTTAAAGCTTGTGTTTCCTTATTTATTTTCATTTTGGATGATCTGTCCATTGGTGAAAGTGGGGTGTTAAAATCCCCTACTATTTTCGTGTTACTACCGATTTCTCCTTTTATGGCTGTTAATATTTGCCTTAGGTTTTGAGGTGCTTCTATATTGGCCGCATAAATATTTACAATTGTTTTATAATTTTCTTGGATTGATTCCATGATTGCTATGTAGTGTCCTTCTTTGTCTCTTCTAATAGTCTTTGTTTTAACATCTATTTTGTCTGATATTAGAATTGCTACTCCAGCTTTCTTTTGAATTCCATTTGCATGGAATATCTTTTTCATCCCCTCACTTTCAGTCTGTATATGTCCCTAGGTCTGAAGTGGGTCTCTTCTAGAAAGCATATATATGGGTCTTGTTTTTGTATCCATTCAGGCAGTCTATGTCTTTTGCTTGGAGCATTTAATCAATTTATATTTAAGGCAATTATCGAGATGTATGGTCCTATTACCATTTTCTTAATTGTTTTGGGTTTGTTTTTGTAGATCTTTTCCTTCTCTTGTGTTTCCTGCATAGAGCAGTTCCTTTAGCATTTGTTGTAAAGCTGGTTTGGTGGTGCTGAATTCTCTTAGCATTTGCTTGTCTGTGAACGTTTTAATTTCTCCATCAAATCTGACTGAGATTCTTGCTGGGTAGAGTAATATTGGTTTTAGGTTTTTCCCCTTCATCACTTTAAATATGTCCTGCCACTCCCTTCTGGCTTGGAGAGTTTCTGCTGAAAGATCAGCTTTTAATCTTATGGAGATTCCCTTATATGTTATTCATTGCTTTTCTCTTGTTGCGTTTAATATTTTTTCTTTGTATATATTTTTGTTTTTGTTTTTGTTTTTCTTTTGTGGTTTGCGGGCCTCACTGTTGTGGCATCTCCCGTTGTGGAGCACAGTCTCTGGATGCACAGGCTCAGTGGCCATGGCTCATGGGCCTATCATCTCTGTGGCATGTGGGATCTTCCTCGACTGGGGCACGAACCCGTGTCCCCTGCATCAGCAGGCAGATGCTCAACCACTGTGCCACCAGGGAAGCCCTGTATTTATTTTTTGATAGTTTTATTAATATTTGTCTTGGCGTGTTTCTCCTTGGGTGTATCCTGTACGGCCCTCTCTGTGTTTCCTGGTTTTAATTATTTCCTTTCCCATATTATGGAAGTTTTCAACTATAATCTCTTCAAATATTTTCTCAGTCCCTTTCTTTTTCTCTTTTTCTTCTGGGACCCCTATAAGTCAAATATTCATGCATTTAATATTGTCTCAGAGACCTCTGAGATTGTCCTCAATTCTTTTCATTTGCTTTTTCTTTATTCTGCTCTGCAGTAGTTATTTCCACTATTTTAACTTCCAGGTCACTTATCCGTTTTTCTTCCTCAGTTATTCTGCTATTGATCTCTTCTACAGAATTTTAAGTTTCATTTATTGTGTTGTTCATCACTGTTTGTTTCCTCTTTAGTTATTCTAGGTCTTTTTTTTTTTTTTTTTTTTTTTTTTTTTTTTTTTTTTTTTGCGGTACAGGGGCCTCTCACTGTTGTGGCCTCTCCCATTGTGGAGCACAGGCTCCGGATGTGCAGGCTCAGCAGCCATGGCTCACGGGTCCAGCTGCTCCACAGCATGTGGAATCTTCCCGGACCGGGTCATGATCCCACGTCCCCTGCATTGGCAGGCAGACTCTCAACCACTGCACCACCAGGGAAGCCCTTTGGGTCCTTTATAAACATTTCTTGTATTTTCTCCATTCTATTTCCAAGATTTTATATCATCTTTATTATCATTATCCTGAATTGTTTTCCAGGTAGACTGCCTATTTCCCCTTCATTTGTTAGATCTGCTGTTTTTTTTACCTTGCTACTTCATCTGATGTGTGTTTCTCTGTCTCCTTATTGTGTTATTACTTACTGGGTTTGGGGTCTCCTTTTCATAGGCTGCAAGTTCATTGTTCCCGTTGTTTTTGGTGTCTGCCCACAATGGCTATGGTTACTTCATTGGGTTGTGTAGGCTTCCTGGTGGAGTGGACTAGTGCCTGTTTTTTGGTGGAGGAGGCTGGATCTTGTCTTTCTGGTGGGCAATTCCCATCTGGTGGTGTGTTTTGGTGTGTCTGTTGCCTTATTATTATTTTAGGCAGCCTCTCTGCTGATGGGTGGAATTGTGTTCCTGTCTTGCTAGTTGTTTGGCATAGGATGTCCATCACTGGAGCTTGCTTGTCATTGAGTGGAACTGGATCTTGGTATTGAGATGGAGATCTCTGGGAAATTTTCATCGTTTGATATTATGTGGGGCTGGGAGGTCTCTTGTGGACCAATATCCTGAACTTGGCTCTCCCACCTCAGAGGCACAGCCCTGATGCCTGGCTGGAGCACCAATTGCCTGTCATCCACACAGCTCAGAATAAAAGGTAGAAAAAGAAAGAAAGAAAGAAAGAAAGAAAGAAAGAAAGAAAGAAAGAAAGAAAGAAAGAAAGAGATAAAATAAAATAATTAAAATAAAAAAAAATTAAATAAAATCTTTTTAAAAGCAATAAAAAATAAAATGAAAGAAAGAAAGAAGATAGCAACCAAACAAAATATAAATCCACCAATGATAGGAAATGCTAAAAACTATACTAAAGAAAAAAAAAAGAGAGACAGACAGGCAGAGCCCTAGGACAAATGGTAAAAACAAAGCAATACAGACAAAATCACACTTAGAAGCATATACATACACACTCACAAAAAAAGAAAAAGGGAAAAAATATATATATTGTTGCTCCCAAATCCACCTCCTCAATTTGGTATTATTCATTGTCTACTCAGGTATTCCACAGATGCAGGGTACATCAAGTTGATTGTGGAGATTTAATCCGCTGCTCCTTAGGCTGCTGGGAGAGATTTCCCTTTCTCTTTCTCTTCGTTTGCACAGCTCCTGTGTTTCAGCTTTGGATTTGCCCCTGCCTCTGTGTGTAGGTCGCCTGAGGATGTTTGTTCTTTGCTGAGACAGGACGGGGTTAAAGGAGCAGCTGATTAGGGAGCTCTGGCTCACTCAGCCCAGGGCGAGGGAGGGTTATGGAGTTCGGGGCGAGCCTGCAACAGCAGAGGCCAGCGTGAAGTTGCAACAGCCTGAGGCATGCCATGTGTTCTCTCGGGGAAATTGTCCCTGGATCACAGGACCCTGGCAATAGTGGGCTGCACAGTCTCCCAGGAGGGAACGTGTGGATAGTGATCTGTGCTTGCACACAGGCTTCTTGGTGGCTGCTGCAGCAGCCATCTCATGCCCATCTCTGTGGTCCCCGCTAATTGCCGCGGCTTTCTCCCATATCTGGAGCTCCTTTAAGCAGCACTGTTAATCCCCTTTCCTCGCGCACCAGGAAACAAAGAGGCAAAAAAATGTCTCTTGCCTCTTTGGCAGCTCCAGACTTTTTCCCAGACTCCCTCCTGGCTAGCTGTGATGCACTAGCCCCCTTCAGGCTCTGTTCACGCAGCCAACCCTGGTACTCTCCCTGGGATCTGACCTCCGAAGCCCGAGCCTCAGTTCCCAGCCCATATCTGTCCCGGCGGTGAGCAGACAAACCTCTCAGGTTGGTGAATGCTGGTTGTCACCGATCCACTGTGCAGGAATCTCTCCACTTTGCCCTCCCCACCCCTGTAGCTGTGCTCTCCTCCATGGCTCCGAAGTTTCTGCCCTCCGCCACCTGCAGTCTCTTCCCACGAAGGGGCTTCCTAGTGTGTGGAAACCTTTCCTCCTTCACAGCTCCCTCCCATTTGTTCAGGTCCCATCCCTATTCTTTTGTCTCTGTTTTTTCTATTTTCTTTTGCCCTACCCTGGTACTTGGGGAGTTTCTTGCATTTTGGGAGATCTAAGGTCTTCTGTCAGCGTTCAGTAGGTGTTCTGTATGAGTTGTTCCACATATAGATGTATTTCTGATGTATTTGTGGGGAGGAAGGTGATCTCCATGTCTTACTCTTCTGCCATATTGAAGCTTCTCCTCTTGAGATTTTTAAATTGACATTTTCTTTTATCCTCTGAGAGTTCAAGTTTTACAAGTTTGGTTATTAGGCTTCTTAATTGAGCAATTCAACCAGGCTAAAGTCAAACTTGGAGAAGTTCCTACTTCATCTGAACTGCAAACTTGGTTGAATACTACTCTCATCTTGGGTCAAAAACTGTCTTCTGGGCCATGTTAGAGCCTTGCCAGGAATACACAGTATGTTCAAAATAGTATATTTTGTATTCCATTCGGTTCACATGGTGCAGTAGTTGGATATTTGATGAGCACTGGATTCTATTATTCTTAGCTTTATTCAAGGACCCATTCAACTGATAAAACAAGGATGCTTACTCTTTTTATTTTCTGAGGACTAACTTCCAGAAACCATCCACCCAGAGGCTCTTGGCAAATCTGCTTGATGATAGTGAAACAATGAAATCAATTCTACCAATCAGAGTGATGTCTCCCTAACAGTTTCTAACAGCAGGACTCTCTAGGGTGTCAGCCACTGATATTTCTATTTGGTAATGATTCTTTATATCTCTGACTCAAGTCAACTAATTGTGTTTCAATGCCAGCTCTGAAGTTCCCAACAGGGTTCTTCTACCTAAACCTTCTAGGACTATATAGGTATTTCAAAGTATTTACTGAAAGATCATGGAAGTCTCACTCAAGAAAGAAATATGTACGATATTGCCCATTCTTATAATCTTAGCTCTCCCTATAACTCTCTAGATTATGCTCAGAAACATAGATCTCTACATATGCCCAGAAACCTTGATCTAATATGGCTCAGAAATAACTCTAATTCATTTTATTGATATTTTCCTCTAAAAATTTCAGTGAATTCCAGTTTCTCCTCATACCTCCCTTTGAAGAACAGGAGTAAGTGTGTTCTCTAACTCCATACAAATTATGTATGAAAACAAGATTCAAGCAGTGGCCTTAGTCTGGGATTGTATCTGCATCTGAACTGTGAATGCCCGAGTTCTAGGGTAAGTTGAGGTCTTTTAGACCCAGCTTTAGTCTTCCCAATACATTTTTTGTTTTACTTAAAAAAGCATCACTTACAGTTATCAATCATGATAGTAAAAGACCCATCTTTTAAGTTCTCAGAATGTATAATTGAAGTTTGACTATATTTTGTAGGATTTCCCTGCTACTCTACCTCATTAATTGGCCCTAAATCTCTCACAATAATAAATTGGCTTGTTTTGAATGCCAGATTTTTTGTTGGTGATAACAATAATAGTTGTTCTTTTTATCATATTTTAGTCATGTACAGATGCCAATACCTCAGCTGTTTCTTGATTTTGACCCAAGTTTTCCTCAGAATGTTGTATAGTACATGACTTTCTAATTAAAAATGTCATAGCATTCTTTTTTTTTTTTTGATGGAAAGGAAAGTTTAATTTATTTTGGATGCCGGCAACCGGGTAGAGAGGGGGAGGGTGGGCGCCTGTCTAAAAGCTGACTCCCCCACTGACAATCAGTGGGCAAGAGCTTTTATAGACAGAGGGAGGGGGCTAAATGCAGAAACAGTACAGTCAGCTCTGGCAGTCATCAAGAAGTGAGACGCCATTGCATCCTAATAAAGTATCACAATTTTAATGATTCGTGTAACCAAGTGACTTGAGCAAGCCACTATCTTCTGTGGGCCCCAGTTGCCTCATCTGTAAAAGGAAAGATAGTATCTTATCTGTTTAAAGGACCAGATGATTAAAAAACTCATTTCCTACCTTACCTATTTATATGACAGCAGAATAAAATCAATTTTGCTCTACCCATTCCTTTAAAACCCACCAATATCAACCATAAGAATGAAAAATGAGGAAAATAACCTCTAGCTTCAATAAAATAAGTAAATGCCTGCAGTCACAAATCACAAACCAAGAAGCACAACTGTTAGGTACCATGTAATTGAGATTAGACTGAGGGAGGTATCTGGGAGTCTCAACCTGCTTCCTCAGTCCTTCCGTAGATTTTCACAATAAATTGTCAGTGTTTCTGAGCTCTGCCGACTTCCATTTTAACTCCGTTTTTTTAACTTTACTTTCTCTTTCTAGAATATTTCATTAATCTTCCTTAAAAGGAATTAACGTTGGGGCTTCCCTGGTGGCGCAGTGGTTGGGAGTCCGCCTGCCGATGCACGGGACGCGGGTTTGTGCCCCGGTCTGGGAAAATCCCACATGCCACGGAGCGCCTGGGCCCGTGAGCCATGGCTGCTGAGCCTGTGCGTCGGGGGCCTGTGCTCCGCAACAGGAGGGGCCGCAGCAGTCAGAGGCCAGCGTACCGCAAAAAAAAAAAAAAAAAAAAAAGGAATTAACGTTGTCTATGGTTTGTTTGAGGAACTAGAGAACTATTTCTCTGAATTCTTCAACTGTGTTTTCCTTTTGGTGTTTGCCTATGTTCTTTTACTCCTTTTTATTTTGCAGTATCTAGTGAATGTCCAATGCAAGCACTTTTCCAATGATTCCTCATGTTTAAATGGGGATGATCTTTTTGCTGAATAATAAAATGTAAAAACAGGGAGAGACACAGGAATGTCTAAAACTTATTTTGGGTGTTGTTATTTACGAGCCCCTCTCACCAGGTCTATTATTTTACTTTTCCTTGAAAAAGTTAATTTTCTATGTTTTAAAGATAGGTGGGGCTCACTGCAAGTCCACTTAAGTCACAGGCTTTCCATAGCCTTTCAGTGCTGTGATATGACAATTGCTCTTTTCCTCTCCCTTCTTCGTCCCAGTCTTTCTAAGGAAGCCTCCTTAGGCTAAGAGGTTAGTGGTGAACAGTAAAATGAAAAATCATCATGATGGTTTTGACTTCAGCTCCATTTTCCTTGCAGTCTCTAAAAAGATGTTCTTATTATGGAAATGTTCAAGCATACAAAAATATATAGATGAAAAAAAATATATAGATGATAGTATATCCATAATACCATTATCATATCCAACAAAATTAAAGCCTTAATGTCTTCTAACACTTGGTCTGTATTCCATTGTCACAGATTGTCTTAAGAATGTTTTCTTTCTAAAATCATTTTGTTTGAATAAGGATCTAAACCAAATCCACACATTGCTTTTGGCTGATACGTCTCTTAAATATCTTTAAATCTATGACAGATCACCTTTTCCTTTTCCCATACCATTTGCTGTTTGAAGAAATTGAGTCCTTTGTCCTATAGAATTTCCCACACTCTGGATTCAGCTGATTGTCCCTCATGTGTCTTTAGTGTCTGTCTTTACTTCTCTTATTTCTTCTATAGTGGTAGTTAGATAAATAGACTTGATTAGGTTTGGTGTTCAATTATTTTCTCTGCAGTTCTGAGGTATCCCACCCGGTCTTTCCAAGGTAATTCCACATTATTCCTGTGTCTTATCCATACTCCACATTTCATAACTGTAATCAAACAATTTATTATAAAGTAAAGCCTGAAAAGATAAAGTTTCTGAGAAAGTAGAAAAGAAGATGAAGAATAGAAAATAAAGGAGAAAAGATAATAACATTTGACAATTAGTCCAAGGTGTCTTACATCTAACCAACAGGAGCTCCAGAAAGAGAACAGATAGAAAAATGGAGAGGAAATTATCAAGGAATTCATTCAGCACATTGAATGAAAAACATCCCACACAATGGCTTATCACAGTGAAATTATAGACACAAAGGGCTGCCAATGCCCTTCAACTAAAGACTACCAGGAACTGTCCTGTAGTTGAACAGTTGGGTTTATTATTCATTGCAGGAAGGGAGAACAGACACCATAGGGAACTCTGCAAATATTATCTTTATACAGAGCAGCCTAATTTTTCCCCTTTCTTTTTTTGCCTAATTGGGATTATCTCTGACAGCTAATGATAGTCTTTGAATTTCTCCAAGGTTTATTCTATGGCACATTATTCATATAAAAATTTGTAGTAAATTATTTATCATGTACATTTATGTATACATTATATGCAATTAGGCATAAACAAAAGTAAAAGTGTACAAAAAGTAATAATTGAAGATGTTCAATTATAGCTTGAAAATACAATTAACTTGTTAGGATATTAAATAAAACAATATGTCATGGTAAATTTACCAGTCTTTTTATCTGATCTAGATATTCCTAGAGCGTGCACATAACAACCGAATGATTTTTTGATCAGTTAATCTTTGAAGTTTCTCAAAAGAAGGAAAAATAGAGGAAGTGAAACAAAAAATGAGAGGGAGCCAACTTCAGGCAAATAGCTAGTTATTTCCTCTCTGTAAATAGAAAGAAGAAACCTTAAATATAGGATAAGAGATTTTAATATATGCACACACAAAGGAGAATGTCATACGCTAATTTGACATAACATGGGCCTTTGACAATTTTTTCAAGCTGAACAAGTAAAAAGCGAGCACTTATTAATTCCTGAAATGTAGAAACAAAGGAGGTGATGTTTCCTACATTAAATAAAGTTATCTCTTTTAGACAAATTTCTCATGAGGTATTTCCTCATTTTTGGTATCAAAAAATCTCTTCAAAATGTTCACTTAAATATTGCAGTTCATGATTTGCCAAACATTTTGTTATTGTTGTTGTTGTTTACATGTCACAACTGTGACTTTAGGCTTTAAATAATCAACAGTAAAGTGGAAAGGACATTGGAAATATCAACATCAGTGTGTAATTCTGAATGCTGTCTAAAGGTGTGGATTAGGGAGAGAGTTTTTTAAGTTGCTCCCACTTTCCACTATCTTTAGCTAAATAATCTTTTTAGAAAGGCCATTTTTGAGTCAAGATTGCATTTACCAATTAAAGAAAGCAGATCATTGGTAAGTTGCAACTGGCAGAGGGGGGCTGGTGGTAAGGTACTTGCCAAATTAACGATTTTGCCTTTATTAAAATTTCCTCAAAGTTGCCACTGTAATTCCAAATTGTCCATGGTGAAATTGTGCTGGTTAGAAAGATAGGCACAAGAGTAAGCATTCTAATGAGAAAACACAAAGCAAGCAGGTGCTTGGCTCGGAAGAGCCACAGTTTGAGATTGAAAAGACCTCATAAGGAGTGCAACATATCTGCAGGGACAGTGCTTGTGTGATTTTTGTGTCTCTGGAGCTTGGCCAAAGACCAGCTGTCAGCAACAAGGGGTCGCACAGAAACGTCTGATTCTGGGCAGAGAAAAACTAAAGTAAAAACTCTTCAGTGATACAAAAATGAGACTGAGGAAGGTTTTGAAATGGTGACCCAGGGAAAAGTTTGTTCAAAGGGCAAACAAAACTAAACCTAAACTGAAACTAAACCTAAACTTCTCAGTCCCCAGGCTGGCTTGAGGATAGTAAATAACTGAATAGGCTGCCAAACGTAAAATAGATTGCTAGTGGGAAGCAGCCACATAGCACAGGGAGATCAGCTCGGTGCTTTGTGACCACCTAGAGGGGTGGGATAGGGAGGGTGGAAGGGAGGGAGAGACACAAGAGGGAAGAGATATGGGAGCATATGTATATGTATAACTGATTCACTTTGTTATAAAGCAGAAACTAACACACCATTGTAAAGCAATTAGACTCCAATAAAGATGTAAAAAAAAAGAAGATTTTTGAGAGTGAATGCCTTTGTGGAACAAGACTTGGTGACGTGAAGGGGAGGCAGGGGACTGCTATTTTAATTATAAGCCTTGAAGTGTTTTTGTTTTTTTCTTTTCACTTTTGGAACTGACTTTGATACAAATTTTAAAATAAAATTTTAAAAAATGAGAAAACTTTCTTGAAGTTAAGAGAGTCTTGAATTTGCAGAACAAAAAGGCACAAAATAGTCCTAGAAAAATTGATTGACCAATCAACACCAAGACATATCCTGATGAAGTTACCAATATTCAAGAGGGAAAGTAATACTGCACTGGTCTCAAGTTTATCTGAAGCAATGCCTGATGTCAGAGGTCACTGGAGCAAAATCTACAAACTCTAAGGGAAAGAAAATATGACCCCAAAACTTAACACAAGCTAAATTATCTTTCAGGTTGGAAAACGAGAGTGAGTCATTTGCAAACATGCAGCAACTCAGAGAACACAACAACCATAAACCCTTTCTAAAAACATAACTACCTGATAATCACATCCAGAAAAGAAATTTAAGATAAAATATTAAAAAAGAGAATGGAGAAGCTGTTGTGAAAAGAATAGTAGCAAGTATCAACTCATTTTACATGTAGAACTAATATTAAATAATTATGGGAATTATGGTTACAGAAGATAATATAAATGTCGTATACCACTGATATGGTAAAATCAATAACGCAAAATCAGGAGGTGAAAGGACAGAAGGAAGCCAGTGTAAGAGTGAAGATTTCCTCATCTTTTATAGCAAGGAGTCAATACAGAGTGTCAAAAATTGAATGTAACTTACAAAAAACATGACTCCAACTTCAGTGTTTTTGTAATCATTTTTATTAAAAATTTAAAGAGCTTTTTTTTTTAAAAAAAAAGCAAATATATGCTGTGGTAGAAAAACATTTACTTGACATTAACCAATTCCTTTAGTTCAGTTTATTTTCTGTCAAATTCAAGTAACATTTAATTTTATGCTTTCATTTAAAAAATAGAATTGTATAGTTAGATTATAGTTTTGTATAGTTTTACCAAATGATCAGACTGTCTCCATCTTCCATTCATCCATATGTGATAGATTGAATTATTGGTCCCAATTATTCACTTTCCTAAAAATGGAGTTATACAGCCACACCTTTGCCTTGGCCTCAGGATAAGTAAAGTGTACTTCTCTGATCCTTGACTTTGGATTTAGCCATAAGACTTGTTTTGCCCAACAGGAGGTTAGTAAACAAGATATAAGCAAAGGCTTGAAATGTGTCTGCACAGTTTGGCTTGGCTCTTTTGTACTTCTGCCATTACCATGAGAGAAACACACTTGTAGCCACTGCCCCTCCAGTCTTGGCACCAAAATAGAACATAAGAAGCAAAATCAACAGACATACCTGCAGGCTGTAGAAGAACTTCCTCAGACAACCCACGGAAATGTGAGTGAGAAATAAAAGCTTATTTTTGAATACTACTGATATTTTGTAGTTATTTGTTATATGGCAATAGATGTCTGATACAGTGTCCATATATCCATCCCTTCATCCATTCTTTTATCAATATATGCACACAGTAAGATATCTGGAGTGATGTCTATCAAATGTTAACAAGAGTTGCTTCTGAGTGGTGTAATTCAATTTTAAAAAATTATTTTTTTCCTTTTTGCATTATTTGACTGTTTATAAAGGGAAAGTCTCATTGCTACAAAAATTTAGTCATTATTCCTTTGAAAAATAAGAACAATGTTAGGAAAAATAAATAAGGATATAGGAAATACTCTATTTCTGAGCAAAATTAAGTTATTATCTTTGATTTATTGGTATGTGTATAAGAGCTTTGTGCACATACATAAACTTTCATTAGGTTAAATTATGTGGAGCAACTTTCACGTCACTATCAAATTCTATATATGTAAGTACAATGCACATCAAGAGCCAGCACACTAGTATTAGCTGCTGAAATGGGTAATATGCTAAAATGTAAATTATTAAATATTTTATTTGATGCACCTTTTCAGTATGCTGTACTTTTTATTACAACTGCCCTAAAAAGGTGACACATTCCATTTCACATATATGATACAATAACTATTCAATGAAAGGAAAAAGTGAGGTGAATTTTAAACAATGAGGCAAATTTAATTTTCCCCCACTAACTTCCCATCTGGATAGCCTTTGTGAATTAAATAAAAGATTCACGAGTGGGAAGCATTGACCTGATTTTTATTCCATTGAAATATAAGTTGCTTACCTCTTCACAATCACACCCTTAACAGTAACTATCAAAAAGTTTATCCTATACTAACAACTACCTTTAAGTTGGAAAAAAGAAAACTAAGGAGAAGAATGAGATCTGCCTTGAAGTATCTGAAGGGCTGTCATGTGGAAAATAAAGAATTGTTTTGTGTTTATCTTAAAGAGAGAACCAAAGCAACAGATGGAAATCATCAATTGATAGATTTTAGCTCAATATCAGAAAGAACTTTATAACTAAAACTGTCAAAAGTGATACATTCAACGTCATGAGGTAAAGAACTCTCATAATTGGAAATATTCAAGCAGAACATAGATGATTATGTCTCAAGAAATTTATAGAAGGAAATTCTGGTTTTATGCCTGGGTTTGGTAAACAGATGAATGCGTGGCTGGGCTATGAGAATTGAAATGCATTCCAACTCTAAGATTTGAAGATTTTTTTGCTTTGGAGGAAATTATATTAGAAAGAACTACTACTAAGATACCTCTAAAAATTATCTGGCCTCAAATAAAGCTAAAAGGCAAAAGGTAAGCTTGGGGGGAAATGTCTCCAACCTTTAAAGATGTGTAAAGAAAGCACACAGGTCAATCAGAAGAAAATGCTGCTCAGGAAGAAAAATGAGCAATTCACAAAAGAGGAAATATAGATGTCCAATAAACATAATTAAAAATGGTTTTTTTCACATTAATAAATATAAATCGTAGTGACAAGGTGTCATTTTTTTCACCTATAAAGTTGCAAAAAGATTGATAATCCCAGCGTTGGAAAGGGAGTGGGAAATAAGCACTCTAATTAATTGTTGTAAAAACAGTTAACAACTGAACTACATTTTTTTTATAATAATAGCATTTATTTAGCACTTGCCTTGTGCCAAGTAGTTTTTAAGAGTTTTTGATGAATTGTCTCATTAAGTTCATCTTATTTGAAAGGAAGTTACTATACTTAGTTTACAGATGAAAAACCTGATATTTAGAAAGTTTGGCTCTCTGTGAAAAGTCACATATTTGCTGATTCGTAAAGTCAGCAATCAAACCAAAGTTAGCCTGACTCAAAGGATGAAGCTTCTAACCATTTTCTCTCTATTTCTCACTCCCAACACATTCCATCCCTCAGCCACTTCAAATGTCTTGCCATTTTCTGAACATACTTTGCATTTTTTAAAATGTTCTAACATTATTTTTTAAATATTCCACATTTTTTCAGATTTAGTGAAATGACACATTAAGCTCATAGTATGTTCCCATGAGTATAATTCCTGGACTTTATTCTCTGTCTTTGATCTATTTGTGTCTTCCTGACCTAGCACTAAAGTTTTAATCACTAAACTATAATTACTAGTAGAAATCTTCCACTGTAGCCTAGCTTCTTTTTAAAAAGTAATTAAGGACTTCCCTGGTGGCAAAGCAGTTAAGAATCTGCCTGCCAATGCAGGGGACACGAGTTCGAGCCCTGGTCTGGGAAGATCCCACATGCAGCAGAGCAACTAAGCCCGTGCACCACAACTACTGAGTCTGCACTCTAGAGCCCACTAGCCACAGCTAGTGAAGCCTGTGCACCTAGAGCCTGTGCTCCGCAATGAGAAGCCCGCACACTGCAAGGAAGATTAGCCCCCGCTCGCCACAACTAGAGAAAGCCCGCACACAGAAATGAAGACCCAATGCAGCCAAAAAGAAAAAATAAAATAAAAACAAGTAATTAATACTTTAAAAAATATTTTAGAATAGTTTTAGATTTAAAGAAAAGCTGAAAGTATATTACAGTTGCATAAACCCCACTTTCAGTTTTCCTTATTGTTAACATTATTATAGTATATTCTTCTCAACTAATGAACCAATATTGATACATCCTTATTATATAAAGACCATGCTTTATTCTTATTTGATTATCTGTACCTAATATTCTTTTTCTGATCCAGGATCCCATTTAGTATACCATGTTACATTTAGCTGTCACTGTTTCATGAGGATCCTTTGGGTTGTGATGGCTTCTTATGCTCATCTTGTTTTAATGACTTTGAGAATTTTGAGGCATACTGGTTGGGTATTTTGTAGAACGTCCTTCAATCTGAGTTTTCTTAAGGTTTTCTTATGTTTAGACTGGGATTTTGGCTTTTGGAGATGTAAAGTTCTATTTTCATCACATAATACCGAGTGTATATACTATCAACATGAGTTATCACTGAAGCAGTGTTTGTCGGGATTCTCCACTGTAAAGTTACTGTTTTTCCTCTTTTTCACACTGCACTTTATTGAAGAAAGTAGCTATATGTAGCCCTCACATATAGTAGAGAGCTATACTCTACTTCCTTGAAGGTGGAATATCCACATAAATTATTTGGAATTCTTCTGAATGGAGCTTTTGTCTATTGTCCAAATCATTTATTTAAAAATAATATGAACTCATGGGTATTCATTTTATACTTTGGGTTATAATCCAATACCACTTTATTTATTTTGTTGCTCAAATTTTAAGCTTTGTCCATTGGGAGCTCTTTCATGTGGCTCTTATGATCCTTTGACCTGTCTTCATCTTTCTCTCTCTCTCTCTCTCTCTCTCTCTCTCTCTCTGTGTGTGTGTGTGTGTGTGTGTGTTAATTTATTTTCAGGCACTAAAAGATGTTCCACATTCATGTGTTATACTTGTATATTCCTTGGTCCAGCTCTCTAATCTGTCATATCTCCAAGGAGACCAGGTCCCTTTTATTGGATAATAGCATCAAAAGTCAAATGGGGGTCTTGGGTGTGATACTTGCTACTGCTGCTATTGTTTCTAGGCCCTCTCATCTGACAGAAAGAGGAAATATATGTGTGTATACTAACACATGTATACACACATATCTATAATATTTCTATATGTATCCATCTATATGTATATTAAGCTAAACATGAATTCATATTGATATCTCCAATACTAATCTATTAATGATTCACATGGATCATTCTAGCCTTCTCCCTTGCTTGACTTTAACTTCCCACTCCAACTTCCCACTAGGCTCCCACCATCTGCTATCATATATTTAATCATTCAATTTAAGTATACATTTATAGTGATTTCAGAATTATTAAACCATACCCTGTGGGAAACAACTATCAACAAAGGTACAGTATTTATGTACAGTCTCTACTGTCTTTATTCTCTCAGACTTTACTCACTTCCAAAGTTAATTATGTCAGTATCTTAACCCTCATCCCCTGCAGTGAGGTTCTTTCATATATTTGTATACAGTTAGAATATTTTGTCACAATCTGCATTCTATCCTGAGAGTGCCTTACCTACTAACTAATTGGGTATGCTCTTTGTGCTATAAACTTTTATGGGTTTTGACAAATGCATAGTATAATGTCCACCATTACAATATTATATAAAATAGTTTCATAACTCTAAAAAATCCTTGTGTGTCAACCCTCCCCAAACTCTTGGAAACTATTTACCTGTTTACTATTTACTGTTTCTATAGTTTTCCTTTTCCAGGATGTTTTATAAATGGGAATTATACAGAATATAACCTTTTCAGAATGACTTCTTTCACTTAGATGTATACATTTAAGATTCATCCATGTTGTGGATTGATAATTCATTCGTTTTTATTAGTGAACAATACTCCAATGTGTGGCTGTACCAGTTTGTTTATACATTCACTGATTGAAGGACATCTTGGTTTGTTCCAGGTTTTGACAATTATGAATAAAGTTGTTATAAACATTAGTGTGCAGGTTTTTGTGTGATCATAAGGTTTCAAATCAGTTGGAAAAACACCTAGGAGTGTTATTGCTGGATTGTATGGTTAAAACTATGTTTAACATTATAAGAAACTGTTGAACTTGCTTCCAATGTAACTGGGCCATTTTATAGTCTCACCAGTAATGAATGATTGTTCCCATTGCTCCAGACATTCTCTCGAGTAATTGTTATTGCTTGTTATTTGCCAGGTTTGTTTGGATATTGGCATTACAAGTAAGACTACAGTAGTATCTCATTGTTTAAATTTGCATTTTTCTAATGGCAACTGATGTTGAACATCTTTTAAATGCTTGACAACTGTTTATCTTCTTTGGTAAGTTGTCTGTTCAGCACTTTTCCCCATTTTTAATTGGGTTGTTTTATTGTTGAGTTTTAAGGATTCTTTGTATGTTTTGAATTTGAAAATATTCTCTCCTGTCTCTGGCTTATTTCCTTCTATTAGCAGTGTTTTTCACAAAGTAAAAATTTATAATTTTAATGAAGTCCAATTTATCATCATTTTCTTTTTTTAATAAATTCATTTATCTTTTTATTTTTGGCTGTGTTGGGTCTTCGTTGCTGTGCTCAGGCTTTCTCTAGCTGCGGCGAGTGGGGGCTACTCTTTGTTGCGGTGCATGACCATCTCATTTTGGTGGCTTCTCTTGTTGTGGAGCACAGGCTCTAAGCATGTGGGCTTCAGTAGTTGTGGCACACGGGCTCAGTAGCTGTGGCTCACGGGCTGTAGAGTGCAGGCTCAGTAGTTGTGGTGCACAGGCTTAGTTGCTCTGCGGCATGTGGGATCTTCCCAGACCAGGGCTCGAACCCGTGTCCCCCGCATTGGCAGGAGGATTCTTAACCACTGCGTCACCAGGAAAGTCCTTATCATCATTTTTTTTTTCATGGATTGCACTTTTGATACTCTATCTAAAACTCATTATCAAACCAATAGGATTTTCTCCTATGTTTTCTTCTACAAGTCTTATTATAGTTTTGCATTATATACTTAGGGCTATGATCCATTTTAAGTTAAAATTTTTGTAAAGTGTAAGATCTGTGACTATTTTTTTGCATATATATGTCCAAGTTTTCAAACACCATTTGTTGAAAAGATTATCATTTCTTTGTTGAATACTATTGTGTTTCTGTTAAAAATCAATTGATCATATTGGTGTGAATCTATTTCTAGGTTCTTTACTCTGTTCCACTCATCAATATGTCTATTATTTCACCAATATAACACTGTTTTGATTATGGCAAATTTGAGTATGGTAAGTCTTGAATTCAGGTAATAGAATCTTCCAAATTTTAGTTCTTGTTTTTCACAGTTGTGTTGGCTATTATAGGCTCTATGCCTTTCCATATAAACTTTAGAGTGCATTTCTCTATATTTACAAAAAGCTTGCTTGGATTTTGATTGGAATTATGTTGAATCTGGAAATCAAGTTGGGGAAAATTGACATCTTAACAATATTAAGTTTTCCAATCCATCAAAACAGAATATTTATCCATTTGTATCTTCTTTCATTTCATTCATCAGTGTTTTATAGAATTTTATGCAAGCATGATGATCCTATACAGATTTTGTTAGATTTATATTTAATTATTTCATTTTCTATGCTACTGTAATATTTTAAAATTCCAAACTCCAGTTAGTCATTGCTGGTATATAGGGAAGCAACTGATTATTGTATATTGATCTTGTATCCTATAAACTTGTTGATCTCAACTAGTAGTTTTTTTGTTTTGCTTTGGTTTGTTTTAATTTTTATTTTATATTGTACTATATTTGGTGTACAATGTTGTGTTAATTTCAGGGGGAACAGCAAAGTGATTCAGTTATACATATACATAAATCTATTCTTTTTCAAATTCTTCTCCCATTTAGGTTATTACAGATTATTTAGCAGAGTTCCCTGTGCTATATAGTAGGTCCCTGTTGGTTGTCTATTTTATATTTAGCAGTGTATATATGTTAATCCCAAACTCCCAGTTTATCCTCTCCCCAACCTTTCCCCTTTGGTAACCATAAGTTTGTTTTCTGCGTCTGTGAGTCTGTTTCTATTTTGTAGATAAGTTCATTTGTATTATCTTTTTTAGATTACACATATAAGCAATATCATATGATATTTGTCTTTCTCTGTCTGACTTATTTCGCCTAGTATTATAATCTCCAGGTCCATCCATGTTGCTGCAAATGACGTTATTTCATTCTTTTTTATGGCTGAGTAATTTCCCATTGTATCTATGTACCACATCATCTTTATCCATTCCCCTGTTGATGGACATATAGGTTGCTTCCATGTCTTGGTGGTTGTAAACTTTGCTGCAATGAACATTTGGGTGCATGTATCCTTTTGAAGTATGGTTTTCTCCAGATACATGCCTAGGAGTGTGATTGATGGATCATATGGTAGCTCTATTTTTAGTTTTACTTTTAAGGAACATACATACTGTTCTCCATAGTGGCTGTACCAACTTACATTCCCACCAACAGTGTAGGAGGGTTCCAATTTCTCCACAGCCTCTTCAGCATTTATAGTTTGTAGAATTTATGAAGATGGCCTTTCTGACTGCTTTGAGGTGATATCTCATTGTAGTTTTGATTTGCATTTCCCTAAATAATTAGCGATATTGAGCATCTTTTCACATGCCTCTTGGCCATCTGTATGTTTCCTTTGGAGAAATAGATAGTTAGGTCTTCTGCCCATTTTTTGATTGCGTTGTTTGGTTTTTGATATTGACCTGTATGAGTTGTTTGTAAATTTTGGAGATTAATCCCTTGTCAGTTGCATCATTTGCAAATATTTTCTTCCGTTCTGTGGGTTGCCTTTTCATTTGTTTATGGTTTCTTTTGCTGTGCAAAAGTTTTTAATTAGGTCCCATTTGTTTATGTTTGCTTTTATTTTCTTTACTGCAGTGGATTGAAAAATATCTTGCTCCGATTTATGTCAAAGAGTGTTCTGCCTATGTTTCCCTCTAAGAATTTTTTATAGTATCTGGTCTTACATGTAGATCTGTAATCCATTTTGAATTTATATTTGTGTATGGTATTAGAGAATGTTCTAATTTTATTCTTTCACATGTAGCTGTCCAGTTTTCCCAGCACTATTATTTGAAGGGACTGTCTTCTCTCCATTGTATAGTCTTGCCTCCTTTGTCATAGATTAATTGACCATAATTGCATGGGTTTATCTCTGGACTTTCTAGTCTGTTCCATTGATCTATATTTCTATTTTTGTGCCACTGCTGTACTGTTTAATTATGGTAGCTTTGTAGTATAATCTGAAGTGAGGGAGCCTGATTCCTCAGCTCCATTTTTCTTTCTCAAGATTTCTTTGGCTATTCGTGGTCTTTCATGTTTCCATACAAATTGTAAACTTTTTTGTTCTAATTCTGTGAAAAATGCCATTGCTAATTTGATAGGGATTGCACTGAATCTGTACATTGCCCTGGGAGGTATATTCATTTTGACAATATTGAGTCTTCCAATACAAAAACATGGTCTATCTTTCCATTTGTTTGTGTCATCTTTGTTTTCTTTCATCAGTATCTTATAGTTTTCTGAGTACAGGTCTTCTGTCTCCTTAGATAGGTTTATTCCTAGGTATTTTATTCTTTTTGATGTGATTGTAGATGGGATTGTTTCTTTAATTTCTCTTTCTGATCTTTCGTTGTTAGTGTATGGAAATGAAACAGATTTCTGTGTATTAATTTTGTATCCTGCAACTTTACCAAATTGATTGATGAGCTCTAGTAGTTTTCTGGTAGCATATTTAGGATTTTCTATGTATACTGTCATGTCATATGCAAACAGTCACAGTTTTACCTTTTCTTTTCGAATTTGGATTCCTTTTATTTCTTTTTCTCCTAAGATTTCCATGTCTAGGACTTCCAAAACTATGTTGAATAAAAGTGGCAAGAATGGACATCCTTTTCTTGTTCCTGATCTTAGAGAAAATGTTTTCAGCTTTTCACCATTGAGTATGCTGTTGCCTGTAGGTTTATCATATATGGCCTTCATTATGTTGAGGTTTGTTCCCTCTATGCCCACTTTCTGGAGAGTTTTCATCATAAATTGGTGTTGAATTTTGTCAAAAGACTTGTCTACATCTATTGAGATGTTCATATGGTTTTTATTCTTCAGTTTGTTAATGTGGTATATCACACTGATAGATTTCTGGATGTTGAACAATCCTGCATCCTTGGAACAAATCTCACTTGATAGTGGTGTATGATCCTTTTAACGTACTGTTGGATTTGGTTTGCTAGTATTTTGTTGAGGATCTTTGTGTCTATGTTCATCAGTGACATTGGCCTGTAATCTTCTTTCTTTGTGGTATCTTCATCTGGTTTTGGTATCTGGGTGATGATGACCTCATAAAATGAGTTTGGGAGTGTTCCTTCCTCTGCAATTTTTTGAAACAGTTTCAGAAGTATAGGTATTAACTCTTCTCTAAATGTTTGATAGAATTCGCTTGTGAAGCCACCTGGTCTTAGACTTTCGTTTTTTGGGAGTTCTTTTTAACCATGATTTCTTCTTCTGTTTCTTTTTTTTTCTTTCTTTTTTGAATTTTTAAATTTTATTTCAGTTATTTTTTATATGGCAAGTTCTTATTAGTTATCTATTTTAAACATATAAGTGTATATATGTCAATCCCAATCTCCCAATTCATCCCACCACAATCACACCCTCTGGCACTTTCCAACCCCGGTGTCCATATGTTTGTTCTCTACATCTGTGTCTCTATTTCTGACCTGCAAACCAGTCCATCTCTTTCTAGGTTCCACATATATGCACTAATATACGATATTTGTTTTTCTCTTTCTTACTTACTTCACTCTGTATGACAGTCTCTAGATCCAACCACGTCCCTACAAATGACCCAATTTCGTTCTGTTTTAGGGCTGAGTAATATTCCATTGTATATATGGACCACATCATCTTTATCTCTTCATCTGTGGATGGGAGTTTAGATTGCTTCCATAACCTGGCTATTGCAAATTGTGCTGCAATGAACATTGGAGTGCATGTGTCTTTTTGAATTATGGTTTTCTCTGGGTATATGCTCAGTAGAGGGATTGCTGGGTCATAGGGTATTTCTATTTTTTCTGTTGTTTTTTAAGGAAACTCCAAACTGTTCTCCATAGTGGCTGTATCAATTTACATTCCCACCAACATTGCAAGAGGATTCCCTTTTCTCCACACCCTCTCCAGCATTTGTTGTTTATAGATTTTCTGATGATGCCCCTTCTAACTGGTGTGAGGTGATACCTCATTGTAGTTTTGGTTTGCATTTCTCTAATAACTAGTGATGTTGAGCATTTTTTCATGCGATTATTGGCCATCAGTATGTTTTCTATGGAGAAATGTATATTTAGGTCTTCTGCTCATTTTTTGATTGGGATGTTTGGTTTTTTTTATATTGAGCTGCATGAGCTGTTTATATATTTTGGAGATTAATGTTTTTTCATTGATTCATTTACAAATATTTTCTCCCATTCTGAGGGTTGTCCTTTTGTCTTGTTTGTAATTTCCTTTGCTGTGAAAAAAGCTTTTAAGTTTCATTAGTTCCAATTTGTTTATTTTTGTTTTAATTTCCATTATTTTAAGAGGTGGATCAAAAAAATCTTCAGGTGAGTTATGTTAAAGAGTGTTCTACCTATGTTTTCCTCTTAGAATCTTATAGTGTCCGGTGTTACATTTAGGTCTCTAATCCATTTTGAGTTTATTTTTGTGTATGGTGTTAGAGAGTGTTCTAATTTCATTCTTCTGCATGTAGCTGTCCAGTTTCCCAGCACCACTTATTGAAGAGACTGTCTTTACTCCATTGTATATCCTTGCCTCTTTTGTTATAGATTCATTGACCATAGGTGTGTGGGTTTATCTCTGGGCTTTCTCTCCTGTTCCAATGATCTGTATATCTGTTATTGTGCCAGTACCATATTGTCTTGATTACTGTAGCTTTGTAGTATAGTCTTAAGTCAGAGAGTATGATTCCTCCAGCTCCGTTTTTTTGCCCTCAATACTGCTTTGGCTATTTGGAGTCTTTTGTACCTCCATACATATTTTAAGATTTTTTGTTCTGGTTCTGTACAATATGCCACTGGTAATTTGATAGGGATTGCATTGAATCTATAGATTGCTTTGGGTAGTATAGTCATTTTCACAATATTGGTTCTTCCAATTCAAGAACATGGTATATCTCCCCATCTATTTGTGTCATCTTTGATTACTTTCATCAATGTCTTATAGTTCTCTGAGTACACGCCTTTTACCTCCTTAGGTAGATTTATTCCTAGGTATTTTATTCTTTTTGTTTCAGTGGTGAAAGGGATTGTTTCCTTAATTTATCTTCCTGAACTTTCGTTGTTAGTGTATAAGAATGCAAGAGATTTCTGTGCATTAATTTTGTATCCTGCAACATTACCAAATTCATTGATTAGCTCTAGTAGTTTTCTGGTGGCATCTTTAGGATTCTCTATGTATAGTATCATGTCATCTGCAAACAGTGACAGTGTACTTCTTCTTTACCAATTTGTATTCCTTTTATTTCTTTCTTCTCTGATTGCCATTGCTAGGACTTTCAACACTATGTTAATTGATAATGATGAGAGTGTACATCCTTGTCTTGTTCCTGATATTAGAGGAAATGCTTTCAGTCTTTCAACATTTAGAATGATGTTTGCTGTGGGTTTGTCATATATGGCCTTCATTATGTTGAAGTTGGTTCCCTCTATGCCCACTTTCTGGAGATTTTTTATCATAAACAGATGTTGAATTTTGTCAAAAGTTTTTCTGTGTCTACTGAGATGATCATATGTTTTTTATTTTTCAGTTTGTTAATATGGTGTATCCAATTGTGTGATTTACATATACTGAAGAATCCTTGCATCCCTAGGATAAATCTCACTTGATCACAGTGTATGATCCTTTTAATGTGTGGTTGGATTCTGTTTGCTAGTATTTTGTTGAGGATATTTGCATCTATATTCATCAGTGATATTGGTCTGTAATTTTCTTTTTTCATAGTATCTTTGTCTGGTTTTGGTATCAGGGTGATGGTGACCTCATAGAATTAGTTTGGGAGTGTTCCTGCCTCTGCAAATTTTGGAAGAGTTTGAGAAGGATAATTGTTAGCTGTTTGATAGAATTCACCTGTGAAGCCATCTGGTCCTGAGCATTTATCTGTTGGAAGGTCTTAAATCACAGTTTCAATTTTATTACCTGTGATTTGTCTGTTGATATATTCTATTTTTTCCTGTTTCAGTCTTGGAAGGTTATACCTTTCTAAGAATTTGTCCATTTCTTCCAGGTTGTCCATTTCATTGGCATAAAGTTGCTTGTAGTAGTTTCTTAAGATGCTTTGTATTTCTGTGCTATCCGTTGTAACTTCTCCTTTTTCGTTTCTAATTTTATTGATTTGAGTCCTCTCCCTCTTCTTTTTTTTGATGAGTCTGGCTAAAGTTTTATCAATTTTTGTTTGTCTTCTCAAAGAACAAGCTGTTAGTTTTATTGGTTTTTGTTATTGTTTTATTTTTTCTAATTCATTTATTTCTCCTCTGATCTTTATTATTTCTTTCCGTCTATTAACTCTGGGTTTTGTTTGTTCTTGCTTCTCTAGTCCCTTTAGCTGTAAGGTTAGATTTTTTATTTGGTATTTTTCTTGTTTCTTGAGGTAGGCTTTATTGCTATAAACTTCCCTCTTAGAACTGTTTTTGCTGCATCTCATAGGTTTTGGATCATTGTGTTTTTGTTGTCATTTGTCTCTAGGTATGTATTGATTTCCTCTTTGATTTCTTCAGTGATCTGTTTGTTTTATAGTAACGTATTTTTTAGCCTCCATGTGTTTGGTTTTTTTACGTTTTTGTCCCTGTAATTATTTCTAATCTCATAGCATTATGGTCGGAAAAGATGCTTGATATTATTTCAATTTTCTTAAATTTACCAAGGCTTGATTTGTGACCCAAGATGTGATCTATCCTGGAGAATGTTCCATGTGCACTTGAGAAGAAAGTGTAATCTGCAGTTTTTGGATGGAATGTCTCATAAATATCAATTAAATCTATCTGGTCTATCATGCCATTTAAATCTTCTGTTTCATGGAGGAAGATGGCAGAAGAGTAAGATGCAGAGATCACCTTCCTCCACACAGATACATCAGAAATACATCTACACGTGGAACTGCTCCTATAGAACACCCACTGAACACTGACAGCAGACCTCAGACCTCCCAAAAGGCAAGAAACTGCTCACGTACCTGGGTAGGGCAAAAGAAAAAAGAAAAAAAAAAGAGACAAAAGAATAGGGTTGGGATATGCACCACTGGGAGGGAGCTGAGAAGGAGGAAAGGATTCCACACACTAGGAAGCCCCTTTGCAGGTGGAGACTGAGGGTGGCGGAGGGGGAAAACTTTGGAGCTGCGGAGGAGAGTGCAGCAACAGGGATGCCAAGGGCAAAGCGGAGAGATTCCCACCCAGAGGATTGGTGTGGAACAGCACTCACCGGTCCGACACGCTTGTCTGCTCACCTGCTGGGGTAGGCGGGGGCTGGCAGTTGAGTCTCAGGCTTTGGAGCTTAGATCCCAGGGAGAGGACTGGGGTTGGTGGCGTGAACACAGCCTGAAGGGCTTAGTGCACCATGGCCAGCTGGGAGGGAGTCCAGGAGAAGTCTGGAGTTGCTGAAGAGGCAAGAGACATTTTCATCCCTCTTTGTTTCCTGGTGCAGGAGGAGAAGGGATTAAAAACGCTGCTAAAAGGAGCTCCAGAGATGGGTGCGAGCCGCAGCTAACTGTGCAGACACCAGAGATGGGCCTGGGACCATAAGGCTGCTGCTGCCGCCACCAAGAAGTCTGTGAGTGAGCACAGGTCAATATCCTCACCTCCGAACCCTGGAACCTGTGCAGCCCACCACTGCCAGTGTCCCGTGATCCAGGGACAAATTCTCCGGGAGAATGCATGGCGTGCCTCAGGCGGGTGCAATGTCATGCTGACCTCTGGTGCCACAGGCTCGTGCCGCACTCCGTACCCCTCCCTAACCCCAGCGTGAGTGAGCCAGAGCCACCGAAACAGCAGCTCCTTTAACCCCGTCCTGTCTGAGTGAAGAACAGACGCCCGCAGGTGACCTACATGAAGACATGGGGCCAATTCCAAAGTTGGACACCAGGAGCTGTGTGAACAAAGAAGAGAAAGGGAAATCTCTCCCAGCAGCCTCAGGAGCAGCAAATTAAACCTCCACAATCAACTTGATGTACACTGCAACTGTGGAATACCTGAATAGACGCCAAATCACCCAAATTGAGGAGGAGCACTTTGAGAGCAAGATATATTATTTTTTCCCTTTTCCTCTTTTTGTGAGTGTGTATGTGTATGCTTCTGTGTGAGATCTTGTCTGTATAGCTTTGCTTTCACCATTTGTCCTAGGTTCTGCCTGTACGATTTTTATTTTACTTTAAAGGTTTTTTTCTTAATAATTATTTTTTATTTTAATAATGTTCTTTTATTTTATCTTACTTTATTTTATTTTAAACTCTTTCTTTCTATTTTTTCTCACTTTTATTCTGAGCCATGTGTTCCAGCCAGGAGTCAGTGCTGTACTTCTGAGGTGGGAGACACAACTTAAGCACACTGGTCCACAAGAGACTTCCCAGCTCCACGTAATATCAAATGGCAAAAATCTCGCAAAGATCTCAAGCTCAACACCAACACCTAGCTTCATTCAACGACCAGCAAGCTACAGTGCTGGAAACCCTATACCAAACAACTAGCAAGACAGGAACACAACCCCACCCATTAGCAGAGAGGCTGCCTATAATCATAATAAGGGCACAGACACCCCAAAACACACCACAAGACGTGGACATGTCCACCAGAAAGACAAGATCCAACCTAATCCACCAGAACACAGGCACTAGTCCCATCAACGAGGAAGACTACACAACCCACTGAAATAATGTTAGACACCGGGAACAGACACCAAAACAATGGGAACTATGAACCTGCAGCCTGCAAAAAGGAGACCCCAAACACGGTAAGAAAAGCAAAATTAGAAGACAGAAAAACACAAAGCAGATGAAGGAGCAAGGTAAAAAACACACCAGACCTAACAAATGAAGAGGAAATAGGCAGTCTACCTGAAAAAGGATTCAGACTAATGATAGTAAATACGATCCAAAGTCTTGGAAATAGAACAGAGAAAATGCAAGAAACATTTAACAAGGACCTAGAAGATCTAAAGAGAAAACAGGCAATGATGAACAACACAATAAATGAAATTGAAAATACTCAAGAATGGATCAATAGCAGAATAACTGAGGCAGAAGAACGGATATGTGACCTGGAAGATAAAAGAGTGGAAATAACTACTGCAGAGCAGAATAAATAAAAAGAAGGAAAAGCAGTGAGGACAGTCTCAGAGACATCTGGGACAACACTAAATGCAGCAATATTCGAATTATAGGGATCCCAGGAGAAGAAGAGAAAAAGAAAGGGACTTAGAAAATATTTGAAGAGATTATAGTTGAAAACTTCCCTAATATGGGAAAGGAAATAGACAATCAAGTCCAGGAAGAGAAGAGAGTCCCATACAGAATAAATCTAAGGAGAAACACACTAAGACACATTTTAATCAAACAATCAAAAAATAAATACAAAGAAAAATATTAAAAGCAGCAACAGAAAAGCAACAAATAATGTACAAGGGAATCCCCATAAGTTTAACAGCTGATCTTTCAGCAGAAACTCTGCAAGCCGGAAGGGACTGACAGGACATATTTAAAGTGATGAATTAGAAAACCTACAACCAAACTTACTCTACCCAGCAAGGATATCATTAAGATCTGATGGAGAAATTATAAACATTACAGACAAGAAAAAGCTGAGAGGGTTCAATGTCACCAAACCAGCTTTACAACAAATGCTAAAGGAACTTCTCTAGGCAAGAAACACAAGAGAGGGAAAGACCTGCAATAACAAACCGAAAACAATTTTAAAAATGGGAAGAGTAACATACAAATTGATAATTACGTTAAATGTAAATGCATTAAATGCTCCCTCCAAAAGACACAGACTGGATGAATGGATCCAAAAACAAGACCCATATATATGCTGTCTACAAGAGAACCACTTCAGACCTAGGGACACATAGAGACTGAAAGTGAGGGGATGGAAAAAGATATTCCATGCAAATGGAAGTCAAAAGAAAGCTGGAGTAGCAATTCTCACATCAGACAAAATAGGCCTAAAATAAAGACTATTAGAAGAGACAAAGAAGGACACTAAATAATGATCAAGGGATCAATCCAAGAAGAAGATATAACAATTGTAAGTATTTATGCACCCAAAATAGGAGCACCTCAATACATAAGGAAAATACAAAAAGCCATAAAAGAGGAAATCGACAGTAACACATTCATAGTAGGGGACTTTAACACCCCACTTTCACAAATGGACAGATCATCCAAAATGAAAATAAATAAGGAAACACAACTTTTCAATGATACAGTAAAAAAGATGGACTTAACTGATACTTATAGGACATTCCATCCAAAAACAAACAGAATACACATTCTTCTTAAGTGCTCATTGAACATCCTCAAGGATAGATCATATCTTGGGTCACAAATCAAGACTGGCAAATTTAATAACATTGAAATTGTATCAAGTATCTTTTCCGACCACAACTCTATGAGACTAGATACCAATTACAGGAAAACATCTGTATAAAATATAAACACATAGAGGCTAAACAATACACTACTTAATAACGAAGTGATGACTGAAGAAATCAATAGGATATTAAAAAATACCTACAAACAAATGATAATGGATACACAACGACCCAAAACCTATGAGACGTAGCAAAAGAAGTTCTAAGAGGGAATTATATAGCAATACAATCTTACCTTAAGAAAAAGGAAACATCTCAAATAACCAACATAACCTTGCACCTAAAGCAATTAGAGAAAGAAGAACAAAAACCCCCAAATTTAGCAGAAGGAAAGAAATCATTAAAATCAGATCAGAAATAAATGAAAAAGGAATTAAGGAAATGATAGCAAAAATCAATAAAACTAAAAGCTGGTTCTTTGAGAAGATAAACAAAATTGATAAACCATTAGCCAGACTCATCAAGAAAAAAAGGGAGAATACTCAAATCATTAGAATTAGAAATGAAAAAGGAGAAGTAACAACTGACACTGCAGAAATACAAAAGATCGTGAGAGATTACTACAAGCAACTATATTCCTATAAAATGGACAAAATGGAAGAAATGCACAAATTCTTAGAAATGCACAACCTGCCAAACTGAACCAGGAAGAAATAGAAAATATGAATACATTAATCACAAGCAGTGAAATTGAATCTGTGATTTAAATTCTTCCGACAAACAAAAGCCCATGACCAGATGGCTTCACAGTCAAATTCTATCAAACATTTAGAGAAGAGCTAACACCTATCCTTCTCAAACTCTACCAAAATATAGCTGAGGGAGGAACACTTCCAAACTCATTATACGAGGCGACCAACACCCTGAAATCAAAACTAGACAAAGATGTTATAAAGAAAGAAAACTACAGGCCAATAACACAGATGAACATAGATGCAAAAATCCTCAACGAAATACTAGCAAACAGAATCCAACACCACATTAAAAGGATCATATACCATGATCAAGTGGGGTTTATTCCAGGAATGCAAGGATTCTTCAATATATGGAAATCCATCAATGTAATACACCATATTAACAAATTGAAGGAGAAAAACCATATGATCATCTCAATAGATACAGAGAAAGCTTTCAAAAAAATTCAACAACCATTTATGGTAAAAACCCTGCAGAAAGTAGGCATAGCAGGAAACTTCCTCAACATAATAAAGACTATATATGACAAACCCACAGCCAACTTCATCCTCAATGGTGAAAAACTGAAAGCATTTCCACTAAGATCAGGAACAAGTCGAGGTTGCCCACTCTCACCACTCTTTTTCAACATAGTATTGGAAGTTTTAGCCACAGCAATCAGAGAAGAAAAAGAAATAAAAGGAATTCAAATTGGAAAAGAAGAATTAAAGCTGTCACTGTTTGCAGATGACATGATATTATACGTAGAGAATCCTAAAGATGCTACCAGAAAACTACTAGAGCTAATCAATGAATTTGGTAAAGTAGCAGGATACAAAATTAATGCACAGAAATCTCTGGCATTCCTATACACTAATGATGAAAAATCTGAAAGTGAAATTAAGAAAACACTCCCCTTTACCATTGCAACAAAAATAATAAAATATTGAGGAATAAACCTACCTAAGTAGACAAAAGACCTGTATGCAGGAAATTATGACACTGGTGAAATAAATTAATGATGATACAAATAGATGGAGAGATATACCATGTTCTTGATTTGGAAGAATCAACATTGTGAAAATGACTCTGCTACCCAAAGCAATCTACAGATTCAATGCAATCCCTAGCAATCTACCACTGGCATTTTTCCAAGAAGTAGAACAAAAATTTTCACAATTTGTGTGGAAGCACAAAAGATCCCGAATAGCCAAAGCAATCTTGAGAATGAAAAATGGAGCTGGATGAATCAGTTTCCCTGACTTCAGATTATACTACAAAGTTACAGTAATCAAGACAGTATGGTACTAGCACAAAAACAGAAATATAGATCAATGGAACAGGATAGGAAGCACAGAGATAAACCCAAGCACATATGGTCACCTTATCTTTGATAAAGGAGGCAAGAATATACAGTGGAAGAAAGACAGACTCTTCAATAAGTGGTGCTGGGAAAACTGGACAGGTACATGTAAAAGTATGAGATTAGAACACTCCCTAACACCATACACAAAAATAAACTCAAAATGAATTAAAGACCTAAATGTAAGGCCAGACACTATCAAACCTTTAGAGGAAAACATAGGCAGAACACTCTATGACATAAATCACAGCAAGATCCTTTTTGACCCACCTCCTAGAGAAATGGAAATGAAAACAAAAATAAACAAATGGGACCTAATGAAACTTAGAAGCTTTTGCACAGCAAAGGAAACCATAAACAAGACTAATAGAAAACCTTCAGAATGTGAGAAAATATTTGCAAATGAAGCAACTGACAAAGGATTAATCTCCAAAATTTACAAGCAGCTCATTCAGCTCAAAAACAAAAAAACAAATAACCCAATCCAAAAATGGGCTGAAGAACTAGATAGCCATTTCTCCAAAGAAGATAAACAGATTGCCAACAAACACATGAAAGGATGCTCAATATCATTAATCATTAGAGAAATGCAAATCAAATCTACAATGAGATATCATCTCACACCAGTCCGAGTGGCCATCATCAAAAAATCTAGAAACAATAAATGCTGGAGAGGGTGTGGAAAAAAACGGAACACTCTTGCACTGCTGGTGAGAATGTAAATTGATATAGCCACTATGCAGAACAGTATGGAGGTTCTTTTAAAACCTGCAAATAAGACTGCCATATAACCCAGGAATCCCACTACTGGGCATATACCCTAAGAAAACCATAATTCAAAAAGAGTCATGTACCAAAATGTTCATTGCAGCTCTATTTCCAATAGCCAGGAGATGGAAGCAACCTACGTGTCCATCATTGGATGAATGGATAAAGAAGGCGTGGCACATATATAGAATGGAATATTACTCAGCCATAAAATGAAATGAAGTTGAGTTATTTGCAGTGAGGTGGAAGGACCTAGACTCTGTCATACAGAGTGAAGTAAGTCAGAAAGAGCAAAACAAATACCGTATGCTAACACATATATATATGGAATTTTAGAAAAAACAATGTTAATGAAGAACTTAGGGATAAGAGGGGAATAAAGACACAGACCTACTAAAGAATGGACTTGAGGATATGGGGAGGGGGAAGGGTAAGCTGTGACAAAGTGAGAGAGTAGCATGGACATATATACACTACCAAACCTAAAATAGATAGCTAGTGGGAAACAGCCGCAAAGCTCAGGGAGATCAGCTTGGTGCTTTGTGACCACCTAGAGGGGTGGGATAGGGAGGGTGGGAGGGAGGGAGGGAGACACAAGAGGGAAGAGATATGGGAACATATGTATATTTATAACTGATTCACTTTGTTTTAAACAGAAACTAACACACCATTGTAAAGCAATTATACCCCAATAAAGAAGTTAATAAAATAAATAAATCTTCTGTTTCCTTATTAACTTTCTTTCTGGATCATCTGTCCCTTGGTGTAAGTGAGGTGTTAAAGTCCCACACTATTATGGTGTTACTGTCCATTTCCTCTATTATAGCTGTTAGCAGTTGCCTTATGTATTGAAATGCTCCTATGTTGTGTGCATGTATATTTATAATTGTTATATCTTCTTCTTGGATTGATCCCTTGATCATTATGTAGTGTCCTTCCTTGTCTCTTCTAACATTCTTCATTTTAAAGTCTATTTTATCTGATATGAGTATTGCCACTCCAGCTTTCTTTTAATTTCAATTTGCATGGAATATCTTTTTCCATCCCCTCACTTTCAGTCTGTGTGTTTCCCCAGGCCTGAAGTGGGTCTCTTGTAGACAGCATATATATGGATCTTTTTTTTTTGTATCAGTTCAGTGAGCCTGTGTCTTTTGGTTTGTGCATTTAATCCATTGAGATTTATGGCAATTATCTATATGTATGTTCCTATTATCATTTTCTTAATTGTTATGTGTTTGTTTCTGTACGTCCTTTTCTTCTCTTGTGTTTCCCACTTAGAGAATTTCCTTTTGCATTTGTTGTAGAGCTGGTCTGGTGGTGCTGAATTATCTTAGCTTCTGCTTGTCTGTGAAATTTTTTATTTCTCCATCAAATCTGAATGAGATCCTTGCTGGATAGAGTTATCTTGGTTGTAGTTTCTTCCCTTTCATCACTTTAAATATATTGTGCCACTCCCTTCTGGTTTGTAGAGTTTCTGCTCAGAAGTCACCTGTTATCCTTATGGGAGTTCCCCTTTATGATGTCATTTTTCTCTTGTTGCTTTCAAAAATTTTTCTTTGTTGTTAATGTTTGTCAATTTGATTGCTATGTGTCTCAGCATGTTTCTCCTTGTGTTTATCCTGCCTTGGACTCTCTATGCATCCTGGACTTGGGTGGCTCTTTCCTTTCTCATGTTAGGTAAGTTTTCGACTATAATCTCTTCAAATATTTCTTGGGTCCTTTCTCTCTCTCTTCTCCTTCTGAGACCCCTATAATGCAAATGTTGTTGTAGTTGATGTTTACCCAGAGGTCTCTTAGGCTGTCTTCCTTTCTTTTCATTCTTTTTTCTTTATTCCGTTTCACAGCAGAGAATTCCACCATTCTGTCTTCCAGGTCACTTATCTGTTCTTCTGCCTCAGTTATTCTGCTATTGTTTCCTTCTACTGTATTTTTCATTTCAGTTATTGTATTGTGTCTTTTTGTTTGTTTTTTAATTCTTCTAGGTGTTTGCTCTTTAATTCTTCTAGGTCTTCGTTAAATGTTTTGTGCATCTTCGCGATCTTTACTTCCATTGTTTTTCCGAGGTCCTGGATCATCTTCACTATCATTATTTTGAATTTCTGGAAGGTTGTCTATCTCCACTTCATTTAGTTGTTTGTCTGCAGTCTTATCTTTTTCCTTCATCTGGTACATAGTCCTTTGCCTTTTCACTTTGTCTATCTTTATGTGAATGTGGTTTTCCTTCCACAGGCTGCAGAATTGTAGTTCTTCTTACTTCTGCTGTCTTCCCTCTGGTGGATGAGGCTATCTCCACAGTTTTCTTTTTAGTATCTGTGATTGGTGTGCTCATATTTTCTATTTCTTCCTTGTCCAGTCTTGGGAGATTGTATCTTTATTAGAATTTGTCCATTTCATCTATGTTGTCCATTTTTTGGGCATATAGTTGCTTAAGGTAATCTCTTATCATCCTTTGCATTTCTGTGGTATCAGTTGTAACTTCTGCTTTTTCATATCTAATTTTATTGATTTGAGCCCTCTCCTTTTTTTCTTGATGAGTCTGGATAAAATTTATCAATTTTGTTTATCTGTTCAAAGAACCAGCTTTGATTTCATTGTTTTAAGTTTTCCTTTTTGTACATTCTTTGGCATTTTCTGCATTGACAATCATGTCATCTACAAATAGGGTTAGATTAATTTCTTTCTTTCAAATCTGTATGCATTTCATTTGCTTTTCATGCCTAACTGAATAGTTTAAGACTTCCTGTTATGTTAAATAAGAATAATGAGAGAGGATATTCTTTCCTTGTTCCTGATCTTAAAAAGATAGCCTTTAATTTCTTATTATTCTGTATGATGTTAGCTGTAGGTTTACTGTTTATAAGGTTTATTAGGTTAAAGAAGTTCCTGGGGCTTCCCTGGTGGCACAGCGGTTGAGAGTCCGCCTGCTGATGTGGAGGACACGGGTTCGTGCCCCGGTCCGGGAAGATCCCACATGCCGCGGAGCGCCTGGGCCCGTGAGCCATGGCCGCTGAGCCTGTGCGTCCGGAGCCTGTGCTCCGCAACGGGAGAGGCCACAACAGTGAGAGGCCCGCGTACTGCAAAAAAAAAAAAAAAAAAAAAGAAGTTCCTGCCTGCTACTAGATTGTTGAGAGTTTTTCTCATGAATAAGCATAACATTTTGTTGAATGCTTTTTCTGCATATATTTATATGATAATATGTTTTTTCTTATTTGGCTGTTTTCATTATGAATTACATCAGTTGATTTATGAGTATTGAACCAGCCTTGAATCCCTGGAATGAATCCTGCTTTACTCTGATGTATTATTATTTTTTATATATTGCTCAGCATCCAGGAATTTGTCAAAATTATCATTTGCATTCCTGTAAATTTTGTCTCCAGCACCTTCTGTTTCAGATAAGATTACTTCATCTCTTTTTGTTCTTTTTTTTTTACACACTGTATTTTATTTTCACAAGAGATAAATAAACTGACACCAAGCATTGTAAATGGATGACCACAACAAAAGCAACCATGATTGAAATTACCAAACACAAAACACACTCATACTATGTCATAATATTGATAATCAGTGCAGTAATCCTCCACTGTAACAGCTCCTTTACTTTGCAGTGAAAATTGATTTGTATATTTTTTTGCCTCTGAGTCCCTGTGGGATTTTTTTTTATTCAAATAGAAAGTCACAAAAATTATAATCATCCTCATCAGTTCACTCAGTCCCATGTAATTAATTTTTTTCATCTTGATCTTTTGTTATCACTTTTATGAATTCATCAGTTTCCCATTAGAGTTCTGAAAATGCTTATTCATTCAGTTCAGCAGTATAGTCAGTTACCAGAAACCTGTACTTGTCAGAGTCTTTTCCATGAATTCCTTGAAGCTGAAACCCTTTCATAGAAACATTTTTGTGAAAGCATCAGAGTACACCCAGAACTGTCTGTAAATGACAAAAGACTTAAAAATGACCATGGTTAAAGATTTGATGAAAGTTCATAACAATGCAATTGACAAGGAAATTTAGTTATTTCTGAGATATACATTTTAAAGTAATAACTAGAATTATGACTTATAACATTATACCAGAACATATAAGATTTTTAGAAATCTCATGTAATGTCTGAAACATATATATTAACATGTTTCCATACAAATAACCCAAAGAAAGTTTAGTATTAGTTGTTTTTTTAATTTGTTTGTTTGTTTATACTGCAGGTACTTATTAGTCATCAATTTTATACACATCAGTGTATACATGTCAATCCCAATCGCCCAATTCAGCACACCACCATCCCTACCCCACCGCAGTTTTCCCCCCTTGGTGTCCATACATTTGTTCTCTACATCTGTGTCTCAACTTCTGCCCTGCAAACCGGTTCAACTGTACCATTTTTCTAGGATCCACATACATGCGTTAATATACGATATTTGTTTTCCTCTTTCTGAATTACTTCACTCTGTATGACAGTCTCCAGATCCATCCATGTCTCAACAAATGACTCAGTTTCATTCCTTTTTAAGGCTCAGTAATATTCCATTGCATATATGTACCACAACTTTTTGTCCATTCATCTGTAGATGGGTATTTAAGTTGCTTCCATGACTGGCTATTGTAATTAGTGCTGCAATGAACATTGGGGTTCATGTGTCTTTTTTTTTTTTTTTTTTTTTTTTTTTTGCTGTACACAGGCCTCTCACTGCTGTGGCCTCTCCCACTGTGGAGCACAGGCTCCGGACGTGCAGGCTCAGCAGCCTTGGCTCACAGGCCTAGCCGCTCCATGGCATGTGGGATCTTCCTGGACCGGGGCATGAAGCCATATTCCCTGCATCGGCAGGTGGACTCTCAACCACTGCACCACCAGGGAAGCCCACATGTGCCTTTTTGAATTATGGTTTTCTCTGGGTATATGCCCAGTAGTGGGATTGCTGGGTTATATGGTAGTTCTATTTTTAGTTTTTTAAGAAACACCCATACTGTTATTCATAGTGGCTGTATGAACTTACATTCCCACCAACATTGCAAGAGGGTTCTATTTTCTCCACACCCTATCCAGCATTTATTGTTTGTAGATATTTTGATGATGGCCATTCTGACCAGTGTGAGATGATATCTCACTGTAGTTTTGATTTGTATTTCTCTAATGATTAACGATGCTGAGCATTCTTTAATGTATCTGTTGGAAATCTGTATATCTTCTTTGGAGAACTGTCTGTTTAGGTCTTCTGCCCATTTTTCGATTGGGTTGTTTGTTTTTTAATATTGAGCTGCTTGTAAATTTCAGAGATTAATCCTTTGTCAGTTGCTTCATTTTCAAATATTTTCTCCCATTCTGAGGGTTGTCTTTTCGACTTATTTATGCTTTCCTTTGCTGTGCAAAAGATTTTAAGTTTCATTAGATCCCATTTGTTTATTTTTGTGTTTATTTCCAATTCTCTAGGAGGTGAGTAAAAAAGGATCCTGCTGTGATTTATATCATAGAGTGTTCTGCCTATGTTTTCCTCTAAGAGTTTCTTGTTGTCTGGCCATATATTTAGGTCTTTAATCCATTTTGAATTTATTTTTGTATATGGTGTTAGGAAGTGTTCTAATTTCATTCGTTTACATGTACCTGTCCAGTTTTCCCAGCACCACTTATTGAAGAGACTGTCTTTTCTCCACTGCATATTTTTGCTTCCTTTGTCCTAGATTAGTTGACCATAAGTTCGTGGGTTTATCTTTAGTCTTTCTCTCTTGTTCCATTGATCTATGTTTCTGTTTTTGTGCCAGTTCTATATTGTCTTGTTTACTGTAGCTTTGTAGTATAGTCTGAAGTCAGGGAGTCTGATTCCTCTCGCTACGTTTTTTGCCCTCAAGACTGCTCTGACTATTCGGGGTCTTTTGTGTTCCCATACAAATTTTAAGATGATTTGCTCTAGTTCTGTAAAAGTTGCCATTGGTAATTAGATAGAGATTGCATTGAATCTGTAGACTGCTTTGTGTAGTATAGTCATTTTCACAATATTGATTCTTCCAATCCAATAACTTGGTATATCTCTCCATATGCTGGTATCATCTTTAATTTCTTTCATCAGTGTCTTATAGTTTTCTGCATACAGTTCTTCTGTTTCCCTAGGTCAGTTTATTCCTAGGTATTTTATTCTTTTTGTTGCAATGGTAAATGGGAGTGTTTCCATAATTTCTCTTTCAGATTTTTCATCATTAGTGTATAGAAATGCAAGATTTCTCTGCATTAATTTTGTATCCTGCAACTTTGCCAAATTCATTGATTAGCTCTAGTAGTTCTCTGGTGGCATTTTTAGGATTTTCTATATATAGTATCGTGTCATCTGCAAACAGTGACAGCTTTACTTCTTCTTTTCCAATTTGTCTTCCTTTTTATTTCTTTTCCTTCTCTTATTGCCGTGGCTTGGACTTCTAAAACTATGTTGAATAATAGTGGTCAGAGTGGACATCCTTGTCTTGTTCCTGATATTAGAGGAAATGCTTTCAGTTTTTCACTATTGAGAATGATGTTTGTTGTGGGTTTGTCATATATGGCCTTTTTTATATTGAGGTAGGTTCCCTCTATGCCCACTTTCTGGAGAGTTTTTATCATAAATGGGTGTTGAACTTTGTCAAAAGCTTTTTCTGCATCTATTGAGATAATCATATGAATTTTATTCTTCAATTAGTTAATTTGGTGTATCACATTGATTGATTTGCATATATTGAAGAATCCTTGCATCCTTGGGATAAATCCGGCTTGGTCATGGTGTATGATCCTTTTAATATGTTGTTGGATTCTGTTTGCTAGTATTTTGTTTAGGATTTTTGCATCTATATTCATCAGTGATATTGGTCTGTAATATTCTTTTTTTGCAGTATCTTTGTCTGGTTTTGGTATCAGGGTGATGGTAGCCTCATAGAATGAGTTGGGGTGTGTTCCTTTTTCTGCAGTTTTTTGGAAGAGTTTGAGAAGGATGGATGTTAGCTCTTCTCTAACTGTTTGATAGAATTCACCTGTGAAGCCATCTGGTCCTCAGCTTTCGTTTGTTGGAAGATTTTAATCACAGTTTCAATTTCATTAATTTTGATTGGTTTGTTCATATTTTCTGTTTCTTCCTGATTCAGTCTTGGAAGGTTATAACTTTCTAAGAATTTGTGCATTTCTTCCAGATTGTCCATTTTATTGGCATAGAGTTGCTTGTAGTAGTCTCTTACGATGCTTTGTATTTCTGCGGTGTCTGTTGAATCTTCTCCTTTTTCATTTCTAATTTTATTGATTTGAGTCCTCTTCCTCTTTTCTTGATAAGTCTGGCTAATGGTTTATCAATTTTGTTTATCTTCTCAAAGAACCAGCTTTTAGTTTTATTGATCTTTGCTATTGTTTCCTTCATTTCTTTTTCATTTATTTCTGATCTGATCTTTATGATTTCTTTCCTTCTACTAACGTGGGTTTTGTTTATTCTTCTTTCTCTAGTTCCTTTAGGTGTATTGTTAGATTGTTTACTTGAGATTTTTTCTGTTTCTTGAGGTAGGTTTGTATAGCTATAAACTTCCCTCTTAGAACTGCTTTTGCTGCATCCCATAGGTTTTGGATCATCGTGTTTTCATTGTCATTTGTCTCTAGGTTTTTATTTTTTAATTTTTTTTATACATGGGCCTCTCACTGTTGTGGCCTCTCCCATTGCAGAACACAGGCTCCAGAAGTGCATGCTCAGCGACCATGGCTCATGGACCCAGCCACTCCGTGGCATGTGGGATCTTCCTCGACCGGGGCATGAACCCATGTCCCCTGCATCGGCTGGCAGATTCTCAACAACTGCACCACTAGTGAAGCCCTCCAGGTATTTTTTGGTGTCCTCTTTGATTTCTTCAGTGATCTCTTGGTTATCTAGTAATGTATTGTTTAGCCTCCATGTGTTTGTGGTTTTTATGTTGTTTTCCCTTTAATTGATTTCTAACGTCATAGCCTTGTGGTCAGAAAAGATGCTTGAAATGATTTCAATTTTCTTAAATTTACTGAGGCTTGATTTGTGACCCAAGATGTGATCTATCCTGGAGAATGTTCTGTGTGCACTTGAGAAGAAAGTGTAATCTTCTGTTTTTGGATGAAATGCCCTTTAAATATCAATTCAATCTATGTGGTCCCTTGTGTCATTTAAAGTTACTGTTTCCTTATTTATTTTCATTTTGGATGATCTGTCCATTGGTGTAAGTGATGTGTTAAAGTCCCTCACTATTATTGTGTTACTGTTGATATCCTCTTTTATAGCTGTTAGCAGTTGCCTCATGTATTTAGGTGCTCCTATTTTGGGTGCATAAATATTTACAACTGTTATATCTTCTTCTTGGATTGATCCCTTGATCATTATGTAGTGTCCTTCCTTGTCTCTTCTAACATTCTTCATTTTAAAGTCTATTTTATCTGATATGAGTATAGCTACTCCAGCTTTCTTATGATTTCCATTTGCATGGAATATCTTTTTCCATCCCCTCACTTTCAGTCTATATGTGTCCCTAGGTCTGAAGTGGGTCTCTTGTAGACAGCATCTATATGGGTCTTGTTTTTGTATCCATTCAGCAAGCCTGTGTCTTTTGGTTGGAACATTTACTCCATTCACGTTTAAGGTAATTATCAATATGTATGTTCCTATGACCATTTCTTAATTGTTTTGTGTTTGTTTTTGTAGGTGCTTTTCTTCTCTTGTGTTTCCCACTTAGAGAAGTTCCTTTAGCATTTGTTGTAGAGCTGGTTTGGTGGTGCTGAATTCTCTTAGTTTTTAATTGTCTGTAAAGCTTTTGATTTGTCCATCGAATTTGAATGAGATCCTTGCCGTGTAAAGTAATCTTAGTTGTAGGTTCTTCCCTTTCATCACTTTAAGTACATCATGCCACTGCCTTCTGGCTTGTAGAGTTTCTGTTGAGAAATCAGCTGTTAACCTTATGACAGTTCCCTTGTATGTTATTTGTTTTTTTTTTTCCCTTGCTGCTTTCAATAATTTTTCTTTGCCTTTAATTTTTGTCAATTTGATTACTATATGTCTCAGCATGTTTCTCCTTGGGTTTATCCTGTATTGGACTTGCTCTGCTTCCTGGACTTGAGCAGCTATTTGCTTTCCCATGTTAGGGAAGTTTTCGACTATAATCTCTTCAAATATTTTCTCTGGTCCTTTCTTTCTCTCTTCTTCTCAGACCCCTACAGCGTGAATGTTGTTGCATTTAACGTTGTCCCAGAGGTCTTTTAGTCTTTCTTCATTTCTTTTCATTCTTTTTTCTTTATTCTGTTCTGCAGCAGTGAATTCCACCATTCTGTCTTCCAGGTCACTTATCTGTTCTTCTGCTTCAGTTATTCTGCTATTGATTCCGTCTAGTGTAGTTTTCATTTCAGTTATTGTATTGTTCATCTCTGTTTGTTTGTTCTTTAATTCTTCTAGGTCTTTGTTAAACATTTCTTGCATCTTCTAGATCTTTGACTCCATTGTTATTCCAAGGTCCTGGATCATCTTCACTATCATTATTCTGAATTCATTTTCTGGAAGGCTGCCTATCTCCACTTCATTTAGTTGTTTTTCTGGAGTTTTATCTTGTTCCTTCATCTGGTACATAGCCCTCTGCCTTTTCATCTTGTCTATCTTTCTGTGAATGTGGTTTTCTTTCCACAGGTTGCAGGGTTGTAGTTCTTCTTGCTTCTGCTCTCTCCCCTCTGCTGGATGAGGCTATCTAAGAGGCTTGATGGGAGTGACTGCCATTTCAGCTCTTAACCTCTGGATTTACCTGTCTCTACAGATTTCCTGGTGGAAGTTTGCCCTGTGACCTCTGTTCTCTCATGGGGACAAGAAAAATGCTTGGTTTTCAGTGTGTTCAGATTTCATTGTCAAAAAGACAGGAGTGACAATTCCCAAGTTTTTACATGTCTGAGAACTGGAAGTCAACATTTAAACACAAAACGCAAAAAACAGAAATTTATTAACATGTATACTTCATGTATATGTGGAAGATACCCAGGGGAAATGAGTAACTCTCTAGATAGCCCAAGCCACTACCTTAAATACCATCATTTGCTAAAGACAGCGAGAGACCTGTTACAGGAACTTACCAGGAAAAGCATGGTAAACAAGGGTGAAATTTGTTATGCAGATTGAAGTCTGTGCATTCTCTATTAGTAACATTCTTTTGTTATTTAGTCAACCTGAGATTCTTGGTACTGAGAGGCACAGAGATTTCCTTTGTAAATGTATATGTCCCTTACAAAATGTTAACTTCTCTGTTTTAGAGCTTTTGCTGTGTCTGCAGGCTCTGAAAATAATCAGTTTAAACATAATAATCCTTATGCCAAAGAGACATATTTTGTGGTGGCATATATTGCTACCCTTCACAAGGGTGGAAGTCAACATTTTAAAAACTCACACTCTTTGACTAAGACAGTTCTCTTAGGAATTTACTTCAAGGAAAAATGGAGCAAGTGTACAAAGATGTTCATTGAAGTTTAGTTTAAATTACTGAAAAATTGGAAACAACTTGTGCCCATCAATGGAAGATAGGTTAAATAAATAGTGGAGCATCCATAAAATGGACTATTCTGCAGCCATTAAAATGAGTGTATAGATCTATTTTTCAGTATAGGAAGATATTCATTATTATAGTACTATGTGAACAAAGCAGGTTAAAAACAGTATACTAGACTATAACGTTTAAATCAAACAGATGTGTCCTCTTTCTTCATGGAGAAATGGGGAAAATAGATATAAAGTAACACATAAAACAGTGGTGTCATTTATGGCAAAGAAGGGCAGGCTGCTTCCAGATCATATTACATGGAAGCAAATGTTGAAGAAAATGATACAGCTAGAAGGAATAACATGCGTGAAGACCTTGAAATAGAAAAAAAAAAAAGCATGGTGCATTCCAGGAACAGATAATTTCAATACAACCAAAGCACACAGAATAATGGATAGAATGATGTAAGAGGAGGCTGACTAAATAGGCATGTACTAGATCATGAAGGGTATTTTAGACTTTGTGAAGTATCTACTAAGTGCCAAGTATGGGTGATATTAAACCCCATTCACTAAGAATTTACAATCAAGTAGGGAAACATGAAAATCATATCATTATCTATAATACAAAGAAAACACATAGTGATATATATCTCATATGTAGATTCAGGAGAAAAAGATATCATTCCTCCTGGCTGGGGGATGAAGGTGATGGAATATATCCTAGAAGAGTTGGCATTTGAGACAAATCTCAAGAATTGAGAAGAATTTCTCAGAGCTAAAAATTGAAGAAAAGAGTTATCAGAGAAAGGGAGATTTATGAGTATAAACATAATTATAAAGAAGGAAAAAGGGGGTGCTTTTTTCAGGAAATGATGAGATATATAGTTAGACTAGTATAGTGTATTTTTAATAACTTCCATTTATTGGGTTTCAGGCATTGTTCTAAGTATCCTATATGTATTAATTAAATTAATCCTAACAAAGACCTTAAAAGGTAGGTACTATTATGCTCATTTTAGAAATGAGGAAACTGAGGACACTTCTACAATTCTCCACTCTTTTAAGTGGTGAAGATAGGATTCAAATCCAAGCCTATATAATTCCAGAGCTCTTATCTTTAACCTATTATGTAACCTACCGTCTTAGAGGATAAGGTAGAAGATAAGGCAGGAAAAAGAGGTGGAGCTAGAAGACAGAGGAAAGCTTTAATGTCAGATTTATTTGTTAGGGAATGGAGAGCCACTGAAATTTTATAAACAAAGAAGGGACATAATCGAGCTCTGCTTTAAGAAGGTGGACTTGACAACAATGAATAGGAAAAAGGATGGATTAGAGTGGGACTTATCAAAGTCTGATCCCAGAACTGGCAGCATTAACGTTATTGATTTGCTAATTACAAATAAATTCTTGTCCCCCTCCAGACCTACTTAATCAGAACCTCTGGACAGAAGACCAAAATCCGTGTTTTAAAAAGTTTTCATGTCATTCTGATCCACACAAAAGTTTGTGAACCACTAGTTAAGAGAGAGGAAAGGCCAGCCTTGAGAAAACAATTTTGAGACAACTGTAATGAAGTGAAGGGTATTGAAGGTTTGGGTTAAGATAATTGCAAGGAAAGGATGGAATTGAGACTCCCCATGGCTCTAGAATTTACAGAACTCAGTCACTTCTTGGATGTGTAAAGTAGGGAGATGGAGAAATAATATAGAAATAGAAAAGTCAGGATTTGCAAGTTTGAGAGAAAGGATAATTTGGGTTTTGAATAGGTTTCCTGGTTAATGTCACCAAAAGGAATTTTGCAAGGCTGATAGCTTACTTTCCAAGCCTAATTTAAACAAACAAACGGATAAAACATATTTCTGCTTGTGGCATGTGACAATTTGTTTGAAGGAAGTTTCTTTTAGCTATATTTTGATTTTGTGCATTTCAAAGATGTACAGAATTCATGTTAAATCTCCAATAATGATAGCTGTAATCACTCACATAAAACCACCAAGGAGCACAGAAACAGCTCATCAACTTTCACTGTACAACTATTAATAAAAATGGACCCTATCCAACATTTAACTACTCTCACCCTATGTTCTCAGAAATGCCATTATTTATATATCAGAAAGACACATTTATAGCCTTTACCTTAACCACCAGTGGCCTTATTCTACAAATAATTAAATTCTTCCTCTTCCCTTTCTGGGTCTCCTTGCTACTGATTTTCAAACTATTTCAAAAATTCCAGGGAGAAACACCTTACACAGTGCCTTCCACATACTAGGCAAGGGCTATAAATGTTGATTTGATTTAAAAGTGTTTTCTAGCTACATTATTTCAAGAGCACTCTCTCCAAGGAGAGACCTCTGTGCAATTAAGATCCCCATAGAATTATCTGTTAACAAATGACAATATACAACTAACAAATAACAGTGGGGTCCTTACCATAGGATTGAACCTTACTAAACAGAGGCTATTCTATTACAACAAACAGACATTTAGAATAGGAATAAAATGCTGCAAAGTGTTGTTAGCAGCAGAATATGAAGTCTGCTCATCTTTCCTCATCTCAACTTTTTACATCAGTTTCTGATTTAGATGCATTTATGACAGCTGTGATGATATTGCCAGACACTCTCTTACTGATTGATTATGATAAACCAGGTTTCTATTCCTCTTCCTTCAGTCAATTCACAACTGAAGTAGGAAAAACCTCTATATAGACCCTGAATTAACCATCCCCTCTTACATTCTGTTGTTGGTCTACCCAAATAGGTTTACCCTTCTCCCACTCTCTCTCCTTACTCCATAGCCTCCTTATAAACAAGTAACAATACCCTTGTGAATTTAGGAAGGATGACATATTCATGAGTCTGGATAAGATATGGTCTACAATGAGTTTCTGAGGTAATACTAGCATCTCAAGATGCAGAAAACTTTTGCAGGTTTCAATGTATGACCAAATATTGCTTAGGGCCTGCATGTGAGTCCTAGCTCAACCACTAAATAACAATGACTTTACATATAACTCTTTCCCTCTTTTGGCCTCAATCTCCTAATGTGAAAAAGCAGATGACTGGACTAAACAATCTCTAAAGTCCCTTAGAGCTCTAAAGATCTATTATACAAAACTCACTTTTAGTAGTCTGTACATTCATTTAAATCAACTGGTAATTATGCATTATTTATATTGTGTTAGAAATCAAAGTATGTGGAAGCTGTGTAATAGAGTAGTTAAAAAAAAATGAGGCTTGAAATCATGCTGCTACTTCCAGACTTGATCCATTACTTACTAGCTGTGTAAACTTGAGCAAATTATTGAATCTCTCAGAGCCTCGGTTTCCTCATCTGTTGAACTGAGATAATAACTGAACCTGTCTGAAAGTGTTGTTGTGAAAATTAAAATGATGCTTAGTGGGCTTCCCTGATGGCGCAGTGGTTGAGAGCCCGCCTGCCAATGCAGGAGACACGGGTTCGTGCCCCGGTCCAGGAAGATCCCACATGCCGCGGAGCGGCTAGGCCCATGAGCCATGGCCGCTGAGCCTATGCGTCCGGAGCCTGTGCTCCGCAACAGGAGACGCCACAACAGTGAGAGGCCTGCATACCGCAAAAAAATAAAAAATGATGCTTAGTGTTTCTCAATGCATGTTAGATATCATTGCTACTATAAAAGTTAATGTAATCTTAGAAAATATTCAATTTCCAGTTCTGTCTTTTATTACTACCTTACTTAAACTCTGTGTTTAAATTTTCTCAAAATTGAAGGTGCTAATAAAAATAGTGCCTACTATAGTAGACATTACTAATATTCCCCCTAAATTTAGCTCTCTTTCTACTTATGGATATGTGGAGAATTAAGCTTTCCCACCCTCTTTAACATAGACATGATCACAGGAGTAGTTCTGGCCAATGAAATCGGAGCAGAATTGTTTCACTTCCAAATTGAAACATTTAATCACCATGATTTAACTCTTGCTCTCTCTCCCTCTGGAATAGTAAACTCTAAAATCTCACACTGAGATCGTGGCATAAGAAGTTGCTAAAACCTTTGTCAGTCTGGGTCCCTGGGTGAATACAGTGAGAGCAAAAGCATCTCCCTACCCTGCTGGCCCTCAATGAACATGTTGCATGAGCGAGATATAAACCTTTGTTGTTATAAGCCATTGAGATCTGGCAGTTTTTTTTCCAATGTAACCTAACCTAATCTGACTGAAGTCATCCACCTGTAACAGTGGTTCCCTGCAGATTAAGAAAGGTTATGTTAATCACTCAGTACAGTATCCAACCATTATGGATATTTGTAATTACTTGTATCTGCTAAGCATCTTGAACATCTGCTTATGTTTTGGGCAATCCTTCACTTTATGAGGCATATATCACCTTCTACCACAGAAGCTGAAAATACCAGATTCTCCCTTTTCCAATTTGCCTGGCAAGTAAGGTTCTAGAGAATATTAAACCTCTGAAAATTAGAATCACCCGCCTCAGACTTTGAATGGAAGCTAGAAATTAGAGTACATTGGGGTCATCCAGAAATAATTCTGGTGGTGGGCAATAGCAGTAGCATCAACTATGTCCAATTACTGAAGTGGTAGTAAAAGTTCTGGTGGTAGTTTCCAGCGCAACCCATGAAAACTTCAAGTTTGGTTCTCTGGTCCCATTCAACTGAGAGTATATAAACTGCCCTTTTATGCTTAATTTAGCCAGAGTCAATTTTTGTTTCTTGCAACCAAGAACCCTAATATATATATATATATATATATATATATATATATATATACACACACATATATATATATACACATATATATATATATATATTAACCTTCAAGAGACATTATCCATTATTTATATTTACTGCTGTTATTCTCCATTCGATAACGTCAGACAACTTGGATTATTTTTCTTCTTCTCCACAGAGCTTAGCACAGTGCCAGTAATAGAGTAGGTGGCTAAAGTATCAATGTAAAGTTTAATAAATCATAGCCAAATGCTTTCCAGGAATTCAATAGACCTCTCCTTACCCTCAACTCAATTATAAAGTTGTCTGCCTTTTATGATCTTCTATACCTCATCTATACAAAATTTTTCGGTGGAGAATTGCTATCAGGACTGATTTGAAAATATGTTACTTGTCTACATTATGCGTTTTAATATTTCCTTTTGCATTAAAGTATAATTTGGGGGATAACTTTTCATTTTAATAAAATAGTAGTGAGATTAAAATATAGTTATAGCTATAGAGCAAACTTTGATGTTAATCACTACAAACAAATTTTTATAGTTTTAATCTACTCACCTAGATTCGTTTTTATTTGGAGACATGGCTTTGCTACATGATCCAAATAGTATTTTATTGAATATCCCAGTCTCCAGCAATTAATTATCTGGCAGTGCTTGAAAATAGGACCTCTGTTTTTTTTTTTTTTTTGGTTTTTGGTTTTTTTTTCTTACATCTTTATTGGAGTATGATTGCTTTACAATGGTGTGTTAGTTTCTGATTTATAACACAGTGAATCAGTGATACATATACATATGTTCCCATATATCTTCCCTCTTGTCTCTCCTTCCCTCCCAACCTCCCTATCCCACCTCTTTAGGTGGTCACAAAGCACAGAGCTGATCTCCCTGTGCTATGAGGCTCCTTCCCACTAGCTATCTATTTTACGTTTGGTAGTGTATATATGTCCTTGACACTCTCTCACTTTGTCACAGCTTACCCTTGCCCCTCCCCATATCCTCAAGTCCATTCTCTAGTCGGTCTGAGTCTTTATTCCTGTCTTACACCTAGGTTCTTCATGACATTTTTTATTTTCTTAAATTCCTTGTATATGTGTTAACATATGGTATTCGTCTTTCTCTTTCTGACTTACTTCACTCTGTATGACAGACTCTAGGTCCATCCACCACATTACAAATAGCTCAATTTCGTTTATTTTTATGGCTGAGTAATATTCCATTGAATATATGTGCCCCATCTTTCTTATCCATTCATCCGATGATGGACACTTACGTTGTTTCCATCTCCTGGCTATTGTAAATAGAGCTGCAATGAACATTTTGGTACATGACTCTTTTTGAATTATGGATTTCTCAGGGTATATGCCCAGTAGTCGGATTGCTGGGTCATATGGTAGGTCTATGTGTAGATTTTTAAGGAAACTCCATACTGTTCTCCATAATGGCTGAACCAATTCACATTCCCACCAGCAGTGCAAGAGTGTTCCCTTTTCTCCACACCCTCTCCAGCATTTATCGTTTCTAGATTTTTTGATGATGGCCATTCTGACTGGTGTGAAATGATATCTCATTGTAGTGTTGATTTGCATTTCTCTAATGATTAATAATGTTGAGCATTCTTTCATGTGTTTGATGGCACTCTGTATATCTTCTTGGGAGAAATGTCTTTTTAGGTCTTCTGCTCATTGTTGGATTGGGTTGTTTGTTTTCTTGTTATTGCGCTGCATGAGCTGCTTGTAAATTTTGGAGATTAATCCTTTGTCAGTTGCTTCATTTGCAAATATTTTCTCCCATTCTGAGGGTTGTCTTTTGGTCTTGTTTATGGTTTCCTTTGCAGTGCAAAAGCTTTGAAGTTTCATTAGATCCCATTTGTTTATTTTTGTTTTTATTTCCATTTCTCTAGGAGGTGGGTCAAAAAGGATCTTGCTGTAATTTATGTCGTAGAGGGTACTGCCTAAGTTTTCCCCCAAGAGTTTGATAGTTTCTGGCCTTACATTTAGATCTTTTATCCATTTTGAGGTTATATTTGTATATGGTGTTAGGGAGTGATCTAATCTCATATTTTACTTGTACTTGTCCAGTTTTCCCAGCACCACTTATTGAAGAGGCTGTCCATTCTCCACTGGACATTCTTGCCTCCTTTATCAAAGATAAGGTGACCATATGTGTGTGGGTTTATCACTGGGCTTTCTATCCTGTTCCATTGATCTATCTTTCTGTTTTTCTGCCAGTACCATACTGTCTTGATTACTGTAGCTTTGTAGTATAGTCTGAAGTCAGGGAGCCTGATTTCTCCAGCTCCTTTTTACATTCTCAAGATTGCATTAGCTATTCAGGGTCTTTTGTGTTTCCATACAAATTGTGAATTTTATTTTCTAGTTCTGTGAAAAATACCAGTGGTAGTTTGATACGGATTGCATTGAATCTGTAGAATGCCTTGGGTAGTAGAGTCATTTTCACAATGTTGATTCTTCCAATCCAAGAACATGGTATATCTCTCCATCTAATTGTATCATATTTATTTCATCAGTGTCTTAAAATTTACTGCATATAGGTCTTTTGTCTTCTTAGGTAGGTTTATTGCTAGATATGTTATTATTTTATTGCAATGGTCAATGGGAGTGTTTTCTTGATTTCAATTTCAGATTTTTCATCAGTAGTGTATAGGAATGTCAAGATTTCTGTGCATTAATTTTGTATCCTGTTACTTTACCAAATTCATTGATTAGCTCCAGTAGTTTCCTGGTAGCATCTTTAGGATTCTCTATGAATAGTATCATGTCATCTGCAATCAGTGACAGCTTTACTTCTTTTCCGATTTGGATTCATTTTATTTTCTTTTCTTCTCTGATTGTTGTGGCTACAATTTACAAAACTATGTTGAATAAGAATGGAGAGAGTGGACGACCTTGTCTTGTTCCTGATCTTAGTGGAAATGCTTTCAGATTTTAACCATTGAGGATGATATTGGCAGTGGGTTGTCATATATGACCTTTACTATGTTGAAGAAATTTCCCTCTATGCCTACTTTCTGCAGGGTTTTTTATCATAAATTAGTGTTGAATTTTGTTGAAAGCTTTCTCTGCATCTATTGAGATGACCATATGTTTTTCTCCTTCAATTTGTTAATATATTGTATCATATTAAATGATTTGCATATATTGAAGAATCCTGGCATTCCTAGATTAAACCCCACTTGATCAGGCTGTATGATCCTTTTCATGTGCTGTTGGATTCTGTTTTCTAGTATCTTTTTGAGGATTTTTACATCTATGTTCATCAGTGATATTGACCTGTAGTTTTCTTTCTTCGTGACATCCTTGTCTTGTTTTGGTATCAGGGTGATGGTGGCCTCATAGAATGAGTTTGGGAGTGTTCCTCCCTCTGTATATTTTGGAAGAGTTTCAGAAAGATAGTTGTTAACTCTTCTCTAAATATTTGATCGAATTCGCCTGTGAAGCCATTTGATCTTGGGCTTTTGGTTTTTGGAAGATTTTTAATCACAATTTCAATTTCAGTGCTTGTGATTGGTCTGATCATATTTTCTATTTCTTCCTGATTCAGTCTTTACAGGTTGTGCCTTTTTAAGGATTTGTCCATTTCTTCCAGGTTGTCCATTATATTGGCATAGAGTTGCTTGTGGTAATCTCTCATTACCCTTTGTATTTCTGCAGTGTCAGTTGTTACTTCTCCTTTTTCATTTCTAATTCTATTGATTTGAGTCTTCTCCCTTTTTTTCTTGATGAGTCTGCCTAATGGTTTATCAATTTTGTTTATCTTCTCAAAGAACCAACTTTTCGTTTTATTGATATTTGCTATTGTTTCCTTCATTTCATTTTCATTTATTTCTGATCTGATCTTTAGGAGTTCTGTCTTTCTGATAACTTTGGGGATGTTTTGTTCTTCTTTCTCTAATTGCTTTATGTGCAAGGTTAGGTTGTTTATTCGAGAAGTTTCCTGTTTCTTAAGGTAGGATTGTATTGCTATAAACTTCTCTCTTAGAACTGCTTTTGCTGCATCCTGTAGGTTTTGGGTTGTCATGTCTCCATTGTCATTTGTTTCTAGGTAGTTCATGATTTCCTCTTTGATTTCTTCAGTGATCACTCCGTTATTCAAAAGTATATAGTTTAGCCTCCATATGTTTTTATTTTTTACAGATATTTCCTGTAATTGATATCTAGTCTCATATCGTTGTGGTCAGTTAAGATACTTGATATGATTTCAATTTTCTTAAATTTACCAAGGCTTGATTTGTGACCCATAATATGATCTGCCCTGGAGAATGTTCCATGAGCATTTGAGAAAAATGTATATGCTGTTGTTTTTCAATGGAATGTCCTATAAATATCAATTAAGCTCATCTTGTTTAATGTATCATTTAAAGCTTGTGTTTTCTTATTTATTTTCATTTTGGGTGATCTGTCCATTGGGGAAAGTGGGGTATTAAAGTTCCCTACGATAAATGTGTTACTGCTGATTTTCCCTTTTATGTCTGTTAGTATTTGCCTTATGTATTGTGGTGCTCCTATATTGGGTGCATAAATATTTACAATTTTTATATCTTCTTCTTGGATTAATCCCTTGATCATTATGTAGTGTCCTTCTTTGTCTCTTCTAATGTCTTTATTTTAAAGTCTATATTGACTGATATGAGAATTGCTACTCCAGCTTTCTTTTGGTTTCCTTTTGCATGGAATATATTTTTCCATCCTCTCACTTTCAGTCTGTATGTTTCTCTAGGTTTGAAGTTGATCGTTTGTAGACAACATATATATGGATCTTGTTTTTATATCCATTCAGCCAGTCTGTGTCTTTTGGTGGGAGCATTTAGTCCATTTACATTGAAGGTATTTATTGACATGTATGTTCCTATTCCCAGTTTCTTAATTGTTTTGAGTTTGTTATTGTAGGTCTTTTCCTTCTCTTGTGTTTCTTGCCTAGAGAAGATCCTTTAGCATTTGTTGTAAAGCTGGTTTGGTGGTGCTGAACTCTCTCAGCTTTTGCTTGTCTGTAAAGATTTTAATTTTTCCATCAAATCTGAATGAGATCCTTGCTTGGTAGAGTAATCTTGTTTGCACGTTTTTCTCCTTTATCAATTTAAATATGTCCTGCCAGTTACCTGTGGCTTGCAGTGTTTCTTCTGAAAGATCAGCTGTTAACCTTATGGGGATTCCCTTGTGTGTAATTTGTTGTTTTTCCCTTGCTGCTTTTAATATATTTTCTCTGTATTTAATTTTTGACAGTTTGATTACTATGTGTCTTGGCATGTGTCACCTTGGATTTATCCTGTATGGGACTCTCTGTGCTTCCTGGACTTGATTAACTATTTCCTTTCTCATATTAGGGAAGTTTTCCACTATAATCTCTTCAAATATTTTCTCAGTCCCTTTCTTTTCCTCTTCTTCTTCTGGAACCCCTATAATTCAAATGTTGGTGTGTTTAATGTGGTCCCAGAGGTCTTTGAGACTGTCCTCAGTTCTTTTCATTCTTTTTTCTTTATTCTGCTCTGCAGTATTTATTTCCACTATTTTACCTTCCACGTCACTTATCCGTTCTTCTGCCTCAGGTATTCTGCTCTCGATTCCTTCTAGAGTATTTTTAATTTCATTTATTGTGTTGTTCACCATTGCTTGTTTCATCTTTAGTTCTTCTAAGTACTTGTTAAATGTTTCTTGCATTTTATCTCTTCTATTTCCAAGATTTTGTATCATCTTTACTATCGTTATTCTGAATTATTTTTCAGGTAGACTGCCTATTTCCTCTTCATTTGTTAGGTCTGGTGGGTTTTCATCTTGCTCCTTCACCTGCTGTGTGTTTTTTCTGTCTTCTCATTTTGCTTACCTTACTGTGTTTTGGGTCTACTTTTTGCAGGCTGCAGGTTCGTAGTTCCCGTTGTTTTGGGTGTCTCTCCCCAGTGACTAAAGTTCGTTCAGTAAGTTGTGTTGGCTTCCTGGTGTAAGGGACTAGTGCCTGTGTTCTTGTGGATGAGGCTGGTCTTGTCTTTCTGTTGGGCAGGTCCTCATCTGGTGGTGTGTTTTGGGGGTGTCTGTGGTCTTATTATGATTATAGGCAGCCTCTCTGCTAATGGGTGGGGTTGCTTTCCCGTCTTGCTAGTTGTTTGGCATAGGGTGTCCAGCACTGTAGCCTACTGGTCGTTGAATGAAGCTGGGTGTTGGTGTTGAAATGGAGATCTCTGGGAGATTTTTGCCTTTTGATATTACATAGAGCTGGGAGGTCGTTTTTGGACCAGTGTCCTGAAGTTTGTTGTCCCACCTCATAGGCACAGCATTGACTCCTGTCTGCAGCACCAAAAGCCTTTCATCCACATGGCTCAGAAAAAACTGGAGAAAATGTAGAAAGAAAGAAAGAGGATAAAATAAAATAAAATAAAGTAAGGTAAAATAAAATAAAGTTATTAAAGTAAAAAAATAATTATGAAGAAAACAATTTTTAAAAAAATTAAAAAAGAAGAAAAGGACGGATGGAACCCGAGGACAAGCGGTGAAAGCAAAGCTATACAAACAAAATCTCACAGAGAACCATACACATACACACTCACAAAGAGAGGAAAAGGGAAAAACTAATAAATCATGCTCTCAAAGTCCACCCTCTCAATTTGGGATGATTCGTTGTCTATTCAGGTGTTCCACAGATGCAGCATACATCAAGTTTATTGTGGAGATTTAATCTGCTGCTCCTGAGGCTGCTGGGAGTGATTTCCCTTTCTCTTCTTTTTTTGCACAGCTCCCGTGTTTCAGCTTTGGATTTGCCCCCCCCCCCCGTGTGTAGGTCACTGGAGGGTGTCTGTTCTTTGCTCAGACAGGACGGGGTTAAAGGATCCGCTAATTCGGGGGCTCTGGCTCACTCAGACTGGGGGGAGAGAGGGGTACGGATTGTGGGGTGAGCCTGCAGTGGCAGAGGCCAGCATGACATTGCACCTGCCTGAGGCATGCTCTGTGTTCTCCCGGGGAAGTTGTCCCTGGATCCCGTGACCCTGGCAGTGTTGGCCTGCACAGGCTCCCCGCAAGGGAGGTGTGGAGAGTGACCTGTGCTCACACACAGGCTTCTTGTTGGTGGCAGCAGCAGCCTTAGTGTCTCATGCCCGTCTCTGTGGTCCGCTCTGTTAGCCGCGTCTCATGCCCTTCTCTGGAGCTCCTTTAAGCAGAGCTTTTAATCCTCCTCCTCGTGCATCAGGAAACAAAGAGGGAAGAAAAAGTCTCTTGCCTCTTCGGCAGGTCCAGACTTTTTCCCGGACTCCCTCCCTGCTAGCCGTGGTGCAGTAACCCCTTCAGGCTGTGTTCACGCCGCCAGTCCTCTCCCTGCGATCCCAGTGAACCCCGAGCCTCAGCTCCCAGTCCTGCCCACCCCTACCCAGTCCTGAGCAGACAAGCCTCTCAGGCTGGTGAGTACTGTTCGGCCCCGATACTCTGTGCGAAAATCTCTGTGCTTTGCCCTCTGCACCCCTGTTGCTTTGCTCTCCTCTGCGGCTCTGAAGTTTCCCCCCTTTGCCACCTGCAATCACCACCCCCGAAGGGGCTTTTAGTGTGTGGAAACCTTCCCTCCTTCACAGCTACCTCCCACTGGTGCTGGTCCCCTCCCTATTCTTTTGTCTCTGTTTATTCTTTTTTCTTTTGCCCTACCCAGGTACTTTGGGACTTTCTTGCCTTTTGTGAGGTCTGAGGTCTTCTGCCAGTGTTCATTAGGTGTTCTGTAGGAGTTGTTCCACGTGTAGATGTACTTATCATTTATCTGTGGGCAGGAAGGTGATCTCCACATCTTACTCTTACGTCATCTTCCCCTAGATCTCTCAGGGCCTCTGTTTTTCTCTTTATGACTTTGCGCCAATCTCCCCCACCCATTCATATGCAAATGCAGAATATTTATCACAATACCTGTACAAATTAGACACTTGTTATCGGCCTTTTGAAAGACCCTTGGCATTTTGACCCCACTATGTTTTCACTTATGTTGTATGTCCAGGGTACACACACTCTGAAAATGCTCAGTTTTACTGATGGAAAATCAATTGGTGCTTTTTCCATTCTCGTTTGGGGATATCTGTGTTCAGATGGAAGTTATTAGGTATTCTTCTGAATTTAATGAAAAAAAAGTGTGTGCAACATTGATTTGACACACAAATAATTGCCAGATAGATATAAATGTATACTTAAGTGCAGATGGTTCATTATGTGAAAAAGAAATAGCTAGTATAAATATTTGAATATATGTGTAGCTGTTTCTTCATGTAAGAAAAAAACTGAAAGGTTCTCTTTCTACAACAACATAACGTAAACATATAATGTAAACATGATAAGGTCAGCTATAGTTTGGCAACAAACTAAAAGTCTTAAAATATGCATGACCATTCATCTAGCAATTCCTCTCCTAGGGATTTATTCTAAGGAGATTATCAAAGATACATGCAAAAATTAATACATAAAGATTTTCATCAAGGTATTATTTATAATAGTGGAAATTAGAAACAATCAAAATGTCCAGCAATGGAAAATTAAGTTAATTATAGAAAGTTAATATGGAGGTAAGGTGTACTGCCATTAAAAATCATATTGTTGGGCTTCCCTAGTGGCACAGTGGTTGAGAGTCTGCCTGCCGATGCAGGCGACACTGGTTCATGCCCCGGTCCAGGAAGATCCCCCATGCCGTGGAGTGGCTGGACCCGTGAGCCATGGCCGCTGGGCCTGTGCGTCTGGAGCCTGTGCTCCGCAACGGGAGAGGCCACAACAGTGAGAGGCCTGTGTACCAAAAAAAAAAAAAATCATGTTGTTGAAGAATATTTATTAATATGGGAAAATACAATCCAATGCTAAGGTAAAATATAAGTTTCAAAAAAGTATTACAATGTAATACCACTTTGAAATATACAAAGAAATGTAGTAATAAATGTAACTAGAGATATATATTTATATGCAGAAACATTAACAATGATTATCTCTGGATGGTGGTATTACAAATGATATTTTGGTCATTGTACTGTTTTTTGTCTTAATTTTCTGCATTTGGCATATACTTACTTTTGTAAATAGAAAAAAGTTGTACTAAAAAGATCAGTTATGATAAGGTCGCAAAGGAGTTTACTGTTATAGCAATTCATCTGCTCATATATTGTCTATTGAAAAATATGGTAGCCCTTTTGAAAGTGGTTGGTGAAATATAACTTCCATTTGTTTGGATATATGGAGTCAGCCTGTAATATATTTGAGAATGAAGGGAGCGATATTGTGTTGTTTAAACTGTGATTGAAACTAATTCCTGGAGGTGGAATAAATAATTTAGAAGCAACATTGTTGATACTCAATCCCGATTAATTCTACTCTGAGTCTTTGAATTTATAGATTGTGAGCTGCTGTGAACCTACAGAGAGTTTCTGTGATGAATAGAGATTATGTGCTTCCTTGGAAATTCTCTGAAAATCAGATAAGACTCAATAGTCAGCTGCATGCCTTACTTTTGTATCTCTCAGAGACTACTTAATAGGTGCCAAGGTCGGTGACTAGGAGTAGCCCTGGCTGCAGGAAGAATCAGCTCAGGAGCTGATTAGAATTAGAGTCAGAAGCAGGATCCAGGACAGATTTATGAAAAAGCCTGTTTTCCTCAGTGCAATCAGACCAAACACACATGTTGCCTAGACACCTGAGAGACTTAGGCTAATGGTGTCACATTATATGTAGATTAGAATATACAGATGATGAAGTTCATGCTCTCAGGAACTTATAGTCTTAATTAAATCTGAAGAAAATGATGGCTCTCAAAAATTCCCTCAACTATGCATACCAGATTGGTCCAGAAAACAAGTGAAGCAGATATGTGTTTATCTACTATAAAGATATATATATCTATATATATATATCTATATATATCTATATATATATCTTTTTTTTTCTGACCCAAATGCATTCAGAAAATTTCCATCATTGAAAAGTCAAAAGAACTTGTTGAGAAGACACTAGTAACAATGTACAAACCATTTGCAGAGAAAAAAGAGGACATATTTAAAAAAATAATGGAGAATCAAAAGACTACCTGGAATAAAGACACAGATGTAGAGGGTGGACTTGAGGACACGAGGAGGGGAAAGGGTAAGCTGGGATGAAGTGAGAAAATAGCATTGACATATATACACTACCAAATATAAAATAGATAGTTAGTGGGAAGCAGCTGCATTGCACAGGGAGATCAGCTCGGTGCTTTGTGACCATCTAGAGGGGTGGGATACGGAGGGTGGGAGGGAGACGCAAGAGGGAGGAGATATGGGATTCATTTTGTTATACAGCAGAAACTGACACACCACTGTAAAACAATTATACTCCAATAAAGATGTTAATTAAAAAAGAAGACTACCTGGAGCTTTGTACAGGCTTAGAATTTTCTACCCAGTGTTTCCTAAAACACCTCATTCTTATTCTCATTATTTTTCTGTTTAATGGTAAACTAAATTTACCACTTTCACTCTCCAGATGCCTTTAGTTTTTATTCCTCCTCCCCTTTCCCTAAGTTGCAACACAACTCCTATTCACTTGGAAAAGATGAAAAAAATCTTAAGAATGAGAAACTAAGTACACCTCACCTCTACTTGAGAGAAGATGCACAAACATGTGTAACTTGTCAAATAATTGATTCAGATATCTCAAAAACACTCATTGTATTTTAAAGTAACATTGGCAGCTATGGTAACTTCCACTGTTGAGACAACCTCTTGTTACTTAAATTAAAAATTCATTTTTTAAAAAGCCAAATAAAACAAAAATAGACTGAAAAACAGATGTTTAAGTGTATGGTATAGAGAGAAAAGCACAGTTGTAATGGCTATATGAGTATGAATTACCTCAACGCTGGATGTTCTGTCTACAATGCCAGTCTTCTATATCTTTTTCAGTATGTAAAGTGGGTAGTTTGCATTTTATCAGCTGTTGGTTCGGTATTAATGAAAGGCTGATTTTTAAAAAAAAATAAAGACCAATCAACCAACACTTAACAAGTATATCTGAGAAATCTCTTTTTTTTTAAGGCCATATTTAGAGAATATACATATATTCAATTCATTTCTTTGCATTTTTAACGATGGCAGTTCTCGTGTGTAGCACTGAACACCTGGTGCTCTTTAAAAAGCAAACAGATTTTCAAATGCATTACAGAACTTTTCAATATGTTACAAGTTGTTCAGAAAGGTACACAAAACATCCTCTTGCAGTTTTGCAAAAAACTCTTTTCTTGTGAGAGAGAAACAACGGCAGTTGTTGCAATTCAGATAAAGTGATGACCACTTTATCTGAATTGGGTAAAGTACAAACAAACAACACATGAGTAAACAAAAATATATAGTAAAATAAATAAATTATTTAAAATTTTGAGGAAGAAATTTCATTCTTGTGGGATTGTCATTGAGAGGTGTCCTAGAATAAGCAATTCTGCCAGGACAAATTATCTGTTAGCGTACTTTCAAGACACTGCTGGAGAAATGGGGCCAAATTTGCCTGCACTGGGTAGACATGACCTAAACTTTCAAAAGCAACAATAGCATACAGGTCTAGTATAAATTCAAGCCTACTTTTCTTTTTTTTTTAACTTAATTTTATTATTTTTTTTATTTTTTAACATCTTTATTGGAGTATAATTTTTTTACAATGGTGTGTTAGTTTCTACTTTATAACAAAGTGAATCAGTTATACATATACATATGTTCCCATAGCAAAGACCAATAAAACTAAAAGCTGGTTCTTTGAGAAGATAAACAAAATTGGTAAACCATTAGCCAGACTTATCCATAAAAAAAGGAAAAGACTCAAGTCAATACAATTAGAAATGAAAAAGGAGAAGTAACAACTGACACTGCAGAAATACTAAAGATCATGAGAGATTACTACAAGCAACTATATGCCAATAAAATGGACAAACTGGAAGAAATGGACAAATTCTTAGAAATGCACAACCTGCCGAGGTTGAACCAGGAAGAAATAGAAAATATGAACAAACCAATCACAAGCACTGAAATTGGAACTGTGATTAAAAATCTTCCAACAAACAAAAGCCCAGGACCAGATGGCTTCACAGGCGAATTCTATCAAACATTTAGAGAAGAGCTAACACTTATCCTTCTCAAACTCTTCCAAAATATAGCAGAGGGAGGAACACTTCCAAACTCATTCTACGAGGTCACCATCACTCTGATACCAAAACCAGACAAGGATGTCACAAAGAAAGAAAACTACAGGCCAATATCACTGATGAACATAGATGCAAAAATCCTCAACAAAATACTAGCAAGCAGAATCCAACAGCACATTAAAAGAATCATACACTATGATCAAGTGAGGTTTATCCCAGGAATGCAAGGATTCTTCAGTATACACAAATCAATCAACATGATACACCATATTAACAGACTGAAGGAGGAAAAACATGATCATCTCAATAGATGCAGAGAAAGCTTTCAACAAAATTCAACACCCATTTATGATAAAAACCCTGCAGAAAGTAGGCATAGAGGGAACTTTCCTCAACATAATAAAGCCTACTTTTCTTATTTGAATACAGTAAAAACCTAGATTTGTCACCTGCTCTTTCTACCATACCGTATTCTCTATATACTACCAATAAAAGAATCTTGAAAACAGATTTATACAATCTCAACTTGTACAAGGCTCATATCTGAATTATGTTCATTGTTTCTCTGTGTTCCCATGACACATATATCTTATTATTAGCACTTCTTATATGGTTTCATTATTAGATTATGCGTTCCTATCTCATAAGGTTGCTGTGAAAATTAGATGAAATAATATGCATACCGTGCATGGCATAAAGTAGGCATTCAGTAACTGGTATCTCCTATTATATTGATGAAGGAGGTTTCTGTCTGTATGAATAATTTGAGTGATCTCAGAAAAGTCCCCCTATTCTCCAGAATATCTCCCCCATGACCTTTTCACTGATTAATGCCACCATTAGATTTTAAAATATTTCCTTTGTCTTTCCTTTCTCTCTTTCCTCCCTTACTCCCTCCCTCCCTCCCTCCCACCTTCCTTCCTTCCTTCCTTTCTTTTTCTTTCTTCCTTTCTTCCTTCTTTCTCATATACTGTTAAAATACCCATTGTGGCAGATATTGCTTGTTGCTTACTTATTGCATGCCCATTACATGTCTTTCTTTTTCCTTACTAACAAAAAGCTTACTTTGTTCATGGTAGTAGTGCCAGCTAAAAACAACTCTATTTCCCAATTTCCCAGTAGCTGTGTTAAATAATTAGGAGTAGCCATGAGACATAACTCTGATCAATGAGATGTATGAGGAAGTCTCTGGAAAGGGCATCCCTTTCTGATTTTAAAGGTGAAACCTTTCTAAAAGAAAGTCTTTCACCATTTTTGCCCCTTTTTGCACTCCTCTCTTTATCCTGCCAGCATCTCAGTTGTTAGGCTTAGAGATACAATAGTTATTTCACAATCATGAGGCAACAAGCATGAGAGCAAAAGATTGTACTGCTAAATATGGCAAAGGATGATATTAGAAAGAATATAGGTTTTTGATAGTATCATTAAGCTACACTACCAGCCCTAGTTTGCTTACCCCCAAATTTATCTTTAAGCACTTATAGTAAGATTTTTTTTGTTATTTACAGCAGAATGCATTCTTAACTGCTACATCAATCTTTTTAGATGGAGTAACATATTATTAGTCATCTACTGTATTCAATCAATTTCAATATGAAATATCCATAGAGAATTTTATAATGCAGTGAAGGGAAAAGCTCAGAACATTGCTTAGGTAGAACAGCTCTATAAGAATGCTAAGAGATGGTATGAGAGTCCTTTCTGAAGGAAGGAGATATTTCATTTCAGATAGAAGGTATAGAAGACAGGCATAGGCCACCTAGCAATTTGTTCAGGGGCCACAAGGTTAAGAGTTTCAGAACTATTCAAAATTTTTGTTAGCACATTTTGCTATGACTCCAGGTCTGATTTTATAATAGCTTTCATAGCATATCCAACAGAATAAAACCAGCAAGAGTTACAGTTTTATACAGTAGCCAAAGGGTTAGTTGACACAAATATCTTCCTGGGATTATTATCAGTTCTGATTTTTTTTTTCTTTCACTGTGGACCAATATCTGCTTCTTTATTTATTCTAATAAATACTAAAAGTAAGGTGGCCCCAATTTCACCTCCAAATATTTCTGAGTTTTATAACGCACTTGTCACTTAACCTTGCACCAAGTAGACAACATATTTAGAAATGGGATAACCTACTAGAAGTAAGAGACATAAGTCATCCTTAAAATAAAAAGAGTTTTTTGTTTAATCAGGGATGACTACATTAGAAAGAGCTATTTTGGACTGATCTCCTATTATCAACAAATTGTTTTACTTGGCTGAGTGAATTAATCCACTTTCTATTATTTTTATTATTATCATTATTTCAAAATTTTAGTGAACTTACAGCTTATGGTCAAATTAATTTAGAAAGTTTATGTTGAAATGCTTTGAAAAACTGAGAAGTCCTCTATAAATGTAAAAGTGTCACTTTAATTACGTACTGTAGTATAGCATATTTTCTATCAATGATGCACCAATGGAGTAAAAACGTGTATACACAGGCTAAGTAAAGTTAGATTTTTATACATTTGTTCATAGGTAGGGAAAGACAAAAAATTAAAAATTTCATCAAGTCCTTAGATTTCTGAGAGATAGCATGCTGTAGTGGAACCAAACACACTCAGATACACTACTTATTAGCTAAATTACCTTGAACAAATGAGTCAACCTTACTGATCTTCCAATCTCTCTTCTGTAAAATGGGAAACATACTTCGTGTTAGGATTGAATGATTGACATAATGAGTACAAAACAGCAAACACCGGCCTGGTGATTAATAGCACTAATTAAATATTTGAGGCATGTGGGTGTTTTGTGTTGAATTGTGTTCCTTCTCTCCCCTCAGAAAAAGGGATATGTTGAAGTCCTAACCTCTAGTGCCTTAGAATTTATTAGTATCTTATTTGGAAATAAGGTCACTGCAGGTGTTATTAGTTAAGATGTTGTCATACTGGGGTAGAGTGATCTCTTAGTCCAATATGTCAGCTATACTCATAAGAAGACAACCATGTAGAGACACATAAGGAGAATGCCATGTGATAGCAAAGGCAGAGAGTAGAGTTATGCAGCTGCAAGCCAAAAATACCAAAGATTGCCAGCAAACCACCAGAAGCTAAGAAGAGGCTAGGAAGTATTCCCTTACAGATTTAAGAGGGAGCATGGCCCTACAATACCCTTGTTTCAGAATTCTAGCTTCCAGAACTGTGAGACAATAAATTTTGGTTGATACAAGCTACCCAGGTTGTGGTACTTCATTACAGCAGCCATAGAAAACTAATACAATGTGTGTCTTTTTCAAATAGTAGACCATTTATCAATGCAATTTTGGATAAATTATGCACTTATAAAATAAACATAGTGCTTACTATGTACCAGGGACTGTACTAGGTGTTGGGAATACACTGGTGAACAAAAATAAGGGCAGTCTCTATTCCCATGAAGTTATTAATCTTGTGGAGTAAATACCAAATAATCACACACAAAATAATGGATAATGTGTATTCAATGTGTACAGAGTACAGATTTCAATCCCAAAACACAAGAAATAAAACTTCTTTTATTTTTTAATAACTGAACTTAGTTTCTACTCTGAACCCTCTTTCTACCAAGTGTTTCCTCATCTTCCCCTAAGACTGAGTCTGAGTTTGTGTTGGGGGCTATGTGGTATGTAGGCATCAATGATAGAGGAGGACATCTGGGTGGGTCCTCATTTATCCATGCTGGAATCTTCTAAGACATAGTTCATTTCTAAGTCAATTTTTTTCATAACCACAAATATCCATCAGATCCAGTTTTATCTCATCTATCCATGACCCTCTGAGGTACACAGACCCCCAACAGGGCCCTCAAGTCTAAATCTTTGCCTAAACTATTAATCAGCTTTTGCTACATTAGAATTTTGCTGTCTTCCTGGAATCTACCAGGGAAGGGGGACATCAGTTTCCTTTTCAATGAGACACCCCCAACCAATATTCCAGGCAAAGGAAACAATGTATGCAAAGGTACCATGAAGGAAGTAACAGCAAATAGGGAATTAAAAGAAAGCCAACTTGTCTAAAGCACCCTGGAGAGTGAGGAGAAGATTTGATTAAAATGAAGTTCTAGAGGTAGACTCTAATAGACAATGCAATGATTTGGAGGTTATAATAAGGATTAAGTTTTAATCGTAAATGCAGTAGAAAGATATGAAATGATTTTAAGAAGGACAACTGATTAGCAATTTAAAACTATGACTTCAGCTGCTGAATGGAGAGAAAATGGTCTAGGGAAGAGGGGAGAGAAGAAACAAGGAGATACATCAGGAGGCTATCTTGCCTATTCCAGGTAAGATATAGTGGTAGCTTTGGATAGTGTGTTAGGAATAGAACTGGTTACACATGAATATATTCCAATAAATTTAGGAGGTAAACCTAAGGATTTGGTGATGGATAGGATAAGAGAAATAGGGGTGGGAAAGGTGTCAAGGATGACACTTAGGTGGCTTGCTTGCAGAACTGGATAGAAAACATTAAATCATGGAATGCTTCCCTACAGGTGTGTTTGTTTGTTTGGTGGTAAAGGTAATAGAGGTATGATCATTATTTCAGCCTTAGATGTATTGAGTTTCAGGTACAATTGAGATCTGAAGTAAGTACATGGAATATGAGTCTGACACTCAGATGTGTGGCCTCTGTTTTTCTAAATATTATGTAGATGAAAGTAAATCTCATTTTACAAGGAAAAAACTGAAAAATTCACAAATATGGGGAGAATAAACAACGTGTTACTGAGCAACCAATGGGTCAATTAAAAAAATTAAAAGAGAAATTAAAAATACCTTGGGACAAATGAAAATGAAAATGGAAATACAACATACCAAAATTTATGGGATGCAACAAAAACAGTTCTTAGAGGGAAGTTCATAGTGATAAATGCTTTCTCAAGAAATAAGACAAATTTCAAATTAAAAAAAAACCTAACTTTAAACCTTAAGGAACAAGAAAAATAAGAACAAACAAAGCCCAAAATGCGTACAAGGGAGGAAATAAAGATCAGAGAAGAAATAAATGAAATAGAGCCTAAAATCAAAATATAAAAATCAATAAAACTAAGAGCAGTTTTTAACAGAGAAATAAATTAGACAAACTTTTATCTAGATTCACGAAGAAAAAAAGAGGGCTCAAATAAAAAAAATCAGAAATGAAACAAGAGATATCACTACTGATACCATAGAAATATGAAGGATCATAAAAGACTACTATGAACAATTATATGCCAACAAATTGAACAACCTAGTAGAAACTGGTCAATTCTTAGAAACATACAATCTTCCAAGGCTGAATCATGAAGAAATAAAATCTGAATAGGCTAATTACTAGTAATGAGATTGAATCAGTAATCAAAAAAGTACCAACAAACATAAGTCCAGGACCAGATAAATTCTAATAAACATTAGAATTCTAATAATTCTAATGTTTATTAGAATTCTAATGTTATTAATAATTGTAATATTTATTAGAATTCTGGTGAATTTTAATAAACATTCAAAGAAAAATTAATACCTACCCTTCTCAAACCCTTCCAAAAAATAGAAGAGAGAACACTTCCAAACTCATTTTATGAGACCATCATTACTCTGATACCGAAACTAGTCAAGAACACCACAAGAAAAGAAAATTACAGGCCTATGTCATTGATGAAGATAGATACAAAAATCTTCAACAAATTATTAGCAAACTGAATTCAACAATACATTAAAATGACTATGCACCATGATCGAGTGAGATTTATTTCAGGGAAACACAGATGGTTCAACATCCACAAATCAATCAACATGTACATTAAACTAGCAAAATAAAGGATAAAAATCTTATGATCATTCCCATAGATGCAGAAGAAAAACATGTGACAAAAATTCAACATCCATTTATGATAAAAACTCTATACAAAATGGGTATAGAGGGAAACAACCTCAACATAATGAAGGCCATATATGACAAACCCACAGCTAACATCATACTCAGTGATGAAAGGCTAAGAGCTTTTCCTCTAAGATCAGGAACAAGACAAGGATGCCCACTCTTGCTGTTTTTATTCAACATATTATTGGAATTAGGCAACAGGTAATTGCAGTTTGTCAACTAGGCAAGAAAGGAAATAAAAGGTATTTAAATTGGAGAAGAAGTAAAATCATCCCTATTTGGAAATGACATAATATTATATATAGAAAACCCTAAAGACTCTACTAAAATGTTAGAACTAATCAACCAATTCAATAAAGTTGCAGGAAAAAAATCAATATACAAATCTCTGTTACATTTCTATATAATAATAACAAGCTATCAGAAAGACAAATTAAGAAAGAGATTGCTTTACAATTACATCAAAATAATAAGACACCTAGGAATAAATTTAATCAAGAAGGTGAATGATCTGTACACTGAAAACTATAAGACACTGATGAAAGAAATTGAAGACACAAATAAATGGAAAGATATTCCATGCTCTTGGATTGCAATAATTAAAATTGTTAAACTGTCCATACTACCCAAAGTAATGTACAGATTCCATGAAATCCTTATCAAAATTACAATGGCATTTTTCACAGAACTAGAACAAATGAACCACAAAGGACCCCAAAGAGCCAAAACAATCTTGAGAAAGAAGAACAATGCTGGAGTCACCATGCTCCTTGATTTCAAACTATTTTGCAAAGAAATAGTGATCAAAACAGTATGGTATTGGCATAAAAAACAGGTGTATAGATCAATGGAACAGAATCAAGAGCCCACAAATAAACCCACACATATATAAACTCTTAATTTATGACAAAGAAGCCAAGAATATACATTGGAGAAAGGACAATCTCTTCAGTAAATGGTGTTGGGAAAAATGGACATCCACATGCAGAAGAATTAAACTGTACTACTATCTTACAACATACATAAAAATTAACTTGAAATGGATTAAAGACTTGAGTGTAAGACCTGAAACCATAAAACTTATAGAACCATAATATATATATATATATATATATATATATATATATATATATATATATATATATAAGATTTAAAAATAGGCAGAAGATCTGACCAGACATTTTTCCAAAGAAGATATACAGATGGCCAACAGGTATCTGAAATGTGCTCAACATCACTAATTATTAGAGAAATGTAAGTCAAGTCCACAATGAAACATCACTTCACACCTGTTACAATGGCTGTTATCAAAAGAAAAAGAAATAACAGGTGTTGGGGAGGATGTGGAGAAAGGGAACCCCTGTTCACTGTTGGTGGGAATGTACATTGGTGCATTCACTATGGAAAACAGTAAGGAGTTTCCTCAAAAAATTAAGAATAGAACTACCATATGATCCAGGAATTCTACTTCTGGGTGTTTATCTGAATAAAATGAAAACACTAAATCAAGAAGATATATGCACCCTTATGGTCATTGCAGCATTATTTACTATAACCAAGATATGGAAACAGCCTGAATGTCCATTGATGGATGAATGAATAATAAATATATGATATATATATAAATATGCAGTAGAATACTATTCAGCCATAAAAAAGAATGAGATCTTGCCATTTGAGACAACATGAATGAAGGCATTATGCTAAGTGAAATAAGTCAGAGAGAGAAAAAGTCAAGCACTTTATAACCTCACTTATATGTGGAATCTGAAAAGAATAAATAAAAACAAAGAAAGCTCATAGATACAGAGAACAGTTTTGTGGTTGCCAGAGGCCAGAGTGGGGGATGAGTGAAATGGAAATGGATGAAAGGGGTCAAAAGATACAAACTTACAGTTACAAAATTAATGTCATAAGGATATAATGTTCAGCCTGATAACTATACTTAATTTAAAAATAAGGTAAATCTGATTTCTTTGCCTCTTGGAAGAATTACTTAACCTATGAGTAAGCAACTATTGGATGGTGGCTTGGGAAGTATCAAGGCCCAACAGATTTGGCTTTGAATCACTTCCACTTACTGAGTGAGTGGTCTTGGTTTAAGTCCTTGAATATTCTGAGGTTAAATTTTTTCATATTTAAAGTGGGGTTGATAAACTCTGCCTAACTCTGGGTTTTTATGAGCATCAAATAAGATAAAGTTTAAGAATGCATGAGACATTACACTGAGATTTAGTAACAGGAAAGTTCTGGTGTCTGTTGACTTTTAAATTAAAACTATAGATTGTGAGAATTTTAAGGGATGAAAGAAATTATATAGTTCAATATCCATACTTAACTTATAAATGACTGAGGCACAGAGAAATTATATGATTTGTCTGAGGTCACAAAACTGGTTTGTGGCAAAGTTGGGATTTTAATGTTTCCAACTCGCCATCATGGCCCTATTCAGTTTGTTGCATGGACTTGTTTACCACTTTGTGCAGCTGAATCCTAGTGCACAAAGAGTATCTGGAAATTATATGGCTATTAATGACATTTCATGGAGGAATATTTCATGTCAGAGAGAGAGAGAGAGAGAGAGAGAATAATAGAAGAAATGGGGTGATTAAGCATTTTAAGAAGTCAAGGAGAATAGTAAAACTTTCAATCTTGCCAAGCACATGTTCCCTCATAAATATTTGCCTTATGTAAATAACACATTTATAACCCAAATTTCTAGACTAAAATTTGATTTACTCCCAAGTGAGTTAATGGGAATTGAATACAGAGATGAGGATTTTCTCTTTCCTGCACCTAACATATCCTTTGAAAACATTTTTTTTAGATTAAGGTTTTTTGTCTCCTTTGTGGACCCTTATGAAAAATGCCAAGAAGCTTTAGAATAAGTGTCTTTAAATCACTGCCATATGGATTTTTCCTTACTTTACATTTATCTGATATATTGAAATATTGAGATGAGCCTTTAGTATCAGAAAAGAGGGGTCAGAATTTGCAGAGAATATTTGAAGACATTGCTCAAAGTTCACAGAAAATTATTATGCTGTGGGTCTTTTACCTGAAATAAAGTAGCTAAGTAATTGTAATTGATATTATCATCTACTGGGTCTAAAGTATAAATAAGGGTGACATTTTCCTACTATTTGCTTTTCCGTTCTTTATAAAAGTTGTTTTAAATTCTAAAGGGATCTTTAATGTGTTTTCATCTCAACATATTGAAAGTATTTTGAGATTGGAAAAAACTTGTTTATTTTGTCCTTGAACAACCTCCCCACCCCCATGTTCCTTCCTTCTACACATACAAGCACACAATGTCAGTACATTGCTTAGTGCATTCAAAATATTTGATACAAAATAGTTTAGTTTATTTCCACAAGATATCTAATACAGAATTCTCTGTTCTGAGAATAACAATTGCTCTAAGGGTGGGTCAACAAAGCAGAATTCATTTCCAAAATAATTTAAGGGGTTGGGCTAAAGCTGCTATTTAAGCAATCATCTGTACAGCTTAGAAGAGCTGCTGTCAACTAGAAGAGACTGGGACAGCTGGGACTTCATGATTTCAGGTCAGTATAGGAAGGAAAATTATTACAAAGTGAAAGCGGAAAAGAGGGATGGCAAATGTGGAATTAAGAAGGAGCTATGTTTTGGGGATTATACATTTACAAACTGGTTTCATATGTATGATTTCAGGTGGAGTTTTCTAGGACCCAAGATACTTTATTTTCCTATTCTAGGTTTATCCCTATCTCTAAAACAATTTCTGACACTAGTAAAGAAAATTGCATCAGGTCAAGGCAAAGTAAAAGGTATGTATAATTATTTCAATTTGTCAAACTCAGGATATGGGTCTTGTTTGGAGGTTTTACCATGTGTGTGTGTTTGTGTGTGTGTGTGTGTGTGTGTGTGTGTGTGAGAGAGAGAGAGAGAGAGAGAGAGACAGAGACAGAGACAGAGACAGAGACAGAGGTGGAACTACATTTTCCCCTAAACAACTCCAGCCTCTGCATATGCAGACAGACCCATCCTGACTTGGACATGCGTTGATCAGTCATTGTGAAGGTGTATATAGGAAAAGGAACTTGGCCGCTGGCCTGGGTCTTGGAGTAAGATGCCTAGTGCTAAAAGGTGAACACTCTAGTTAATAACTTGGACTTATATTTGGCACGGGATAAATCCATAAAGTGCCTTTGACTATTTCTCTTAAGCCTCGCTGGAGAAATCCTACCTCTGCCAGAGATTATAATTTGATACATATGCCCCATGGGAGGAAGTGAGTATATCCCTCCACCCACTCCCTCTGCATTGCTCCTTCTTTGGCACAGGAAAGGCACTGTTTCTGGCAACACATGAGGTGCATTTCAACAACTGCTACCATTTTTGTTCTCTGGGTAAACTTAGTTAGGTTCACAACATTTCAAATTTTGCCTATGGTCTTTGCCCTCAAGCGTTTATCCTTGCCCATCTAAATATAGGGAAATTTTTACAACCATGTGGTTCTAGTATGATGTTACATGTAAAAAAAATGGGAAAAATATCTTTTCCCATTTCTTTTAAAGCTAAGGTCCTGAAGTTCAAATGTGACTTTGAGAGTGCTATTTAATTGCAGGGGGGAGTGTATTAGGTTAAAACTGGGGCTACGGAACCAGAGGACTTTAAATTTTATGTCTAAGTTTATCACAGGAATGCTAGTACATTTTGATTAACTTTAGCAAATATGTCAGTACTTGACTATGCTTATGAGAAGGGACATGCCAGGTTAACAGATGAGGGGTTTTTTCTTTTGCTTTTTTTTTTTAATCTTTATTGGAGTATAATTGCTTTACAATGTTGTGTTAGTTTCTGCTGTACAACAAAGTGAATCAGCTATATGTATACATATATGCCCATATCCCCTCCCTCTTGAGCCTCCCTATCCCACCCCTCTAGGTCGTCACAAAGCATTGAGCTGATTTCCCTGTGTTATGCAGCAGCTTCCCACTAGCCATCCATTTCACATTTGGTAGTGTATATATGTCAATGCTCCTCTCTCGCATCGTCCTAGCTTCCCCTTCACACTGTGACCTCAAGTCCATTCTCTACATCTGCGTGTTTATTCCTGTCCTGCCACTAGGTTCATCAGTACCGTTTTTTTAGATTCCACATATATGAGTTAACATACGGTATTTCTTTTTCTCTTTCTGACTTACTTCACTCTGTATGACAGACTCTATGTTCATCCATCAGATGAGGTTTTTTTTCAAGGGTAGAGACAGTGGTAATAATAATGGTTGGCAAAGACAAAATTGTGCAGTTATGTCAGGAGTCTACATAGTGTAGCAGAAAAGTGTTGTGGAATTCCAGTTCATGTGTCCAACACACAGTGAGGCCAAAGAAACCTGAATGTTGGGGTTTAGAGCAGAGAAAAATTTATTGCAGAACCAAGCAAGGAGAATGGGTGGCTCATGCTCAAGTGACCTGAACTCCCTGATGATTTTTGGAGAAGAGTTTTTATAGGCAAAATGTGGGAGGAGATCTGCAAGGTGTGTGACCCTCCTCTGATTGGTTGGTAGTGAGGTAACAGGATGATGTTCCAGGAATCTCAATCATCAGCCTTCTGGTTCCAACCAGTCTGGGGTTCATGTGCTTGTGCTCCTCCTGAAGTTACTATCCTCCACCTCGATGGAGGCCTTAGTTCCTGTAGAACTCAGAGATATGTATCAAATTATTATGCACATCCTCGGAGGAAGAACCAGGACAAAACCCCATGCTTCACTATTGTTTCTTTCTGCATTCCTTCACTCCCCTAATTAGTAACTGTTTGAATCTGCCCTTCAGAACTCAGGGAAGATTTAGGACACAAATCTTTTTCCAAGAAACAAGAAAAGGGGACACGGAAAGGTTTTTGTACTTTGGAGAGCCACATAGGTTCCTGCTGCGTTTCAAAAGGACTAAGACTGGGAGTCAGAGCTCTTATTCGACTTCAGACTCTGACCCTGGCTTATTGGCTAATGCAGATCTAGTTGCTTAACTTCTGTGGACTTCAAATTCCTTATTGATAAAGTAAGATAATGGGACTAGGTAATCACCATGGTCCCCTTCAGCTCTAACATTAAACAATTATCTAAATACAGTGAAGATTTTCTCTCATCAGATTACTGCACCCTGAACCTATTGGATAATGCTCCCTCAGAGCTCTGTTCTCAGGGTCTCATAACTCAAAAACAGGTCAAGTGAATAAAGTTTCTTTTTTTCTTTGTTTGGTATTTAAAGAGAACAAATTTTACTTGTTTTTAAACAATTTACAATATACAAGCCAAATGTTCAAAAAGAACCAATCCTTAAATATGGCAAATCATGTCATCATATGTCTGAAAGAGCTAAATGCCCTAATACAGAAAGCCTGTCCTCTAATCAAAGAACAAACACCTCGTCTATTAAGAGAGAATAAGGAGAATAGTTTTTTTTTTACAGATTCAATTTTTTAAAAAATTCATTCACTATTCCTAACCCTCGTTCAATACAAGTTTCACAGCCATCACTGTAGTTCAGAACCTCATCAAATTATATCTGTATTACTCCACCAGCCTTCTAGCTATTCTCTCTCTTTATTTTTTTAACATCTCTTTATTGGAGTATAATTGCTTTACAATGGTGTGTTAGTTTCTGCTTTATAACAAAGTGAATCAGTTATACATATACATATATCCCCATATTTCCTCCCTCTTGCATCTCCCTCCCTCCCACCCTCCCTATCCCACCCCTCTAGGTGGTCACAAAGCACCGAGCTGATCTCCCTGTGCTATGCGGCTGCTAACCACTAGCTAAATATTTTACATTTGGTATTGTATATATGTCCATGCCACTCTCTCACTTTGTCCCAGCTTACCCTCCCCACTCTCCATGTCCTCAAGTCCATTCTCTATGTCTGAGTCTTTATTCCTGTCCTGCCCCTAGGTTCTTCAGAACCCCCTTTATTTTTTTAGATACCATACATATGTGTTTAGCTATTCTCTTTTATTCCAGTCTTTTTCTTTTCTCCCCATCCTGCATAACATGCTTCATTTAGCTTGATTTGCATAATTCCTTCCACCCCTGGTCAAGGAAATCCACTGATTGACTAGAATCAAATCAAAACACTTCAGCTTCATAAACAAGACCTTTCATTGATATGTTACCCTGTTTCCATTAACCTCATCACATTCCTCCCTAACATAACTCTGTGCTCTGGCTAGATTTGCTTCATTAATCCCCTGATCATATTTTGTTTAATCCTGTCTCCATGTTTCCTTAACAGAGTTTATACTCCATGTTTGGAATATTTTCTTGGTTAGTCCTCTGGCATCACAAATTTCAAAACTCATGGATTAGGTTGAATTTTCTTAAATAGCTTTAATAGGTATTTTCCTTTCGTATTGCATATGCACTGAAGACACTGTAGAAAATGCAAATACACAAAGAGAGCCAAATGTAAAACTAGCCCACACCCTAGAACAGAAATTCTCAGAAAAGTGCATAGAAGAATCACCTGCTGTGCTTGTTAAAACTTGAGAATCCCAGGCCCCACGCCCACATATTTTTGCTCAATAAGTTTATGATGGAGCCTGAGAATCTGAATTTTTCAAGTGCCTATGTGGTTCTGATACAAGCAATCTCCATACCACACTTTAAGAAATACTTCTTGAATAGTTTAGATGTTCTTATTACACTTCTTCAAGGAAACTATCAGTATGTTAAGGTCCTTGAGAGCAAGAGTCATATCTGTCTTGTTCACCACTGTATCCTACAGGGATTTGCATGTACTAAGCACTTGATAAATAGTTCTTGAATGAATGGACGCATTTTTAATTTAGTTTATTTTTTTTCAAATTACAACAGCAACTCATGCTTGTGGTTATGAATGAAAAAAATAGAGTACAAAGATATATAAAAGCAAAGTCTACCCTCTGCTTCACACCTCTCAACTTCCCTCCCATGCTTCTGAACTAATTTGTGAGAGGCTTGTTTGTATCGTAGCCCACATTATCCTTACTATATGAATTTGTTGAATTGTGGAATAATGGAAGTATGTTATTATACCACCATAAATAGGAAGTATTAACATTTCCATGTATTTCTTTGAATCCTTGAATGTGCAAGCTAGTAGAGAATTCAAAAAAGCTAAGTTTGACCCCCACTCTCATTTCATAAATGAAAAACTTGAATTCCATGAGGGCAAATGGTGAATTTGATATATATGTGGAAAAAGACTCATCAGATTAGATATGGCAGACAGGAGCAGTGAAATACAGGAATAAAAAAATAATTTTAAGGCTTTCATTCTAGACGAATAGGTGAATGATGGTGTCAATGGTGGTAAAAGCCAAAGTGGTGTCTGGGGGATGAACTGAATTTCTTTTTGACAGATTAAATCTCAAGTGTCAGAAATTCATAAAAAGGGATTTATTAAGAATTTAACTGAAGTTAGTATTGTAAAGTGGAGAACAGGGACTGGTCTGGGATTATAAATCAAACATTTTAGTTCCGGCTCTGTCAGTAACTATCTGTGTGATCTCGGAAGGTCATAATTTCTGTGAGCCTCAAGTTTCGCCATTTGCAAAATCTGAATAAGTCAATTCTGATAATTTATAAAATGTTGTAAGGAACACAAAATGTACATAAAGCACCTATGATGTAATAGGTGCTCTTAATTGAATTATGGGCTCAGCTGAATCTGAACATATGTGAAAGTGCTTTGTAAATTATAAAGAACTCTGTAAATATAAATGATGATTATGGTGATGGTTACCATCATTACTGAATGTTCATACTGTGCTATGCTAATAGCCATATGAAATGACCCAAAGAGACATATCAGAGCCTGTCAAGATATTCAGAAGTAATCATCCTCCAAGCCTTAAGTACATAGGCAATTGCCAAGAAATGTCTACAATTAACACCTAGGAATACTTTGACAATTCCTGTTAATATATGTGTATGTGTGTCTGAGACTGAAATTTCCATTAATGCTTAAAGAATTTCAACCTAGTCTTTCTCACTTAGTTTTACTTGATATAACCTCTTTCTCTTGGCCCTCGCCCTTTGCCCATTTAAGAGATATTATATGCTACTTCATGGACTGCTGTTATAAACAAATTTTATGTGTCTGACAGGGTTGAACAGGTATTCTTGTGTCATGTTTTAATAACGAATACTCAATGTTTTTTTAATACCTGAACAAATGGAAATTCAACTTAATTAATCCTCATTGCTGTACATGACAACCTCCCTCTTCCTGTTTCCTTACTCCTCTCCCAACACCACCTTGCACTGTAATATTTCAGAAAAATATCCTCAGTTCCTTCTTTCTTCTTTGCCCTCCTCCCTTCTATCAAACATGTTCACAAATACACCCATCTACCACCACCAACACTACAACTAACAATATTAAGGAAATATTTTTTGTGTGGTTTTGTGTTTAGTTCACTCAGAACTTTCTGAGTACCTAATATGTGCAAGGCCCTATGCTAGACTCTATAAGCAACACACAAAAAATTGGACTAGCATTTGTGAACATCTATTATGTGCTAGACACTCTGCTATGAATTTTCCTAACAACAACTCTTGTGATTTAAGTAAAATTAACTTCATTTTATTGATGAGTAAACTGAGACTCATAGAAGACAAGAAACCTGTCCAAGGTTCCTGTCCTCAAGACAGCAGTTGTGGTTGGCAGACAAAGCTTATAACCACAAAACAGTTTACATACATGACATGTTGATAGGAGCCCCTTATGAACTTCGGTAATTGGGAAAGGCTCCAAGGAGGATTAAGACCTGAGCTGAGTGTTGAAGAAGTTGTGGAACTTGGATAGACATAATTGCAAGTGAAGATACTACAAAAGAGGAGAAAAGAACTGTGGGAGTTGATGTGTGTTTAATGAGAAAACCAACATAACTATAACAGAAATAGTCTTTTGGGGGAGAAATAGAAAGTGGTCACACTTCAGAGTTCTTTAAAATTATACTGGCAATTGGGAGGGCAAAAAATGTAGGTTTTTAATCAGGTATAATAAGTACTTATTATTCAATAATTATTTCTTTAGAGCCACCTATATGTAAGACACCGTGACATAATGAAAGCAGGGAGATAAATCTGATAGAAGTTTGTTGCATAAAGAGGTAATAAAGAGACCAGTTAGAAAACCATTGCCATAATCCAGTCATTAATTGATTTAAAATAGGACTTGGTCATTTTATATGCTGCAGGAAGGATTGTGGCAGGAAAGGAATAAGGTTGTGTCAAAAGCATCTCCCAGTTTTCACATTTGAGTGACTAGAAAATGTCATTGATAAAAATAGATAACTTTAGAATAGGTACTACTTTAAAGGTAAGGTACAAGGGGGGAAAAAATTGAATTCCAGATATATTGTTTGAGTTGACAGTGGATCCTCTCAGTGGTGATGTTTGGTATGTAGATTATGCAGAATGCTAGAATAGATTGGGGCATTATGCCTAGCTCAGGTCATGGACTCCTAAAGAACAAAGTCACTAATCATCTAAAAAATTGTGTTTACCACATAACCCTACAATGCTTCCAGGTGAGACTGTCTCCAGTGACTTTTAAATATAGATTTCTTGCATTAACTTTTTAATCAGGATTCTTTTGCAACTACAGCATCATTCTGCAGTTCATACTCATTTGTCCCTGATTCTTACCTCCCTTCTTTCTACTTTGTGCACTACTAGTTCAAGAGCACACAAAGCATTACACTCATATTCATGCATCATGTTTCCTTTTTAATGGCACCTACATCATGTCTCAATGCATAACTGACAACTTAGATTACAACCCACTATACCTTTTGCATGTATTTTGATAAGTAGAGTGCATTATACACTCTATGAGGCAAAATGTCATCTGTTGAACAATCATTGTTAATAAGAATTGAGCATTTGTTGTCTATAACTAAGAAATTAAATTTTCTAGTGTTTGCAAGAATAAAGTCCTGCAAGTTCATCATGAAGAGTAATTTTCTTAGTTTGTTTCTTAGAGGAGAGGCAGCATTGTGTAGTAGAAAGAGCACAGTACAGAGTCCAGAGATCTGAAATATATACCTGATCTGCTATTAAAAAGGTATATGACCTTGGAGGAGACTTTCTTACCCAGGGGACTAGTTCCGTGATCCCTTCCAGCTCTAACACTAAACTTTAATAAAAGTTACTTCTGAAGAGTACTGTCAGTTCACTGTGGTATACTTGTCTACTTGAGAAGAAAAGACCTTTCTGTGGGACACCCATTAGTGTAGATTTCAATAATTTTGACTATGGTTGCTTCAAAATTTTTATTCATACATGCACATATAATGCTCATAGCTTAATTTTACTAAATGGATCAACTACTCTGATGATTTACTATTCTATTTAATAAGACAGAATTAGGGTTGGAATAGGACCCAGTAGTTCTTAAATACCTATCTTCTACTCAAACATGAGAGTACAATGTTACGTATCAGCCTGACAACCTTTATCAATGAAACTTTTTTTGCACTTGGGATTCTTTTTTTCCTTAATATTATGTAGCTCATCTAATGGGCTTGAAATGACCACCTGTAAGTTGCCTGATAAGATGTGTCATTGGGAAGGAAAAGAGAAAAAGCATTGTTATATGGCAATTTTGTACTTTTGTGGATATGGTATAACCTCAGTAATATGGAAAATTGATGGATGGTAATATGGGTGGCAGCCTACATTCACAGTGCACGTTGGAAGTTTATTGTCCATCTGAATATTTAATTCATATTATATGAACCAAATCAGAAGGTATTTATAAAAGATGAAGCTTTGAGATGATTTTTTCAAAGTTCCCAATAATTATCACGTATAATTAAAATAATGCTATTGCTCTGAGGCAAGTCCAGCAATCAAGAGACTTGGTGGAAAATGTGACCACCTGTTGCTGTAGCCGTGTGTTTCATTTATTCATGTTTTCATTCAGTAAGTATTTCTTGAAAGCCTATTGGGGATATGGCAGTGGAGTAAAAAAAAATGTGTACCCCCATGGTGTGTACATGTTTCACAGGGTGAGACAGACAATAATAAACAACATAAACAAAATAAACAAGTAGGTCATATAATATATTCATGCTTTGGATAAAAATCACACAGGAAAGGAGGACAGGACAAAGAATGCTGGAGCTAGAAGTTTGTAGTTTTGAATAAGGTATTCAGGAAATGCCTCACCAAAAATGTGAGTTTGAGCAAATACTTGTAAAAATCTGAGGAAAGAAACTTCTTGGTGGAACAAATAGTAAGTTTAAAACCTCTGAGGCAGTATTATTCTGGCTGTTATGACCTCTTTGTTCTTCCTCAGCATACTAGGCATTCTCCTGTCCTAAGGGCTTTTGAATTTACTTTTCCACAGGAGTAGTAGATGAGGTCAGAGAAGCAACAAGAAGCCAGACCCTACACAACAGAGCAGTGGAAGTGATGAGAAGGCTCTAAATTCTGGAAAAATTTTAAGGAAAGCCAATAGTATTTGCCGACTGACTGGACGTAGGGTGTGAGAGAAAGAGTGGAGTGAAGGATGCCTCTAAGTTTTCTGGCCTAACAACTGGAAGGTTGGAGTTGCCTTTAACTGAAATAAGGAAGCCTATGGGTGAAGGAAGTTAAGAAGTAATTGGGTAATCTGCATTTCAGTTTGGGACACATATGTTTCATTTAATCTATTAGACATCATCTTTTACATTTAGATATCTATAAAAGAGGCAGCTTACAATCATAAATGCCATTTCTCTACCCTCCCTGAAGTCAACCCAACTCATTACAGAAAATAAAACAGGGCTAATACCAGTAATTGTGTTCTTTAATTGCACTTTCAAACTTTTAGTTCTGTAGCTCAATGTTATAAGTAGAGTGAGTCTCTATGCATGTTGATGTTGGAAGTACATATCATTCCAGGAACTCTTCTGATTTCCTTAGCCCTTCATTGTTTATATTATTTTTTTTTCTATCATAAGTTTGTCTAAGTCTAAGCAAGCGAATTATCCAGCAATTCAATTATCAACACTGGTACTTTTAAAGAGAGAAAGCATGAGTGGAAAAAGTGAGCATGATGTAGAGGAAAGTGTGTTGGACTTGGAGCCAGATAACATGGAAATTAGCAAAGTAATTTGCCCATGTAAACAGAGCTAATCTCAATTTCTTTATCTATAAAATGTACCTTCATTCTGTCAATCATATTAAAGATGAAATATTGGAAAGCATTTTATCTGGAAATTATATATATATATATATATATATATATATATATATATATATATACAGTATAATATGTAAGATGACATTATTTATGTTATTTTTGGAAAATGAGGAGATACTATCAAGCAAAGTGATAAATCATTAGTATTGCTATCTTTCTTTTCCTTACAGAGAATTTTAAGTCCTGGCACTTTTAAATCTTTCCTGTTTGGCCATGCATTTCTGAGCACTTCTTAATCCTAGTAAGTTATTCTTATAAACAAGCTCAAAGCATAGTCTAACCTAGTAATAATTATTGTATACTGCCAAACTCATCACTTCCAGTGGAAAGGTAGATTAAATTTTAAATTTCTGTTTTGTTTTGTTATGTTTACTATGACCTTTCACCACAATAATTATGATAAAAATTGATGTTAATGTAGCAATAAGGAAGGCACAACAATGAATGACATTAGGCAAATCAGTTTGATACCAGACCACTGGGCAGATTTGTCAGGAGGCCAGGCCCCTAGAGTATAAGAAAAGCTGCATTTCAAATAAGGTTGACATAAAGACTATCATTTCCCTAATGGCTAAGAGAGTAAAGTCGAGGACTCTCTATAACATTACCTGAAGAGATGGAAGAGGTGACCTTCAATTTCTTGAAACACCCTGGAGTCAGCACATGCTTTTTAACTTCATATTACCTTTTTTGCTATGTGAATTGGAAATCCTATTGTAGAGCTTATATAGCTCATTCTAAATTCGAAAGAGGTGGTTGGGAGCAAGGAAACCATTTGTAGAAAGCATCTGAGTTAGCCCACAACTTAGTGCTTCACTAAGTAGTTCTGTCTGAGTCAGGATTCACGGTAGTAGTCCAAACTCAGTGGGGAAATTTGGGAAAGGTTACTTTGGTGTCAGAGTGTCAGGCAGTGGAATTCTGACATGGGTGAGCCAGAAACAGGAGGTTGGAAATCTTGTGAAAAGTAGGGCAGTAACAACTAAAGTGTTAGAATAAAATTAGACCTTTCTAGGTGATCACATACAGTCCCATGGCTTTAAATATCATTTGTACCCTGATGATTACCAAGTTAATATATCCAATCTCTCTCCTCTGGTCTTCAAACTAATATATTCAACTGTCTGATTTATATTTCCAAACTTAACATGGGCAAAATGGAACTCTTTTTTTTTTTTTTTTTTTGCGGTACGCGGGCCTCTCACCGCTGCGGCCTCTCCCGCTGCGGAGCACAGGCCCCGGACGCGCAGGCCCAGTGGTCATGGCCCACAGACCCAGCCGCTCCGCGGCATGCGGGATCCTCCCGCATCGGCAGGTGGACCCCCAACCACCGCGCCACCACGGAAGCCCGCAAATGGAACTCTTGATTTCCACCCCTCTATTCTGTCCCTTCCTCAGTCTTCTCCATCTCAATAAATGGTACCACCACTCACCCAGTTCTTCAAACAAAAATCTAGAAAGATTCCTGATTCCTCTTTTTCTTCATCACCAGTATCTATCCTCTCCCCATACTGAGTCCATTAGCAAGTCCTATGAGTTATATTTTCAAAATATATCCTAACTGTGTCCTTCTCTCTGTATCTCCACTACCAGCAGCTAGTCAAATCCAGTATCAACTCTCATCAGGAGTACAGGAATTATCTCCTATCTGACTTCCCTGATTCTATTTTTCCCTTCCCTTTCTCCAGTTCTCTACACAGCAGCCATAGTGATCTTAAAGTGTAAATTAGATCAAGTCATTGCCCAACTTAAAACCCTCCAATGACTTTCCATTACACTTAGAATAAAATCCATATCAATGCAAATAAAACCCACCATGAGATACCACTTCATACACACTAGGATGGCTGTAATAAAAAAGAGAGTTAATAAAAAGTATCGACAAAGAGTAGAGGAATTGGAGCCCTCATTGTGGAGTGGTGCAGCTACTTTGTTGGATGGTCTGGTAGTTTCTCAGACAGTTATACGTGGAGTTGCCATATTATCTAAGAGAAGTAAAACATGTCTTCACAAAGACCTGTATATGAATATTCATGGTAACATTATTCAGAATATCCCAGAAGTGAAAATAACCCAAATGCCCATAAACCGATGAGTGGATAAATAAAATATCATATATTCATATAAGGGAATATTATTCTCCAATAAAAAAGAAATAAAATACTGATACCAGCTGCAATGTGGATGATTCTCAAAAACATATGTTAAGTGAAATAATCCAGCTACAAAATACCACAGATTATATGATTCCATTTATATAAAATGTCCAGAATAGGCAAATCTATAGAGACATAAAGTAGATTGGTGGTTGCCTAGAACTTGAGGAAATGGGAAGATTATGAGATGATGGCTAAGGGGTGGGAGGTTTCTTTTTGAGATAATGAATGTGTTCTAAAATTGATTATGGTCATTGATGCATGACTCTGAATATTCTAAAAGCCATTGAAGTTTACACTTTAAATGGGTGAGTTGTACGGTATGTGAATTATGTCTCAAGTAAACTGTTTTAAAAATAAAATAAAACAAAATCCATATCCCTTACCATAGCCTAAAAATAATCTGATCCCTACCTACCTCTGTGAACATATTTACTTATCACTCTTCCTTTTGTTCATTATACTCTACTCAAACTGGCTTTTTTTCTATCCTTTTAACCTATCAACCTTGCTATTTCTACTCCATGAAATTATCTGCCCCCAGATTCTCATATGACTGTCATCTTCTGGTCATTCTTTTCTTAGCTGAAATGAAACCTCAGAGAGGTCTTCCCTGACCACACTTTCTAAAGTAGTCCCTTCCAATCCCCCATTCAGTATCTATCATTTTTTCCTCTATTTTACAATTCCTATTATAGTACTTAATCATATATCAAAATTATTTTATTCATGTGTTCTCTTGCTCACTTTTTTCCTGCCTCTACTTGAATGTAATCTCCATAAGAGCAGGAATGTTGTCTGTCATGTATATCACTATATCTTTAGCACCCAGAACAATGCCTTTCACATAATAGAAGCTCAATACAATAATTATTGACTGATCAATGAAAGAATAAATTTATGAACCAGGGAAATTTTCTATCTCAGCTCTAGCTGCCCCTATTTCTTCCTGTTCCAATGAGAAAAAATGTTCTGCAGGTACCAGATTAGAGGGCTGAGATACTATCATTTTTCTAATAAGGTAATAACGATGATACTACAGTTATTATTATCTATTCAGAAGCTTAGTTAGAGGGATTTTCAGGACCACTGTGTTAAATGTAAAAAATCTTTAAAATCCAACAAGCAGCTATGCTAGGTTTCTGTCCAGACATCAATCCCAGAATATGAGTAGTTGTGTGATATTTGTAATCACATGAGGAATGCCATTCTAAAATAATTAGGCTAAAAGTTGGTACCTTTCTCTGCTGAAGTTAGGGTAGTGGAATGCCTAGAAATCAGTGAGCATTGTTCCAGAAATCTAGATTTTTTCCCAGGTTTCTATATGCAGGTATGTCTTAGCTGGCTAACCTCAGTTGGAATAGATGTAGAAATGGCAGTTTACTAATTGGCTTTCCTAAGGCTCTAGGGATGAATTAGAGGAGGAAACTGCTGTCCTAAAAGCTATGATGAGGAACTTCACTCAGATCACAGAAAATCACCATTCTTGTTAAACTCCCATGAGATTCAAACATCTTTGAAAATGTACAAGAAAATGGATCATGATACTGTGATATTAAGGCAGGAATTTATGTTAAGGGCTTTTAAGTAATTTTGAGGTTATCATGCTTTTTTTGTAAAACAAAAAATGGGGACATCAATTCTGTGCCTAACTATTTAAATATGTGCTAAAACAGCTCCTATATCTCTATGGCTTTCAAGTATAGCCACACTTCTTTTTCTAATTTCTTATTCTTCACACAAATATTTTAATGTCTATTTTATTCTTTCTAATTATGGTTAGTTCCACCACTACATATATGGCATTACAAAGTAAAAATTAAATGGACAAGTTTGGGGCATTTTAAGATGTTGAAAAACCTTTTGACTTCTGTGAGATTGATATAAAACTCAAATAATTCAAATTTTGACAGGTTTAGACTCACGAATTATTTTCTTGCTTGGCTTCAATTACTTTACTCTAATTTCCAAGTGATTTTATAATTGACACCTCAGTCTTTAACCTCTTCCAAAGCACTAATATAATTTATGACTTCTTGCTTTCTCTTATATTGGTAAAAGAGCAGTGGGCAATCAAAAGTTATGATCATTTGGAAATTCTTGAGATTCAGAGAAACTAGTTAATATGAAAGTTCTGGCCAAAGACTAAAGATAATTTTATTTATTATGCTGAAATATCCTTTCACAGTGGCCAATTTTTTCTTAGTAATTGATAAGCATTTTAACTCTGGGTACAGGATGACAGCAATATTACCTCTGATTTATTTTATTACCACAGGATTGTTTCAAAAATTATTCTTTTTCATGGTGTCTAGAGAGAACCATTTCTTGTGGTATGGAGGGAAATGAGAAATGTGTTTTTCTCTTTAAAAATGGCTATAATGTTTACCTCACTTATTAACTAAGTCCATCATGATACAATCCATCAGTGGCCTAATCCTGTGGAGAAGAGTTAAAACTTTGAAAAGGAAAATAATGTCTCAGATAAACCATTTTAATGACTCTACCTTTGGGAACTTCTGAATCTACACTTTACACAACCTATTTACTTAAAAATAGCTAAATTTGAACTGGACATAACTGTAGTGTGGCAGTTAGAAGTGTATATGTTGTAGACCTTTTTCCATCCACTTAAGTATGCAAAATACCAAAACTGCAGTCCCCTAGAAACAAATTGTTGTATGAACCTTATTAACACCAAATGAAAAAATAGATACTACTAAATTTCAAGACAGTGTACCCCACAAATTTATTTTCAACATCCATGCAACCTGCTTTATAAGAATGATATACCTAATTTCATACTCATTAGTAATGGAAACTACAAACACATCTATCACACTATGCTCTCCTGGTAATTCATATGTTCACTAACTAAGCCAAAGTTTAGGGATAATTTTGCCAAACCCCTCTAGTGTCATCAATATTTCAAAGGCATATTTTAAAGTTTTCCCTCCGACTTCGCTTGTGTTCCTTGAATTTCAATACTAAGGTTATTTTGGCATCATTGAAAGTCCCCACGAGTTTGCAGAGATGTTATTTGCATTGATTTTTATACTTAGGGAGCCTAAACTAGCCACTTCATATTTTTCCATAGTCAAAGGATCTATGTAGACCAATGGCTATTACAGTTCTCCTGAACATTACTGACACATTAATTTGCTGTTGGTATGGGTCCTTAATAAAATATTTAGAAAAGCATCAGTCCTGGAATAAATATTTACTGTGCATTTATTCAAAAGATGACTAACACTGCACTGGGAGCTATACTTTCAAAGAAATACATATATTCTTACCTTCAAGGATATTATAGTCTATTTATGTAGAGACAGACACTAGTGAAAAGTTAAAATACAAAATAACCATATAAAAATATCATTAAGCAATAAATGAACAGTATACATAATGAGGGCTGCAGCAGCTCATTGGAGGAAGTGATCACCATTGCTTGAAGTCAGAGAAGGCTTTTGGAGGAGGTAGAACGTGCACTGGGTAGGGGACCAATAGGACATATTTTTCCATCACCATTAAACAATTGTGAATATGAATTCAGAATTACTATGCTATTTTTCTCAGCTGCCTTAAAAATAAATCTTACAATATTTTCAAACTATGTGTAAACCTATGAATCTTCTAGAATTATGCATTCAATATTACATTGTTTTCTACTTCTTGATATATCACTTCACAGTTGTTTTTAAGTTTCATTATATGTGGTTTGTTACCCAGGCTCACCATCACCCTGAGCCAAGACTGTGAAGGTTTCAGTAGCAAACACTGGCAATAGTATACTCTATTCTTTCTTCTCCTTACCCTCAACAGCCAGGTAAGATTTATAAAATAATTAATAATATCATAAAAAATCACATTTTAATTGTAGCAGGTAAATTACACAAAATATGACTTAGAGCTCAATTTTCTTATCCATATGTGAATCTAAGTTAATAATACTCATGTCATGCCTCAGTATAATGTAATCTCCTTGAGAACTGGGACCACATTTAATTCATGTTTGCATAATCCCTTTTCCACTCTATACATTTTGCATGATGGCCACTCAATAAATGTTTATTGAACTGAATCACTTTGCTGTACACTTAAAAATTTAAAAAAAAGACCTGACTCCAATGTTGAAGTTGTGCATGTGGGAAAGAGTAATGGAAAAATTCAAGAAAAATTAACAAGTAAGAAATTTAAATTCAATATCCTATTTGGAAATAATTTTATCTGCTGAAAGTATTTGGACAATACCTATTCAATTCACTTATCACACTTTCTATTACATCCCATTTGTCTTCTTCTTTTCCAGCCAGAAGGTGTGGTATTTTAAATAGTTTATTAAAAATACATGTCTACATTTGAGTTTTGATTTGCATTTCTCTAATAATTAATGATGTTGAGCATCTTTTCATGTGTTTCTTGGCCATCTTTATGTCTTCTTTGGAAAAATGTTTATTTAGATCTTCTGCCCATTTTCTGAACGCGTTGTTTGCTCTTTTGATATTCAGCTGCATGAGCTGTTTGTATATTTTGAAGATTAATTCCTGGTCCAGTGTTTCATTTGCAAATATTTTCTCCCATTCTGAGGGTTGTTTTCTCGTTTTGTTTATGGTTTCCTCTGCTGTGCAAAAACTTTTAAGTTTAATTAGGTCCCATTTGTTTATTTTGGTTTTATGTACATTACTCTAAGAGATGGATCAAAAAAGATATTGCTGTAATTTAGGTCAAAGAGTGTCCTGCCTATGTATTCCTCTAAGAGTTTTATAGTATCCAGCCTTACATTTAGGTCTTTAATGCATTTTGAGTTTATTTTTCTATATGGTATTAAGGAGTGTTCTAAGTTCATTCTTTTACAGGTAGCTGTCCAGTTTTCCCAACACCACTTACTGAAGAGACTGTCTTTTCTCCATTGTATATTCTTGCATCCTTTGCCATAGATTAGGTGACCATAGGTGCATGGGATTATATGTGGACTTTCTATCTTGTTCCATTGATCTATATTTCTGTTTTTGTGTCAGGACCATACTGGTTTGATTACTGTAGTTTTGTAGTATAGTCTGAAGTCAGGAATTCTGATTCCTCCAGCTCCATTTTCCTTTCTCAACATTGCTTTGGCTATTCAGGGTCTTTTGTGTTTCCACACAAATTGTAAATTTTTCTGTTCTAATTCTGTGAAAAATGCCATCGGTAATTTGATAGGGATTGCATTAATCTGTAGATTGCTTTGGGTACTATAGTCATTTTCACAATGTTGATGCTTCCAATTCAAGAACATGGAATATCTCTCCATCTGTTTGTGTCTTCTTGGATTTCTTTCATCAGTGTCACAGTTTTCAGAGTACAGGTCTTTTGCCTCCTTAGGTAGGTTTATTCCTAGGTATTTACTCTTTTTGATGTGATGACAAATGGGGTTGTTTCCTTAATCTCTCTGATATTTTGTTGCTAGTGTATAGGAATGCAAGAGATTTTTGTGTATTAATTTTGTATCCTACAACTTTATCAAATTCATTGATGAGCTCTAGTGGTTTCTGATAATGTCTTTAGGATTGATGAGGTATCACTTCACACTGGTCAGAATGGCCATCATCAAACAATCTACATACAATGAGTGCTGGAGAGGGTGTGGAGAAAAGGGAGCTCTCCTACACTGTTGATGGGAATGTAAATTGGTACAGCCATTATGGAAAACAGTATGGAGGTTGCTTAAGAAACTAAAAATAGCTTCAAGATGGTGGAGGAGTGAGACATGGAGATCACCTTCCTCCCCCCAAATACATCAAAAACGCATCTACATGTGAAACAACTCCTACAGAACATCTACTGAACACTGACAGAAGACCACAGACTTCCCATAAGGCAAGAAACTCCCCACTTACCTGGGTAGGGAAAAAGAAAAAAAAAAGAAAAACAGAGACCAAAGAATACTGATGGGACCTGCACCTCTGTGAGAGAGCTGTGAAGGAGGCAAAGTTTCCACACACTAAGAAGCCCCTTCCCTGGTGGAGATTGGGTGTGGGTGGAGTGGGGGAAGCTTCAGAGAGATGAAGTAGAGTGCAGGAACAGGAGTGAAGAGGGCAAAGCAGAGAGATTCCCACACAGAGGATCGGTGCCAACCAGCACTCACCAGTCTGAGAGGCTTGTCTGCTCACCCACTGGGGCAGGTAGGGGCTGGGAGCTGAGGCTCGAACTTCAGAGATTCAGATCCCAGGGAGAGGACTGGGGTTGGCTGCATGAACATAGCCAGAAAGGGGCTAGTGCAACACAGCTAACCAGGAGGGAGTCCGGGGAAAAGTCTGGAACTGCCTAAGAGTCAAGAGACAATTATTTCGGTGTTCTCTAAGAGAGGAGATTCAGAGCACTGCCTAAAGGAGCTTCAGTGATGGGCACAAGCCAAGGCTATCAGTGCAGAGAGCAGAGACGAGCACGAAACGCTAAAGCTCCAGAAGCAGTCACCAAGAATCCTCTGTGCAACCACAGGTCACTATCCATACCTCCCCTCCCAGGAGCCTGAGCAGCCTGCCACTGCCAGGGTCTCGCGATCCAGGGACAACTTCTCCAGGAGAACATATGGCAGGCCTCAGGCTGTTGCAACGTCATGCTGGCCTCTGCCACCACAGGCTCACCCTGCATTCCATACCCCTCCCTCCCCCCGGCCTGAATGAGCCAGAGCCTCCGAATCAGCCTCTCCTTTAACCCCTCCTATTTCAGTGAAGAACAGACAAGAGAGGGCAACCTACATGCAGAGGCGAGCAAAATACAAAGCTGAACATCAGGAGCTATGTGAACAAAGAAGAGAAAGCGAAATTTATCTGTTCAGCCTCAGGAGCAGCGAATTAAATTCCCACAAGCAACTTGATGTACCCTGCATCTGTGGAATAACTGAATAGACACTGAATCATCCCAAAATTGAGGCAGTGGACTTTGGGAACAACTGTAGACTTGGGGTTTTCTGCATGTGACGGACTAGTTTCTGACTTTTATGTTTATCTTAGGTTAGTTTTTAGTGCTTGTTATCACTAGTGGATTTGGTTATTGGTTTGGTTGCACTCTTCTTTTGTTTTTTCTTTTTTTACTACTTTAAAAAAAATAAATATTTTTTAAATTTTATTTTATTTATTTCTTTATACTTTTCCTTTTTCTTCTGAGCTGTGTGGCTGACAGGATCTTGGTGCTCTGGCTGGGTATCAGGCCTAAACCTCTGAGGTGGAAAAGCCAAGTTCATTGGACCTGGTGGACGTTGGACCACCAGAGACTTCTGGCCCCATGTAATATCAGCAAGAGCTCTCCCAGAGATTTCTATCTCAATGCTAAGACCCAGCTCCACTCAACAAACAGCAAGCTCCAATGATGGACACTGCATGCCAAACAACTAGCAAGACTGTAACACAACTGCATCTATTAGCAGAGAGGCTGCTTAAAATCATAATAAGTTCACAGAGAACCCAAAATACACCACCAGATGTGGTCCTGCACAAAAGAAAGACAAGATCCAGACTCATGCACAAGAGCACAGGCACCAGTCTCCTCCACCAGGGAGCCTACACAACACACTGAATAAACCTTACCCACCAGGGACAGACACCAAAAACAACGGGAACTACAAACCTGCAGCATGCGAAAAGGAGACCCCAAACACAGTAAGTTAAGGAAAATGAGAAGATAGAGAACTAAGAGGCAGATGATGGAGCAAGCTAAAAACCCATCAGACCAAAAAAATGAAGATGAAATAGGCAGTCTACCTGAAAAAGAATTCAGAGAAATGATAGGCAAGATTATCCAAAATCATGGAAATAGAATGGAGAAAATAAAAGAAGTGTTTAACACGGACCTAGAAGAACTAAAGAGCAAATAAATAATGATGAACAGCACATTACATGAAATTAAAAATTTTCTAGAAGAAATCAATAGCAGAATAACTGAGGCAGAAGAACGGATAAGTGACCTGGAAGATAAAAGAGTGGAAGTAACTATCTCAGAGCAGAATAAAGAAAAAAGAATAAAAGGAATTGAGGACAGTTTCAGAGAACTCTTGGACAACATTAAATGCACCAATATTCAAATTATAAGGGTCACAGAAGAAGAAGCGGAAAAGAAAGAGACTGAGAAAATATTTGAAGAGATTATAGTTGAAAACTTTCCTAATATGGGAAAGGAAATAGTCAGTCAAGTCCAGGAAGTGCAGAGAGTCCCATACAGATATATCCAAGGAGAAACATGCCAAGACACATGTAAATCAAAGTATCAAAAATTCAATTCAAAGAAAAAATATTAAAAGCAGCAAGGGAAAAGCAACAAATAACATGCAAGGGAATCCCCATAAGGTTAACAGCTGATCTTTCAGCAGAAACTCTGCAAGCCAGAAGGGAGTCACAGGACATATAGAAAGTGATGAAAGGGAAAAACCTGCAACCAAGATTATTCTAACAACCAAGGATCTCATTCAGATTCGATGGAGGAATTAAAACCTTTACAGACAAGCAAAAGCTAAGAGAATTCAGCACTACCAAACCAGCTTGATGACAAATCCTTAAGGAATTTCCCTAGACAGGAAACACAACAGAAGGAAAAGACTTACAATAACAAACCCCCAAAAATTAAGAAAATGGGAATAGGAACATACATATCGATCATTACCTTAAATGTAAATGTATTAAATGCTCCCACCAAAAGACACAGACTGGCTGAATGGATAAAAAAAGAAGACCCATATAGATGCTGTCTAGAAGAGACCCACTTCAGACCTAGGGACACATACAGACTGAAAGTGAGGGGATGGAAAAAGATATTCCATGCAAATGGAAATCAAAAGAAAGCTGGAGTAGCAATTCTCAAATCAGACAAAATAGACTTTAAAATAAAGAATGTTACAAGAGACAAAGAGGGACACTACATAATGATCAAGGGATCAATCCAAGAAGAAGACATAACAATTATAAATACTTATGCACCCAACATAGGAGCACCACAGTACATAAGGCAAATGCTAACAGCCATAAAAGGAGAAATCGACAGTAACACGATCAGAGTAGGGGACTTTAACACCCCACTTTCACCAATGGACACATCATCCAAAATGAAAATAAATAAGGAAACACAAACTTTACAAAACACATTGGGCCACATAGACTTAATGGATATTTATAGGGCATTCCATCCAAGAACAAAAGAATACAGTGTGTTCTCAAGTACTCCTGGAACATTCTCCAAGATAGATCATATCTTGGGTCACAAATCAAGCCTTGGTAAATTTAAGAAAATTGAAATTGTATCAGGTATGTTTTCTAACCAAAACACTATGAGACTAGCTATCAATTACGGGAAAAAATAACTATGAAAAATACAAACACATGGAGGCTAAATCATATGCTACTAAATAAACAAGAGATCACTGAAGAAATCAGAGGAAGTCAAAAAATACCTAAAAAAAATGACATTGAAAACAAGATGGACCAAAACCTATGGGGTACAGAAAAAGAAGTTCTAGGAAAGAAGTTTATAGCAATACAATCCTACCTCAAGGAACAAGGAAAATCTCAAATAAACAACCTAACCTTAAACCTAAAGCAATTAGAGAAAGAAGAACAAAAAAAGACCACAAAGTTAGCAGAAGGAAATAAATCAGAAAGATCAGAAGTAAATGAAAAATAAATGAAGGAAACAATAGCAAAGATCAATAAAACTAAAAGCTGGTTCTTTGAGAAGATAAACAAAATTGATAAACCATTGGCAAGACTTATCAAGAAAAAAAGGGAGAAGTCTCAAATCAACAGAATTAAAAACAAAAAAGGAGAAGTAACAACTGACGAACTACAAAGGATCATGATAGATTACTACAAGGGAGTATATGTCAATAAAATGGACAACCTGGAAGAAATGGACAAATTCTTAGAAAAGCACAACCTTCTGAGACTTAACCAGGAAGAAATAGAAAATATAACAGACCAATCACAAGCACTGAAATTGAAACTGTGATTAAAAATCTTCCAACAAACAAAAGCCCAGGACTAGATGGCTTCACAGGCGAATTCTAAAAATTATTTAGAGAAGAGCTAACACTTATCCTTCTCAAACTCTTCCAAAATATAGCAGAGGGAGGAACATTCCCAAACTCATTCTACAAGGCCACCATAACCCTGATACCAAAACCAGACAAAGATGTCACAAAGAAAGAAAACTACAGGCAAATATCACTGACGAACACTGATGCAAAAATCCTCAACAAAATACTAGCAAACAGAATCCAACAGCACATTAAAAGGATCATATACCATGATCAAGTGGGGTTTATCCCAGGAATGCAAGGATTCTTCAATATATGCAAATCAATGTGATACACCGTATTAACAAATTGAAGGAGAAAAACCATAAGATCATATCAATAGATGCAGAAAAAGCTTTCAGTAAAATTAAACACCCATTTATGATAAAAACTCTCCAGAAAGTAGGCATAGAGGGAACTTTCTGCAACATAATAAAGGCCACATATGACAAATCCACAGCCAACATCATTTGCAATGGTGAAAAAGTGAAACCATTTCCACTAAGATCAGGAACAAGACGAGGTTGCCCACTCTCTTCAGTATCATTCAACATAGTTTTGGAAGTTGTATCCATAGCAATCAGAGTAGAAAAAAAAAAGGAATGCAAAATGCGAAAGCAGAAGTAAAATTATCACTCTTTGCTGATGACATGATACTATACGTAAAGAATCCTGAAGATGCTACCAGAGAACTACTAGAGCTGATCAAATAATTTGGTTAAGTATCAGGATACTAAATTAATGTGCAGAAGTCTCTTGCATTCCTATACACTAATGATGAAAAATATGAAAGAGAAATTAAGGAAACACTCCTATTTACCATTGCAACAAATAGAACAAAATACCTAGGAATAAACCTACCTAAGGAGACAAAAGACCTGTATGCAGAAAACTATAAGACACTGATGAAAGAAATTAAATATGATACAATATATGGAAAGATATACCATGATCTTGGATTGGAAGAATCACTATTGTGAAAATGACTCTACTACCCTAAGCAATCTATAGATTCAATGCAATCCCTATCAAACTACTACTGGCATTTTTCACAGAACTAGAAACAAAAATTTCACAATTTGTATGGAAACACAAAAGACCCCGAATAACAAAAGCAATCTTGAGAAAGGAAGACCGAGCTGGTGGAATCAGGCTCTATGTCTTCAGACTATATTACAAACATACAGTAATCCGGAGAGTATGGTACTGGCAGGAAAACAGAAACACATATCAGTGGAACAGGATAGAAAGCCTAGAGATAAACCCACACACATATGGTCACCTTATCATCTTCGTTAAATGAGACAAGAATATACAGTGGAGAAAAGACAGCCTCTTCAATAAGAGATGTTGCAAAAACTGGACAGCTCCATGTAAAAGCATGTAATTAGAGCCCTCCCTAACACCATACACAAAAATAAACTCAAAATGGATTAAAGACCTAAATGTAAGGGAAGACACTATAAAACACTTAGAGGAAATCATAGGCAGAACACACTATGACATAAATCACAGCAAGATCCTTTTTGACCCACCTCCTAGAGAAATGGAAACAAAAACAAAAATAAACAAATGGGACCTAATGAAACTTAAAAGCTTTTGAACAGCAAAGGAAACCATAAACAAGACCAAAAGACAACCCTCAGAATGGGAGAAAATATTTGCAATTGAAGCAACTGACAAAGGATTAATCCCCAAAGCATGTAAGCAGCTCATGCAGCTCAGTATCAAAAAAAAAGTCCAATCCAGAAATGGGCTGAAGACCTAAATACACATTTCTCCAAAGAAGATATAGAGATTGCCAACAAACACATGAGGTGATGCTCAACATCATTAATCATTAGAGAAATACAAATCAAAACTACAATGAGACATCACCTCACACTGGTCAGAATGGGCATCATAAAAATCTATAAACTGTAGGTGCTGGAGAGGGTGTGGACAGTGGGGCAGCCCTCTTGCACTGTTGGTGGAAATGTAGATTGATATAACCACTATCGAAAGTAATATGTAGGTTCCTTAAGAAACTAAATGTAGAACTACCATATGACCCAGCAATCCCACTACTTGGCATATACCCTGAGAAAACCATAATTCAAGAAGAGTCATGTACCACGGTGTTCATTGCAGCACTATTTACAATAGCCAGGACATGGAAGCAACCTAAGTGTCCATCGACAGATGAATGGATAAAGAAGATGTGACACATATATACAATGGAATATTAGTCAGCCATAAAAAGAAACGAAATTGAGTTATTTGTAATCAGGTGGATGGACCTAGCATCTGTCATACAGATTGAAGTAAGTCAGAAAAAGAAAAACAAATACCATATGTTAACACATATATATGGAATCTTAATAAAAATTATTTCTGATGAAACTACTGGCAAGACAGGAATAAAGGCACAGGAGTAGAAAATGGACTTGAGGACATGGGGAGAGGGAAAGTTAAGGTAGGACGAAGTGAGAGAGTGGCATTGTCATATATACACTACCAAACGTAAAATAGATAGCTAGTGGGAAACAGCCACATAGCATAGGGAGATCAGCTCGGTACTTTGTGACCACCTAGAGGGGTGGGACAGGGAGGGTGGGATGGAGACGCAGGAGGGATGGGATATGGGGATATCTGTATACGTATAGCTGATTCACTTTGTTACACAGGAGAAACTAACACAACATTGCACAGCAATTATACTCCAATAAAGATGTTAAAAATAAAAGAAACTAAAAATAGAGGTACGATATGATCCAGCAATCGCACCCCTGGGCATATATCCAGAGAACGTCATAAGTTGAAAGGATGCATGCACCCCAATGTTCACTGCAGCACTATTTACAATAGCCAGGACATGGAAGTAACCAAAATGTCCATCGACAGTGGAATGGATAAAGAAGATGTGGTACATATATACAACGGAATAATACTCAGACATAAAAAGAATGAAATATTGCCATTTGCTGTGCAATGGATGGACCTAGATATTGTCATGCAGAGTGAAGTAAGTCAGACAGAGAAAGCCAAATATCGTATAATATTGCTTATATGTGGAATCTAGAAAAATGATACAGATGAACTTATTTGCAAAGCAGAAATAGAGCTATAGATATAGAAAACAAACTTATGGTTACCAAGTTGGGTAGGAGGGGATGGGATGAATTGGGAGGTTGTGATTGACATATATACCCTACTATGTATAGAATAGATAACTAATGAGAACCTACTGTATAGCACAGGGAACTCTATTCAGCCCTATATGGTGACCTAGATGGGAAGGGAATCTACGCTGTACAGGAGAAACTAACACAACATTGTAAAGCAGCTATAATCCAGTAAAAATTAATAAAAATATATGTTTATACACGTACATACAATAACGGGACTTTCTTCAGAGAAGAGACTTGGTCTTCTAATGTTTGCTTATTAGTAATTAAAAGGCTAATTTAAATCAGTTCTAGTTCTCACCATCTTTACTACATCACTTTAGTAAGATGATGCACAAGGAAACTTTTAGATACTTTTAGAACTTATCAATACCTATTTGCACGAAGTTTTCTAATACTTTAAATTTCATTTATTCATTTTATGTGTCAATATTATCAGAGTAAATAATGCCTTTGTTTTTTGTAGATAATTGCATGAAAATTTTCTTTTACCAAGTCTGTTCAGTCTGGGAATAACAAACTTTTGAAAGAACAAAAGTGAGGGCAGACCTAAAAATTAATTTTGCGGGCACTCTAATTACCTTTACCTTACAACATAAAGCTTTAAAAGTGATATTATTGGGCTTCCCTGGTGGCGCAGTGGTTGAGAGTCTGCCTGCCAATGCAGGGGACACGGGTTCATGCCCCGGTCCCGGACGATCCCACATGCCGCGGAGCGGCTGGGCCCGTGAGCCATGGCCGCTGAGCCTGCGCATCCGGAGCCTGTGCTCCACAACGGGAGAGGCTACAACAGTGAGAGGCCCGCGTACCGCAAAAAAAAAAAAAAAAAAAAAAGTGATATTATGATTTTGTAAAATCCTCAAGTTAATAAGGAAGCAATTTGGACCCTTAAAATATATTTCAGGATATAATTAGAGCCACATCTCCTATGCAACCTAGCTGGGTCACATAAATGTTAAATTTTTACAAATAGGTTTCATGTTTCACAACTCTAATGATGCAGATCTGCTCTAATTCATTTTGGAAACTAGCTTATCAATTTTAATGTTGATATTATAAATCTGTACTTATTTCATTACCTTATCCTCAATTCTATGTATAACTAATGAGCCAGAATTATGTAGAAGGGAGAATGTTCCTTCAAGTTGACTTGGGACAAGCCCACTAATTACAATACATGTTTTTCCAAGTAGTGAAAACAAAATTTGCTCATCTCTGTATTTAAAGTGTTTACAGTTTATAAAAGAGAAAACACATGTATTGGTTTTGTTTTGTTTTTTTTTTAACTTTTTATTTTATATTGGAGTATAGTTGATTAACAATGTTGTGATAGTTTCGGATGTATTGCAAAGTGATTCACTTATATATATACATGTATCTATTCTTTTTCAAACTTTTTCCCATTTAGATTTTTACATAATGTTGAGCAGAGTTCCCTGTGCTATACAGTAGGTCCTTGTTGGTTATCTATTTTAAATACAGCTGTGTGTACATGTCAATTCCAAACTCCCTAACTATCCCTTCCCCCCACCATTCCCCTCCCCACCCCTGTAACCATAAGTTTGTTCTCTAAGTCTGTGAGTCTATTTCTGTTTTGTAAATAAGTTCATTTGTATCATTTCTTTTTAGATTCTGCATATAAGTGATAACATACTATATTTCTCTTTCTCTGTCTGACTTATTTCACTCTGCATGACAATCTCTAGGTCCATCCATATTGCTGCAACTGGCATTATTTCATTCTTTTTAATAGGAGAGTAATATTCCATTGTATATAAGTACCTCATCTTCTTTATCCATTTCTCTGTTGATGGACATTTAAGTAGCTTCCATGTCTTGGCTATTGTAAACAGTGCTGCAATGAACATTGGGGTTCATGTATCCTTTTGGACAATGTTTTTCTCTGGATATATGCCTAGGAGTGAGATTGCAGGGTCATATGGTAGCTCCATTCTCAGCTTTTTAAGGAACCTCTGTACTGTTCTCCACAGTGGATGTACCAATTTACATTCCCACCAACAGAGTAGGAGGGTTCCCTTCTCTCCACACCCTCTCCAGCATATATTTTTTGTGGATTTTTTGATGATAGTCACTTTGTCAGGTGTGAGGTGATATCTCATTGTAGTTTTGATTTGCATTTATCTAATAATTAGCAATGTTGAATATCTTTTCATGTGCCTCCTGGCCATCTTATGTCTTCTTTGGAGAAATATCTATTTAGGTCTTCTGCCCATTTTTTGATTGGGTTGTTTGTTTTGATGACATTAAGCTGCATGAGCAGTTTGTAAATTTTGGAGATCAATTCCACATCGTTTGCAAATATTTTCTCCCAATCTGTGGGTTGTCTTTTCATTTTGTTTATGGTTTCCTTTGCTGTGCAAAGGCTTTTGAGTTTAATGAAAATACATGTATTTGGAATGTGATTCTTGACCAATAGCATTCTTCCAAAAATTTGATTGTTTAAAAGTATATAAGATTGTAAAGATTTTATAAGTATCTTTATTGTCATTTAATTATTTCAATACTTTGAAGCTTTAGATTTATTTTTGGAGCCAACTAATGTCAAATGGATCTGATGTTAAATTTTAAAGTATTATTTAATGTCATATGATGGTTTCCAGTAACTCTATTATGTCAGATTTAAATACAGTACTCTGGTCTGGAAATGTATATTTGAACCATTCTTCCAAATTACTGGAAACTCTACCAATTGTCCCATCTTTGCTCTAGAGTCCTATTCAGGGCAAGGTAAAACATTGAGTATAATCTGCACATTCTATCACATCTGGAGTAACTTTTTTTGATGATAGAGAACAGTCCTTAGTTTCTTGGGATACAGACCTAGAAAACAGTAAAATAATGATTTAAGCTTATTCAATCAATCAAGAACTTTATTACCCAGTCTATATCTTCTTGAAAGGCCATTTCACCTCTTCTCTACCTTATACTTTTCTACTCACCATTCAGGACTCAATTCAAATCTCACAACATTCATTCATCCAGTCATTCAATAAATATTTCTTAGGTTTCTACTATGTGTCAGGTATTGTGTTATGTGCATATTGTGCAAAATTAGGAATAGTTTCTGTAGTCATAGAGTTTAAAGTTTATCAGAGGGACCTGAAGAGACAATCACATAACTACCCATAAAATACAAAATAACTGTGACTAGTGCTATTTAAGAAAGTAACATGGTACTCTGAGAGCTTAGAAATGAGTTATTTGACTTGAGAATTATGCCTCATTTCTTTTTAAGCATTGTGAGTCACTACCTTCTCTGTGCTCTACTCATTTTCCTGTGCTCCCACAGTATTTGGTATATGTATTTCTATTATAGCACTTAATCACATTACACTGCAAGCATTTATTCATATTGCTATATCTCTTATAAGACTGTAAGCTCAGGATTTGAAGATAGACATGGGTTAAAATTCTGTTTCTGCCATTTGGAAGCTATGACCTTGGGAAAAGAAGCTTACAATCTAGTTGAGAAGACTGACTCATGAAACTATAATAACAATTAAGAGCAAAATTGTGTGGTGCTGGTTCTAAGTTCAGTAGGAGTCTGGGAAAGAGAGAAATCACTGTAAGCTGCAGAATGTCAGGAAAAGCTACTAAGTTAAAGCTTCAAATGAAAAGGTGATATTTTCAGACCTAAGAATACAAGTGAAGAAAAAAAGAGATTATTTTTAACATCTTGATTGTACCATTGTTCTTTTCTTTAGAATTCCATACTTGAAAAAAGAAATAGACTTAATACCTCAGACATTTAAAACAAAATATTCCCTCTCATAGTTGACACAATATGTTTCTTCACATGAGACCTGTTATAAAACATTTCTAATCCATAATGTGAAAAGAGAAAATAATATTATGTGTAGCATATAATAATAATAATAATCCCCATGTAAATACTTCACTATTACATTATATTCTTAAACATGATATTAGTTAAAATTTTAAAACCTTACTTGCAGCTACATACCTCTTTGATTATGAGAAAAACCTAATTTCAATAACAGAACTATTTGTGTTAAAATGGATGCACATTAAAAATATTAACTTGTACTACCAAATTTCAGGTTTTATTTTAAAGACAAATGTTGACCTTTATTGTAAATCAAACTTTTATTTATTTTAAATTTCTAACATCTTTTCACTTTTTTTTGTTTCTTACAAATTTTCTACTTTTCACCAGTGTATTTTGAGGGAAGCAATGAGCACAGCACGGTATAAGGAAAAATAAGTTTCAGAAAATTGACACTCCCTTTGTATGGCTGAGTATGCATTTGTGCAGACAAGATTGAGGTAAACTTAGAGTATGATAGTTTCAATCTTTGGCAGAAACTACTATAATATTACCTATAAACATATCCTGCAAGACTATGAATATGCATCATCTTTCCCATGTTATGTATCATCAGTCTTGTTATGAGGCGCTCCATAATATAAAAAGAACAAACCAAACCCCCCAAAACATACATTATTCTAGAACAGATAAGCAAAATGTTGACACATTTTAGAAAACAGCCATGGAATAAAGAAATAAGTGATTCAATTAAGAAAATATTTGTTAATTATTCTTGAGGAATAGAGTATGAATTCTTCCTGAATTTAAATTGTGGATGGATAGAGTTACTTTATAGGACAATAACAGGATGCAACTATATATAAGAGCTCCAAATCCTTTGTTTTATATTAACGTTTAATGGAAGGGAATGGATGACTGGGCAATCCAAAGCATGAAGTAATTTAACCATCATTCAAATATTTTTTTATTATGTTAGGGTTTTTTAATTACTGAAGTATAGTAAATTTATAATATTATATTAGTTTCAGGTACACAGTGTAATGAGTCAGTATTATTACAGATTTTACTCTATTAAAAGTTATTACACGATAATGGCTATAATTCCTTGTGCTATATAATACATCCTTGTTGCTTATCTATTTTATACATAATAGTTTGTATCTCTTAATCCTATACCCCTAACTTCCCCCTACCCCTTTCCTCTCCCCTCTGGTAACCACTAGTTTGTTTTCCATATCTATGAGTCTATTTCTGTTTTGCATATACATTCATTTGTATTATATTTAGACTCTGCATATGTCATATCATATAGTATTTATCTTTCTCTACCTGACTTATTTTTCTACATAATATTCTCTAGTTACATCCATATTGTTGTAAAATACATAAACAGCTCAAACAACTCAATATCAAAAAAAATTGAACAATCAAAAAATGGCCAGAACACCTGAATAGACATTTTTCCAAAGAAGACATACAAATGGCTAACAGGCACATGAAAAGATGTTCAACATCGTTAATTATTAGGGAAATGCAAATCAAAACCAAAATGAGATATCACCTCACACCTGTCAGAATGGTTATCATCAAAAAGTCTACAAGTTACAAATGTTGGAGAGGATGTGGAGAAAAGGGAACCTGTACACTGCTGGTAGAAATGTAAAATGGTGTAGCCACTATGGAAAGCAGTATGGAATTTTCTCAAAAAACTAAAAAAAAATTACCATATGATACAGCAATTCCACTCCTGGGTATGTATCTGGAAAAAACAAAAACACTAATTCAAAAAGATAAATACACCCCAATGTTCATAGCAACATTATTTACATTAGCCAACATATGGAAGCAACCTAAGTGTCCATCAACAGATGAGTGGATAAAGATGTGATATATATATATATATATATATATATATATATATATATAGTGGATATATAATATTCCATTATATATATATATAGTGGAATATTACTCAGCCTTAAAAAATAATGAAATTCTGTCTTCATTCCAATTTGCATTAACACTATTTCATATGCACATTTCTTTTCTGAGTAGATGGGTTCCTTCAGCATTGGAAGTGAATATGTGCTTTTGTGAGAAATCATATTTGATACGCTTTAAGGTTAATCATTAATAAATAATTTATTTTATAAACTAAAAATTATTTTCTTTTATAATTCAAGGAGACACAGTTATATAAAACCTTTCTATATGAAAAGCAATGTTGTATGTGAGGAGATGAAGACGATATAGTCCCTGCTCACCAGTTAACAAGATAGTGAAAAAGAAATGCATACAAACTATCATAATACCAAGTAGATGGTGACAAGTGCTATAGTTACGAATGCAAAAACATTTTTCATAATACTTTCTTATATAGGATCCACAATAAACTATTCAAATGTAGTTCTATAAAGATGTTTATGAAGAATTTAACTATGTTGGTCTGGATAAGTAGATTTCTGGGCCTCTAACTTAGTATAAGGATATAGCTTATAAATCCTAAATGACAATCTTTAATATATCCCTTACACTATCTCAAATATCAAAAGCCTCAAGTAGGATTTGGAAGAAACTAAACTGTTATTAATTTCACTATGTTAATGACTGAAAGGAACTTCTTAAACTACCAATCACATTATCAGAGGTACATAGTGTTGTGAGAGCATAAATAGGAAAGAAACAAAATATAAGACAGAGCTTCTCTGGTGAAAGGTTTGGGAACACTTCACAGTGGATGTGCTGTTATTTAAATTTGCTGCATAGTGTGATAAAACTTGAGTGTAAGATATGTGGGAGTTCAGAGAAAAGATTATAGAGAGGGGAAGCTAGAAGGTAGGTTAAGAACAGATTATGGAGGACTTTTAATACTGCTCTTCTATAAGAAGTTTGGGGGTTATGCTGTAGGTAATAAAGTTAAGTATCAGCACAGTAAAAATGGAGCCAGATTTTTTAGATTTTAGCCTTTTTCCTGAAGGCAATGTGAACACTGTACTGAAGTGGAAATATATTAATGGTGTGGAAAACATTTGTGACCATTGTAACAGTTCAGGTGAGAAATTATGAGGTCTGAGACTATAATAATGTTAGCACACATTTAAGGAAAGAGACAGATATGAAAAAGATTGCAAAGGCAAATCAAAAATACTTAACTATTTAGATGTGAGGAGATGAACACAGAGTATATGGTGACCCTATGGAAGACCTAAATAGACATTTTTCCAAAGAAGACATACAGATGGCCAAAAAGCACATGAAAATATGCTCAACATCACTAATTATTAGAGAAATGCAAATCAAAACTACAATGAGGCATCACCTCACACCAGTCAGAATGGCCATCATCAAAAAATCTACAAACAACGAATACTGGAGAAGGAGTGGAGTAAAGGGAACCCTCCTACACTCTTGGTGGGAATGTAACTTGATACAGTCACTATGGAGAACAGTATGGAGGTTCCTTAACTAAAAATAGAACTACCATTGACCCATCAATCTCACTCCTGGGCATATACCCTGAGAAAACCATAATTCCAAAAGATACATGAACCCCATTGTTCATTACAGCACTATTCACAGTAGCCAGGACATGGAAGCAACCTAAATGTCTATCAACAGAGGAGTGGATAAAAAAGATGTGGTACATATATACAATGGAATATTACTCAGCTATATAAAGGAATGAAATTGTGTCATTTACAGCAACATGGATGGACCTAGAGATTGTCATACTGAGTGAAGTAAGTCAGACAGAGAAAGACAAATATCATATGATATCACTTATATGTGGAATCTAATGAAAGGGTACAAATGAACTTTTCTACAAAACAGAAATAGAGTTACAGATGTAGAAAATAAACTTATGGTTACCAGGGTGTAAGGTGGGGAGGGACAAATTGGGAGATTGGGATTGACATAATCACTCTACTATATGTAAAATAGATAACTAATAAGGACCTGCTGTATAGCACAGGGGACTGTACTCAATACTCTGTAATGGTGTATATGGGAGAAGAATCTAAAAAAGAGTGGATATATGTATACATATAACTGATTCACTTTGCTGTACACCTGAAACTAACACAACATTGTAAATCAACTATACTCCAATAAAGATGTTTAAAAATATGTAAATGAATAAATATAATGTGACAGAAAAAAACAAAAAAGAATAAAGTGTATATGGTAACTCTAGATTCTTGTGAAGATGGCAATGCTATTAATAGAGTTGGGGATACAAAAAGATAAATAAATATAAATTCTATTTAAAAAAATATTGAAGCACAGTTGATTTACATTGTTGTGTTAATTACTACCATAAAGCAAATTGATTCAGTAATACACATATATACATTCTTTTTTTAAGTATTATTTTCCATTATGGTTTATCATAGGATGTTGAATATGGTTCTCTGAGCTATACAGTAGGACCTTGTTGTTTATCCATTCTATATATGAAAGCTTACATCTACTAACCCCAATTCCGTTTTGGTTTTTATGTTTGTTTGTTTTTTGTTTTATTTGCGGTACGCAGGCCTCTCACTGTCGTGGCCTCTCTCATTGCGAGGCACAGGCTCCGGACGCGCAGGCTCAGTGGCCATGGCTCACGGGCCCAGCTGCTCCACGGCATGTGGGATCTTCCCAGACCGGGGCACGAACCTGTGTCCCCTGCATTGGCAGGCAGACTCTCAACCACTGTGCCACCAGGGAAGCCCCTAATTCCATTTTTTGATGGGTTAATTTTAACATAGCAATAGATAATCAGAAGGCATTTGGAAATATGAATCTGTAGATCAAAATAAGAAGTTACAGGGTAAGAGAAGGAACACATGATTATTACCAACAATAATGGTAGTAAGTGTTCTTTTGGAAAAATGTCATACTACTCTCAGTGGACATTTTCTTTAGGATATTTTTAGTAGACTGGAGGAGGGTAGAGATAACTTTTTTAGTAACATGATTGCTTCTATGATGCCAAAGTAGAGTATGCTATTTCTAAGACGTATGCAGGGCTTCATACTTTTCATCCAAATATCAATCATTTACAAATAATAATATTTGTAATGCTATAGAAAATCTAGTTCTAGTCTTAATTTGTGGTGTTTGCTCTTTGAGGAAGAAGAAAGAGTAAGAATATATATTTGTAAAATAATTTAATATCCTTTTGGCACACGGATCACAAGAAACAATAGTCACCATCTCTAACAGGTATCCATCAGTAATATTTAGAGCAGGGGATGACTAAAATTTTCTGACCTGAGAAAAATAAATCTGAAGTCTTTACAGTAAGTCAATGTTTCTTAATACTGAATTAGATACTAGATTAACAGGGTAAAAGCATATCCTGTGTAATAAAAAGTGGATATGTAACTCTTTCATGGAAGATATTTTTAGGACAGTTCATTGAACTGCATTTTTTATTATATAAGTTTCAGGTGTACACATTATAATTTATCTGTACACACTACAAAGTGATCAGCACTGCAAGTCTAGTTGCCATCTGTCACCATACTCTTGACCCCCTTCACCCGTTTGGCCACCCACCAACTCCCTTCCCCTCTGGTAACCACTAATCTGTTCACTGTATCTATGCATTTGTTTTCGTTTTATTTTGTTTGTTCCTTTCTTTCTTCCTTTTTTAGATTTCACATATAAGTGAAATCATACAGTAATTTGTCTTTATCCATGTGACTTATTTCACTTAGCATGATATCTTCAATGTCCATCCATGTTGTTGCAAATGGCTGGAGTTCATTATTTTTTATGGATGAGTAATATTTCATTTTATATATACATGCCACATTTTCTTTATGTATTCATCCATCGATGGATACTTATGTTGTTTCCATATCTTGGCTATAAATTAATGCTGTAATGAGCATAGGGGTGCATATATCTTTTGAAATTATTGCTTCTATGTTTTTCAAATAAATACCCAGAAGTGGAAAACCTGGGTCATATGCAAGAGTTCCCTTTTCTTCATATCCTCTCCAACATTTTTTATTTCGTGTCTTTTTGATAATAGTCATTCTAACAGGTGTGAGGTGATATCTCGTTTCGGTTTTGATTTGCATTTCCCTAATAATTAGTGATGTTAAACATCTTTTCATGTACCTGTTGGCCATCTGTATGTCTCTTTGGAAAAGTGTCTATTCAGATCTTCTGCCCATTTTTTAATTAGGTTGTTTGGTTTTCTTTTTTGTTGAGTGTTTTGAGTTTTTTATGTATTTTGAATATTAACTCTTTATCAGATATATGATTTGCAAATATCTACTCTCACTCAGGAGGTTACCTTTTCATTTTGATGATGGTTTCCTTTGCTGTGAAGAAGCTATTTAATTTGATGTAGTTCCATTTGTTTATTTTTGCTTATGCTTCCCTTGTCTTTGGAGTCAGATCCATAAAAGCATTGCTAAGACTAATGCCAATGAACTTACTGCCTTTGTTTTCTTCTAGGAATTTTATGGTTTCATGTCTTACATTCAAATCTTTGATCCATTTTGAGTTAATTTTTGTATATGGCATAAGATAGTGGTCTGGGTTCATTCCTTTGCATGTGGCTATCCAGTTTTCCCAGCACAATTTATTGAAGAAACTGTCCTTTCTCCATTGTATGTTCTTCACTCCTTTGTGATAAATTGATTGTCCATATATGTGTGGGCTTATTTCTGGACTCTTACTTCTCTTCCATTGATCTCCATGTCTATTTTTGTGCCAGTACCATACTGTTTTGATTGCTATGGCTTCATAGTATAGGTTGAAGTCAGGGAGTGTGATACCTCCAGCTTTGTTCTTCTTTCTCAAAGTTGTTTTGACTATTTGGCTGAAATGCCTTTTAATTGATCTCACCTGAATCACATAATTGAATGCTTAACTCCAAATTGTTTTTACATGTAAATTTCTCTTTTACTTAAAAGTAGATTTTCCTCTTACTTCTGAGTCTATCCTCTGAACTGAATTTTCAGAAGTGTCCAGGGATTAAATGTAAAGCTCTAGAGTGTTTAAGTTAAATAAAATTGCCTGCAGGATTTTGCTGGTTGTTGTAGGTGTAATGAAACACTTCTTTGGCTTTTTAAGGGTCAGGGAGAAAATTAGTAAAGAAAGGTGTTAGTAACTTAGAAAAGCCTCACTGTCTTTTATATAGGAAGTTAAGTCTGGGTCTGTTGCCTCCATGTGCAAGTGAGAACATAAGAAAAAGTGTCATGCTGCTCTGAAGACAGGGGAGTATTGGAAACTGAATTTTCTTCTGCAGTCCTTTGCTCTGCAATACCACAGCAATAAGTTCTGTGATGATAGCAACCTTATTGTGAGCCAGCCCAGAAAAATCATCATAGTGAAGTTGGGGCTATATGATTCTCTGACCCTAGCTCTAGACATCTTAGACAAAAAAGCATCATTACCCAGAATGAAAATTTCTTATTTGAAGACCCAATTTCTTATGAACTCTGTGATTACATCAAACTACAAAACGGCCAAGAGAAATTTCACGTGTCATTGGGCTACATAACGTATGAATTAATACATTTTTCTAACATTATCTCCTCAAAAACAGAGGTTTTTTAAATGTGTACATATAAGATATTGGAAAGCTTGCTAGTAGATGGCATATCATTTCATTACATATACAGTAAAATATCACTTCTCTACAAAGGTGAAATCAGCAAAAAAATCTGAAGTCAAAAATATACCTTTAAAATTGAGAGCGCTATGTTAAGATTGATTGTGTGAGGTATGTTTTGAGGATGTGTTTACTGAATCCACTAAAAATTTAAAAATGCAATTTTGGTAATTTATCAAATTAAAGTATGGAAACTATACCTACAACTATAAACCTATAAATGGCCTGAAACTTGGTCTCCTACAAATACTTGTTTGAACTGTCTTCCCTTTCTGGTACTGATGAGGCAAAAATAAATGAATCTGAGTCAAACCACTTGGTTTCCAGCCTGGACTATGTCACTTATTAGCTATCTGACCTTAAGCAAGTCAGTTAACATCTCTGAAAATCACTTTTACCCTATGTATAATAGGAATGTAATACTCACTTCACAGAGCTATTGGAAGACAAAAAGAAAACTATAAAACCAAAAGAAAATTCTAAATCTAAACAGTAGATTTTAAAGAGTGTTTTCTTAACAATGTATGGAGAAAAGATGGCAAATTATTCAAGAAATGGTGTTGACAATTATTTGAAAAAATGGTTTTAATTCTTATATCATACAACAAAAATAAACTTTAAATAAATTTAAGAGCTAAATATAAACTTTGAAACTATAAAATATCAAAAATAAATGAATAGCACATTATCTGAGCTATAACAATAAAGATATTTCTGTGTCTTTAGGCAAAAAAATGGGACATGATTAATGGCTTTGGTAACACCATGAACAAAAACAAATAATAGACTGGAAAAAAGTATTTGCAACATGTATTATAGGCAAAGAGTTAATGTCCATAAGGCAGAGTTCTTATAAGCCAATTAAGTAGAGATTAACATTTGATTTTGTTTCCATTTCCTTAGCTTTATTTTTTCTATTTATATATATATATATATTTGTTTTTCTTCCAGTTTTATTGAGATATAGTTGACATACAGCACTGTGTAAGCTTAAGGTGTACGACATAATGATTTGACTTACATCATGAAATGACTACCACAATAAGTTTACTGAACACCCACCATTTCATATAGATACAAAATTAAAGAAATAGAAAAAAAATATTTTTCCTTGTGATGAGAACTCTTAGAATTTACTCTCTTAAAATCGTTCATGTATAACATACAGCAATGTTAATTATATTTATTATGTTTTATATTACATCACTAGTACTTATTTATCTTATAACTGGAAGTTTTTAATTTTTGGCTATCTTCACCCAATTTTCCCTCCCCACCCCCCAACTCTGATAACCACAAATATGATCTCTTTTTCTATGAGTTTATTTGTTTGCTTGTTTCCTTTTGAAGTATAATTGACCTACAACACTGTGTTAGTTCCTGGTACACGACATAGTGATTCAATATTTCTATACATTTCAAAATGAGCACCATAATAAGTCTAGTTACAATCTGTCACTATACAAGATATTATATAATTATTGACTATCTTCCCCACACTGTACATTTCATACCCGTGACTCATTTGTTTTACAACTGAAAGTTTATACCTCTTAATCTCCCTCAACTATTTCTCTCCTACTCCCACTCAACTAACACTTGATTTTGAAAAATGAGCTAAGATCATAAATAAGCAATTCACAGATTAATTTTTTAAAAATTACAGTAATCTAAGAAATGAAAGATAAAATGAAATTTCATTTTTTCCTTATAGGTTTGGCAATTTATAATAATAATATTCAGAGTCAGAAAAGGTAAAATGAAAGGTCTGCTGCTGGTGGTATTGTAAACTGGTAAAATTTTTTGAAGCAAAATTTGGCAGTATGTATGCAGAGTTTTTAAAATGTGCATAATCCTTGACCCAGCACTTGAAATAATTTATGCATAAAGGTATTCATTTCAGAATTATAATATCACTAAACTGAAGATAACCAACATGTCCAGAAATGGGGATTGATTAAATCATGGTAGGCTATATAATTTAATGATATGCTGTTATTAAAATTCATGTTAATGAAAATTTCACTTCATGTTGAGCAATAAATTATAAAATAGGATTTCAATATTATTTGAATTTGGTTTATAAAAATATGAATTCACATACACACACACATACTTGAAAGATATACACCAAAACTTTACTATTTTTTTGCTTTGTGTTATTTTTTATTTTGTAAGTTTTCTAAAATGAAGATGTGTTAACCCAAAAAAGTATATATTTTTAAAGCCCTGTAATTTTGAATCAAAATATACATAATTAAATGAAAATATTATATAAGAATCCCTAGAATAATCCATATGAAACATTTAGCACATAGTAAGTACTGTGTAAATATTCTTTATTACTGTTGTTGCTATTATTATCATTGATACTCAGCAGAAATATTTAAAGTTCCTTTTCTGTACTTGCAACATGTCAGTTCAATGATTTAAACAGTTTGTGCTGAAAGGATAGTTAAAGATATTCTAGCTCAACTCCCTTATTTTATCAGTGAGATGTGAAGCATTGATATGACTTGTTTAAAGGAGTATGGTTTATGGAAACCTGGGATCCAAATCCAACATTCTTCATATGATCCACATACGTGTTGCTATATTGGGATGGCATTGGTTTTAGGTCTCACTGAGGGAACTGTTAAAACAGGACATGGCCCTAATTACTTAGCAAGTTCTGGGATCCTGAAAACCCTCCATGCTCCAAGGGCATACAAGTTGTCAATTTTTTAAATGTCCAGAAACTTAGCCTCAAATCACATGATGAAACACTGTGGTCTGAGCTTCATTGGAACATCAATATGAAGCTGAAGGTTTTGAACCTTTGAGCACCAGGGCTTTTTCATAATAACTCTAAACAATGAAAAATGAATTAATTAAGTAGTTAGCATCAGAGAAATATTGATTTATTTATTCAACAAATTTTTATTAAGTGGCTACTGTACGCTAAGCAATGTATGAAGCACTGGGGAAATGAATGGTGAACACAATTCTTCTGGTGTCTGTGCTCATGTAGATTTCAGTCCAGGATACAAAAACAGCCTTCAGTTTAATCTAGAACACAATTTAGGAAACAACAAAACTTCTGTTTCTGCTAAACCTTTCAAACAATGTACTTAGTTGTGATGTCACCACCCAACTCTACTGAGTTTGATATCTCTATAAATTTGATTTTGGCTGGAGTTTTTTCTATTCCTGCTTACTTGACATGGTGGTAGGGGATGTAGCCCCTACCTCCTAGTGGTAGGGCATTTAACCCTAGACATTACTTTCTGTCCCATAACAGAGCTTTATAATAGTGATCTGTATTTGTAAATTTGGCACTCCTGACTCTTTCTTAGGTATTCAAGCTATTGAGCTTGAATGAACAAACTTTGAAAAAGTTTTCAAATTCATTCTCTGCCTACAAATCAGTATATTGAAGGTAAATAACTAGGTATCTTTTACTGTATCATATAATAATTCTATTTTTAATTTTTTGAGGAACCTCCATACTGTTTTCCACAGTAGCTGCACACCAACTTACATCCACACCAACAGTGTATAAGGTTCCAATTTCTCCTAATCTTGACATCACTGGTTATCTTTAGGCTTTTTTTTTTATAGTAGCCATTCTAACAGATGTGAGGTGATAGCTCATTGTGGTTTCGACTTGCATTTCCCTGATGATTAATTATATTGAACATATTTTTATTTATCTGTTGGCCATTTGCATGTCTTCTTTAGAGAAATGTCTATTCAAATCTTTACTCATTTTTTAATTGGGTAATTTGAAGTTTTCTCCTTTCTTTTTTTTTTTTCTCTTTTGCTGTTGAGTTGTAGGGGCTCCTTATATATTTTAGATGTTAACCCCTTATCAGATATATGCTACACATGTTTTCTCCAATTCCAGAGGTTGCCTTTTCATTCTGCTGATTATTTCCTTGACCATGCAGAAGTTTTTAAGTTTGGTTTAGTCCCACTTGTCTACTTTTGCTGTTGTTGCTTGTACTTTTAGTGTTGTATCCAAGAAATCATTGCCTAGAACCATATCATGAAGCTTTTCCCTTATGTTTTTTTTTTCTAGGAGTTTCACAATTTCATGTCTTAGTTTAACTCTTTAATCCATTTTTAGATAATTTTTGTTTGGTTTTCCCAAAATATGATACAGCAGTCCCACTTCTGGACATACATCCAAAAGTATTGAAATCAGGATCTCAAGATATATTTGCATTCTCATATTCATTGAAGCATTATTCACAATAACCAAGCTATGGATGCAACCTAAATGTCCATAGAAGGACGAATTGATAAAGAAAATGTAGTATATACATACAATGTAATATTATTAAAAGGAGGTAAATCCTGCCATATGTGACCTGGATGAACATGGAGCACATTATACTAAATAAAATAAGCCAGTCCACAGGACAAATACTGCATGAATCCATTATATGAGAATGATTATAAAATAGTTCAAATCAGAAACAGACAGTAGAATGGTAGTTGCCCGGGACTGAGGGGAGAGGAAAATGGGAGTTCCAGTTCTATGGGTATAAGATTCAGTTATATAAGGTGAACAAATTCTAGATATCCATTGTACAACATTGTGCCTATAGTTAGTGTTACTGTATTGTGTACTTCCAAATATAGATATGTTAAGTGCTCTTATCAGAATAAAATTTTAATTAGTAGCCTAGAATGTTTTTTATTTGGCAAGTTGTTAATTATAAACAAAGGATAGAACGTGCCCTGAGGCCTCATCTCTTATTGTTAAGGTTGGCATCCGAGCGGTTTACAGATGAGTTTGAAATGTCAAAGGCCAGGAGAACTTAGCCAGAAATTATGGTTCAAGACCCTGAAGAGTTTAAATTAAGTAACTGCTGTGCTAGCAGATTCAAAAATAGTTTTTTGGACTAAAATATTTGAATTTGGATATAGCAAGTGATTAAACCTTTAGGATCTGCAGAATCTGTGAACAGTAACTGCCTATACATCCCAAGGATTTAGAGCTCTAAAGGGAGTGGCGTATTTCTTGATTTCTTTAAATGGGGTTCATGACAGATACCTCCCATTAGTTTTAACATATTGTTAATGGTCCAGGTGCTGGTATGAAACTGTCAAGGAAGTAGAAAATCAATTATCATGAAAACTTATTAGAGACATTTACAAGATCCAGAAACTGGTTCAGCTTTACTTGTAATGACTGAATTTGCTATGAGAGCTGTGAGAGTTGGAAGGATTTTGATACATATAGATATAGAGATATAGATATAGATTATTTTTCCTGTCAGATAATTATATTTGAGTATCTGAAGACTAGTCATATTAGAGAAGGTATTTCCAGAACCCAAATCTTCATATACCACTTTTTCAACAATTCATTTTTTATTTCTTTAAATAGTAAAATACTTCAGACTCATAAAATGTATAGATAATAATAACAACCTTGTTCAGACTCTTAAATCTATCATTTATACAATTGAAATTTCTTACCCCTATGTCATTATCCTCATCCCCTCATTGTCACATATTGCCAAATATTAAACATTTCTATTATTTTGCACTCCTACAGTTGTATGAGTTCTTGTTGCCTCACATTCTTCCCATCATTTGTTATTATCAGACTTCTAATTTTTGCCAATATTATTGGTGTGACCTTGTGTTTCATTGTCAGTTTAGCGTGCATTTCTTTAATCTTTAGAGAGATTGCAATATGTTTATTGGACATTCATGTTTACCCTTCTATGAAAAGTCTATTAATGTCTTCTGATTGTTTGTATTGGGTTTTATTCCACATTGAGTTATAGGACTTTTATGTATAACAAGTATCTGTAAGTAATAGATAATTACATATATGTTCTCTCAGCCTACATTTTTTCCAGTCACTTATGATATCTTTCTATGCAGTTAAGATTTTTTGAGGAAAAAATGGAGGAAATATATTAAAGTTCTTAGTATAGTACATGACAGAGCATATGCTCAGTGATTACTAATTACAATTATCATGATTTATTTTTCATGGCAGCAAATATACAGAACATAAAATTAATCATTTTAGTCATTTTTAGATTTTACATGTACACGTCAGTGGCATTAAGTACATTCACAAAGTTGTGCAACCATCACAACTATCCAGGACTTTTTCTTCACCCCAAAATAAACTCTGTACTCATTAAACAATAACTCCTTATTCTTGCTCACCCCTAAGTCCCTGGTAACTTTTATTATAATTTCTATCTCTACGAATTTGCCTACTCTAGGAACCACATATAAAAACATCATATAATATTTGTCATAGCATAATATCCTCAAGGTTCATCCATGTTTTAGCATGTGTCAGAATTTCCTTCCTTTTTAAGGCTGAGTAATATTCCCTGGTGTATGTGTATACACACAAATATATGTATATACATGTATATGAATATATATAGTATATATATTACAGTTTTTATTCATTTATCCTTCGATAGACATTGGGTTGGCTTTTGGCTGGACTTTTGGCTATCATGAATAATGCTGCTGTGAACATTGGTGTGCAATGATCTGTCTGAGTCCTGCTTTCAATATTTTTTTGGTATATATCTTGAAGTGAAATTACTGGAACATATGTTAATTCTATTTTTAACTTTTTGAGAAACCACCATACTGATTTCCACAGCTGGTACAACATTTTACATTCCCTCCAGCAATGCATAAAATTTCCAATTTCTTCATATCCTCACAAACACTTATTTCTCTAATGGGTTTGAAGTGGTATCTCATCGTGGTTTTTCAATTGTATTTCCTTAATGACTAATGATGCTTAGCATCTTTTCATTTGCTTATTGGCTATTTGTGTATCTTCTCTGGAGAAATGTTTATTCAAGTCCAATGTTTTCTTTAGCTCTTATGTTTAGATCTTTGATCCACTTTGAGTTAATTTTTGTACATGTTGTAAGAGTCAAAATTCATTCTTTGGCATGTGGATATCCAGTTTTCCCAGAACCATTTGTTGAAAAGACTGTCCTTTCCCCATTGAATGGTCTTGGCACACTTGTCAAAAATTATATAACCATATATGTAAGGGATTCTATCTGGGGTCTCTATTCTATTCCATTGGTTTACATGTCTGTTTTTATATAAGTACCACACTGTTCTGACTACTGTAGCTTTGCAGTTATTTTTGAAATCAGGAAATGTGAGGCCACCAACTTCGTTATTCTGTTTCAAGATTGTTTGGTTATTCTGGGTCTATTGAGATTCCATCAACCTGTTAGGATAGGTTTTTCTATTTCTGCAAAAAAATGTCATTAGTGTTTTGATAGGGATTGCATTGAACGTGTAGATCACTTTGGGTAGTATAGTCTTCTTAACTAAGTCTTCCAGTCCATGAAAATGGGATTTTGTCCATTTATTTATATCTTCTTTATTTCAGTAATATCTTAAAATCTTTAGTATTCAAGTCTTTTACCTTCTTGGTTAAATTTTTTGCTAAGTATTTATTCTTTTTGAATCTATTGTAAATTGAATTATTTTCTTATTTTCCTTTATGAGCTGTTCATTGTTAGTGTATAGAAATACAATAGATTTTTGTGTTGATTTTGTATCTTGCAACTGTACTGAATTCACTTATCAGCTCTAAAAATTCTTTGTGAAATCTTTAGGGTTTTCTACATTGTCTATAAACAAAAATAATTTTACTTCTTTCAAATGTGGATGACTTTTATGCATTTTTCTTGCCTTAATTCTCTAGATAAAATTTCTAATACTGTATTGAAGAGAAGTGGCATAAGCAGGCAGCTTTGTCTTGTTCCTGATCTTGTGGGAAAGCTTTCAGTCTTTTACCACTGCCTATGATATTAGTTGTGGATTTTTCATATATGGTCTGTATTTTCTTGAAGAATTTTATTACTATTCCTAGTCTATTATTTTTTATCAATCAATGGTGCTCCATTTAGTCAAATAATTTTTCTGCATCAATTAAGATGACCACTTGTTTTTCATTCCTTCATTTTATTAATGTGGTATATTCCATTGATTGATTGTTATATGTTTAACCATCCTTGCATTCCAAGAATAAATCTCACCTGGTCATGGTGTATAATCATTTTAATATGCTGCCAAATTTGGTTTGCCAGTATTTTGTTGATACATTTTGCATCAGTATTCATAAGGGATATTGGTCTGTAGTTTTCTTTTCTTGTAGTGTCTTTGTCTGGCTTAGCTAGCAGACTTTACAGAATGATTTAGGAAGTGTTCCCTTCTCTCCAATATTTTGGAAGAATTTGAGAAGGACTGGTGGTAATTCTTAAATATTTGGCAGATTTCACCAAATATGCCATCTGGTCCTGAGCTTTCCTTTATTGGGAAGTGTTTGATTACTGATTCAACCTCCTTAGTAGTTATAAGTTTATTCGGATTTTTTTTCTTCATGAATCACTTTTGGTAGATTGTTTGTTTCTAGGAATTTGTCCATGTCATCTAAATTATCCAATTTGTTGGTGTAGAAATGTTCATAATAATCTCTTATAAAAATAATAATAATCTCTTATAATCCTTTTTTACTTCTGTAAACTCAGCAGTAATGTCCTCACTTTCATTTTTGATTTCATAATTAGAGTCATCTCTCCCTCTCTCTCTTACCCTCTCTCTCTGTCTCTCCCCCTTTCTCTTTTGGCTAGCCAATGTAGCTAAATATTTGTCAGTTTTGTTGATCTTCTCAAAGTTCATCTTTTCTAGTTCCTGATGGTGTAGAGTTAGGTTATTCATTGGCGATCTTTCTTCTCTTTCACTATATGCATTTAGACATATAAGTTTTCCTTTAAGCCTTGTTTTCACTGCATCCTATAAATTTTGTTTTTTATTTAAGAAGTTCCTCCCTACCTTGACATCATGAAGAGCTTGTACTGTCTTTGAAAAGCTTTATGATTTTGCAATTCATAGTTGGATTTATTGGTTTGATATGAGGCAGAGTTTGACTTACTTTTTTCAACATGGATACCTTGTACCTCAGACCATTTATTGAAAAGTTATTAATTCCCCACTAATCTTTAATGCCAGCTCTGTCATATATGCAATGTCTTTATATTCATGAAACTTTTTCTGGTCTGTTTTCTGTTCCACTGGTTTATGTGCCCTTTCCAGAATCAGGACCATACTATCTTAATTACTGTAAAATTTAACATAATTCTTGATAACTGGTAGAACAATTTCTCCCACATTCTTCTTCAAGAGTGTATTGGCTGTTCTTGACCATTTCTACATACATGTACATATCAGAATCAGCTTTTCAAGTTCTTTTTAAAAATTGCATTTTTTTTACACTGTAATTACATTGCATCTGTAGATCAGTTTGGGGAGAACTGACATCTTTACAATACTGAGTCTTCCAATCTTTAAACGTGCTATATCTCTTAAGGTGTTAGGTATTCTTTAATGTCTCTAAATAAAGTATAAAAAGTTTCTATGTGGAAGGATCTTGCATATGTTAACTTATATTTATTCCTAGATATGTAAATACAGAAATAGATATTTTAATCTTATTTTAACTGCTTGGTGTTGGTACATTAAAGAACTACTGATTTTTATATGCAGGAACATGTTGAGGTCATTTGTTATTAAAAGAATAGACAGGGCTTCCCTGGTGGTGCAGTGGTTGAGAGTCCGTCCGCCAATGCAGGGGACATGGGTGCATGTCCCAGTTCGGGAAGATCCCACATGCCATGGAGTGGCTGGGCCCGTGAGCCATGGCTGCTGAGCCTGCGCGTCCGGAGCCTGTGCTCCGCAATGGGAGAGGCCACAACAGTGAGAGGCCCACGTACGGCAAAAAAAAAAGAATTGACAAATTCTTTTGACTTTCTGCATAGACAATTACATTATTTGTGAAAAATGGCACTTTATTTTCTTCCTTCCCACTCCTTATACCTTTATTTCACAGTCTTGCTTTACTGTGCTGACTAGGACTTCTAGCAAACTGTTGAGTAGAAATGGCGATAGCAATTGTCCTTATTTTTTTTTTTTTTGCAATTATCCTTATTTTGTGTCCTGATATCAAAAGGCAAGTTCTTAATGTTTCATCATGAAATATGAAATCTTATATAGCTTTTGCTTTTTGATTTGGGGGCTACTTACCTAGAATGAGATTAAATTTGTTTCTATTTTTCCTCTACTACAAGTTTTGTTTGTATTTTAGTCATAAAAAGATGTTGAATTTTATCAAACATTTTTAATCTACAGAGAAATTTTCATAAGTTTTCTCTTTCAATCTATTAAAGTGATGAATTATATTATTTGATTTCCTAATGTTAAATATATGTTACTTTTCAAGAAAAAGTTCAATGGTCATAGCATATTATCCTTTTACACATTGTTGTACTCTATTAATATTTTGTATAGAATCTTTATATCTGTGTTCATTAGTAATGTTACGTTTAATTATTATTATTATTTTGCGGTATGCGGGCCTCTCACTCTTGTGGCCTCTCCCAGTGCAGAGCACAGGCTCTGGACGCACAGGCTCAGTGGCCATGGCTCATGGGCCCAGCCGCTCCACGGCATGTGGGATTTTCCCAGACAGGGGCACGAACCCGTGTCCCCTGCATCGGCAGGTGGACTCTCAACCACTGTGCCACCAGGGAAGCCCTGTCTTTAATTATTTTTACTTGTACATTCCTTGATGGATTTTGGTGTCATGGATATTCTGTTTTCATAAAATGAGTTGGGGAGATTTCATTCTTTTACATGTTCTCTTGAAGAGTTTGCATACCAAAAATTGTTTTTTAAGAATTTTTTTTTATTGGAGTAGGTTGCTTTACAATGTTGTGTTAGTGTCTACTGTACAGCAAAATGAATCAGCAATACATATACATATAGCTCTTCCCTTTTGGACTTCCTTCCTATTCAGGTCATTACAGTGCATTAAATAGAGTTCCCTGTGCTATACTATGTTCTCATTAGTTACCTATTTTATACATAGTATCAAGAGTGTATATGTGTCAATTCCCATCTCCCAATTCCTCCCAATCCCCTTTCCCCCTTGGTATCTATATATTTGTTCTCTATGTCTGTTTCTCTATTTCTGCTTTGCAAATAGAATCATCTATACCATTTTTCTAGATTTCACATATGTGTTAATATATGATGTTTTTGTCTTTCTGACTTACTTCACTCTTTATGACAGTCTCTAGGTCCATCCACGTCTCTACAAATGACAAAATTTTGTTCTTTTTTATGGCTGAGTAATATTCCATTGTATATATATGTAACACATCTTCTTTATCCGTTCATCTGTTGATGGACATTTAGGTTGCTTCCATATCCTGGCTATTGTAAATAGTGCTGCTATGAACATTGGGGTGCATGTGTCTTTTTGAATTATGTTTTTCTCTGGGTATATGCCTAGTAATGGGATTGCTGGGTCATATGGTAGTTCTATTTTTAGTTTTTCAAGTAACCTCCATACTGTTTTCCATAGTGGCTGTATCAATTTACACTTCCACCAACAGTTCATGAGGGTTCCTTTTCTCCACACCCTCTCCAGTTTATTGTTTGTAGATTTTTTGATTATGGTCATAGTGACCAGTGTGAGGTGCTACCTCATTCTAGTTTTGATTTTCATTTCTCTAATGATTAGTGGTGTTGAGCATCCTTTCATATGTTTGTTGGCCATCTGTATGTCTTCTTTGGAGAAGTGTCTATAAAGGTCTTCTGCCAATTTTTTGATTGTGTTTTTTTTTTTTTGATATTGAACTGCATGAGCTGCTTGTATATTTTGGACATTAATCCTTTATCAGTTGCTTCATTTGCAAATATTTTCTCCCATTGTGAGAGTTGTCTTTTCGTCTCTTTTATGTTTTCCTTTGCCCTGCAAAAGCTTTTAAGTTTAATTAGGTCTCATTTGTTTATTTTTCATTTTATTTTTATTACTCTAGGATGTGGGTCCAAAAAGATCTTCCTGTGATTTATATCAAAAAGTGTTCTACCTATGTTTTCCTCTGTCTGATAGTGTCTGGCCTAACATTCAGGTCTTTAAGCCATTTTGAGTTTATTTTTGTGTATGGTGTTAGGGAGTGTTCTAATTTCATTCTTTTACATGTAGCTGTTCAGTTTTCCCAGCACCATTTATTGAGGAGACTGTCTTTTCTCCATTGTATATCCTTGCCTCCTTTGTCATAAATTAGTTGACCATAGGTGCATGGGTTTATCTCTGGGCTTTCTATCCGCTCCATTGATCTATATTTCTATTTGTGTGGTGTAAATCACTATCTAAGCTTAAATCTGGAATTTTCTTTGTAGAAAAAAAGTTTGACAACTTATTTAGTTTTATTAAAGGTTATAGCATTATTCAGGGTTTTTATTTCTGAGTCAGTTTTGAAAAAATTGTATTTTTAGGAGAATTTGTCCATTTTTTCTACATTTTCAAATTTATTGGCATAAAATTATTCACTATAGTCTCTTTGAAATATCTACAACATAATTGTAACTCCTTTTTTATTCCTAATCTTGGGTATATGTTCCCCTCCACATTTTCTTTCTCCCTTCTCCTTCCCCACCCCCCCGCCACAACTCTCTGTCTGTCTTAATAAGTATTGCCAGGGAACTGTCCCTATAAATTTTTAAGTGTTTGAAATTTGTGGCTATAACATGATTTGTTTCCGCAATTATTGCAGGAAACCATTGTATCAAAGTATTTGTCACTTAGTGGCATGAATCATTGTTTTCCCAAGCTCCAGTATCAGTTTTCTTACCATCCAGTACCCAGCCCCTTAGCTGAAGCCACATATTTTATTATTATATAGATTTCTGCATTTGCCAGAATTAGCTTCAAGGCCCAGTTCTGTAATTTTTTTAAAAAAATAATATGTTGTGTGTGTAAGAGTGTATATTCTGCGGTTGTTGGAAACATTTTGCCAAGTTTATTAATCATCTTATTCAAATCTTCTATGTTTACTGGTTTCTTCCTACTTCTTTTATAATGAGACGTCATTGTTTCCTTTTGTGTTTCTCTCAAGTTTTACTTTAAACATTTTACGGCTATGCTATTATATGCATATGTTTGCTTTCTCACATTATCATGGTGAATTGAAACTATCACCATGAAGTAATCTGCTTCTTCTTTTGTGATTTTATTTTATTTATTTTTTATTTTTTTGCAGTACACGGGCTTCTCACTGTTGCGGCCTCTCCCATTGCGGAGCACAGGCTCCGGACGTGCAGGCTTAGCGGTCATGGCTCACAGGCCTAGCTGCTCCGTGGCATGTGGGATCTTCCTGGACCGGGGCACGAACCCGTGTCCCCTGCATTGGCAGGAGGACTCTCAACCACTGTGCCACCAGGGAAGCCCTCTTTCATGATTTTTTAAAGCCTATTTTGACTGCCATAGATATATGCATTTTTTAACAAATAGATAAAACACAATAATTAAAAATAAATAGCTACATCACTTTTTAAAAATTAAAATTTTATGGTATATTTTTTCTATTTTTTTACTTCCAAACTTTTCTTAGCATTATGGATAACTCATAACCAATATCCCTTTAAATATTGCTTCTACCCCATCATTTCTCTTTCCTCCTTCTGGGACTCTAACTAACCACATGTTAGACGTTCTCATTCTATTTCTCATATCTCTTACTTCTTTTCCATATTTTCAATCATTTTATCTCTCTATGCTTCCATCATGGCTCATTTCTCTTGATTTATATCCCAGTTCATAAATTATCTCTTCAGTTATGTCCAATTTCCTATTAAAAGCCATGCATTTTACTTATTTAAAAATTTTTGCTATTGTATTTTTTACTTTTATAAGTTCCATCAAATCTGCTTTATCAAGTCTGCTGAGCCACGTTTTATAATTTCTTATTCCTTCCCAAATTGTTAATATATTCTCTTTTTAATTATTTAATACTAGTAACCATAGTTGTTTTAAAGGTATTTCTGATAATTTTATTATTTGAAGTCTTTTTGAATCTGCTATTTTTTCCACTAGTTTTCCTTTTGATATGTAGGTTCTTTATATATTTGAGTATCATTGCATGTTGCTTATTGTACCTTGAACAATTAACTGTGGAAATAACTTGAGACCTAGAATAAAAGTGACATTTTTCAGGGACAATTTGCATCTGCTTCTGGATGCCTAGGGACACTACAAGTCTGTTACCTTGTTAAACTAAATTCACAGCTTGAGGTTTTCTGGATGATACAAGTGATGGGTATTTGTGTCACAAAAATAGTATACTTATGTTTTACTTTTACCCTGAGTACCCTGAGGGTCTATATTTTGAGGACCCAGCTTCCAAAGTTCAAATTTATCTGGTTGGCCAAATGCTCTCAGGGGCAAAATAGCTTCTGTGCTCTTACCTCTCTGCATTTTTACTTTTCCTTCAAATTTTGCCTGGAAGTTCCAAACTATCTTATCATTTCTTTGTTGTTTCTAAAGATATTTTTTGAACAAATATTTTATCCAGTATCTTAATTTGTTTTCTCAGGAGGGTTTGGTGAGAATAACCTCACCTTTCATTACTGAAATGTAAGTCCTTCCCTTACTTTTTTGCAAGCTTGCCTATGCATTTAAAAGGATGTTGCTGTTTTTCCAACATTTCTAAGTGTACTATAGTAAGAGATTTTTCATGTTTCTGACCATAATGCTGGAAATAGTAGTCTCCCAGGTTTATATTAAGGAATATACACAGTAAAGTTACAATAAACTGAGCCAAACTATGTTTGAACCTCGAGGCCACTCTTGCTCCTTCAGCCCAATGTTCAGATTAAAGAGAAGTCTGAGTACCCACTCTGTGACTCCCTTTACCTAAGTCCTCTTCTGGAAGCAGAATTTTCTAAGCTGCTCACATCAGCTTTTCCCTTGGATTTACCCTGGTCCAGTGTTTTTCAGTCCTATCTAATCACATTAACCTTTCCACATTAATTTGGAAAGGAAAAGAGATATTGTACTAGTCTAGTATTATTTATATTCTCTTTATTTGATTTAATAAAAGCTCCTCCTCATGACACTGCATGTCTAATTTTATGTCTGTGAGAACTCCATTTTTTCTCAATCATTATCATTATTTCTCTTACTGGGAAGTATAATACAGAGGGTGAGTGGGTGATAGTAATGGTGGTAGTGGAGAGATTTAGGCTTTTAATTACTCTAAGGATAGTGTGTAACCAACATTAGCCTTGCCCTGTAGCTTGGAAATTTTACATCAACAGGCTTAACTACAGTTCAGATGGTATCCAAATTCGTGGTCCTTGGGGTATTTGTAGTATTTCAGCAATGGCATGTCTGACAGGAGCTTGTAGTCCCCCAACCCACCCAAGCTGTTCTTCTCTATGTAGCACTTCCCTGGACTAGGGATTTACCCTTTTTTTGTTTTTGATAGGGAGGTAGGGTAGGCAAGGCATAATGAGCATATTATTACTTCAGATAAATTGTTCTTATTTCTATAAATTCCTTGACCACATGTTTGAAGTGCCTATAATATTCTTTTTCTGTTGTCAAGGTATGGTATTGCTTTTTATAAAGTTGTGGTTTGTAAGGTAGTGTTACTATCTAACATATGAAGTAATTTAGATTTAAAAAGTCTTCATTTATAGAACATGGGCTTTAAAACTGAATAATTTCCACTTTAACACTTCAGCCACTCACTAAATTTGTATATTAGTTCCTTAAAAAGATGTACATGTAGTCCTATTTGTACATGATCTAATAGTTTCTTCACATTTATAAGGAATTTCACAAGTGTTGTGCTAGTGTGTTCACTCCATTCTTATAAAACATGTAACATACTCTATTCCCATTCTAGCTATTCCAATGTCAGGTAGCCTTTCTTAAGGTATTTATATATTATTTATTAAAATTTTGATTCTTTCTTAAAATTTGATATTTGTCACAGAGATTGAAAGTGTATCATTTTAGAGAGACAATTAAGAGTGCAGTCACATAAGAACTCAAATACTCATGCTGCAAACTGATAAGTAGGCAAAATCTGTCTTTGCTTCCACTTTTTCTCTGTAGCATCTACCCCTCTTCATCTCCTATCCCTTTCATGGTCTTACTGTCTATGTGTTCTCTCCCTCTACACCTAGTCCAATAAAGGGACTCACCTGCTATCGTTAAAGTTCACTTTAGCATTAAAGTTTTCCAGAGCATAGGGTAGAAATGTAAAAAATTGTTTCTTTTTTTTTCTCCTTACTCTAGGGCAAGATGAACAAAGCTGAAGCAGGGTATCAGTCCCGGCCCCAGACCCAGGTAACAAATATACATCAGTGAACACTGAGTAAGGATCTCCATCTCTCTGAGGAGCAAGATACCTGGGGCCCTCTTTCCAACATTGTCAGTGACCTCAAGTAATTCTGGAGACTTCAGACACTGAGATTCTAAATCCTTTAATGGTCTGATTCAATGTCCTTAGCCTTGGTCCATGTAGACCTCTATCCAAGATTGAAGATGGTTAGAGATCCTCACTGTCCTAACCCTTCTTCAGAATGGGAATTGGTACTGTATTATTCAAGCCATCTACAACACCTGACACCTGAACACATTTATACCACCATCATCAGCCATCACAGGAAAGCTACCTCTTCCTGAGCTCCCAACTTACTTATTTATACTTGAGCATGTAGTAATGAATCTTATGTATTAATGTTTTCCTTGCTTAGTGACAGAAATTCACAAATGATTGCAGCTAGCCCTTTATTCATTTGTTCATTCATTCAAAAAATATTTATTGAGTGCCTACTATTTGTCAGGCACTGTTCCAGCTTTTTGGAATGTAGGTGTAAACAAGTCAGACAAGATCCTTTCCCTCATGGAACTTATAGTATAGTGGGGGAAAAAAGACAATTAACATGTAAATATATAATATAATATCATATAGTGATAAGTTGTATGAGGTAAATTAAGTCTGTGTAAGGTGTTAAGAGAATGCCTAGGGAGTGTGACTTTTTTTTTTTTTTGATGAACCGACAGGGTATAATGAACATATTATAACTTTCTGTAGTTATAAATTTCTATTACCTTCAATACCTTTTGGCACCCAAGACCTAAAGTAGCTCATTCTTGTCAGGAAATAAGGAGTATGCATCTGTTTGTTCTGCTGTGTATGACCCCTTAGATAGAAGGCATGAGGCAGATAAGAATATGAGAACCTCTTCTCTTGGCCATTGAGGTGGAACTGAGGAACAATAGGGCCATAGAGGGCTTGATTATATTAGGTTCATGACTTCTTTAAAAATAATAATTATATAAATGTTAAATATACACAAATGTAAAGAGAGAAGAATGGTGAAGCCCCCATACATCCATAACTCAGATTCAACAGTTGTCATTACTTTGCCAAATTTGCTTTATCTAAACCATTCTTTTGCTGAAATAGTACAAAGCAAAACCCAGACATCACATCTTTTCACCTCTACATATTTCTGTATGTATCTCTTTAAGAATGGACATTTTCTTACATAATCACTGTTAACCTCATCCCTAATGAAATGGAAATGATTTCTTGGTATCATCTATTACCCAGTACATAGTCAGATTTCCCCAAAAGTATCTCTTTTTAAAGAATGTGAATATCACATGAGCACAGAAGGCAATATAAAAAAGTGCTTATATAAATGATGGACTTTGAAGTTAGGTGCTGCTAAGTTTGTATCCTGATTTCCTTATTTACAAATGTTGTGAGGTTAACCTCTCTGAGACTTGGTTCCTCCTCTGAAAACGGGGATAATAATATCTCAACATTGTTGTGGAGCTTAAATGAGAGAATATATATAAAGAATTTATTTAATATCTGGTATGAGGTCATCATTCAATGAAAGAGCAAGTATTACCATCACTAGGTATGGTGTGAGAAAAGGGAAACAGAAATACAACCTAAGACAGGAAAAAGTGGGCTTTGCTTTTCTGTAAGTGCTGGTTATTAAAAAAAAATCTAAAACCTCTGTTTGACTATACAAAACTCATGATAATTAAGATCATTTAAATGAAATGTTTGCAAATTTTGCTTTAGTGCATTCAGTAACATAGTGATTACTCATATTTAATATTCTTAACTGTAAAACAGAGTTAACTCCCTCCTCTCCTGAAGATTAAATGTGATGACATATGGGAATATATCCAGGATGGTGTTCAATATTGTGGGAGCTTAATAAATGTAGATTAGATTTGAGTTAAAAAGGCCTGACTTTGTAAGTTTTATTTGATTACCACATTAAATTATTCATGTATGCTGAGTTTTTGTAGTTTATTGCTCATGACATACACAGATTAAAAATATTACTAGAATGTTGCTTAGGAACAGGTTTCTTTAGAAACAGGAGAATTGCCTAGATGAATGCTTGTGGTCCTTGGAAGCCCTATAATTCTAAGTTATATTAAACAATTTTTTCCATTAGTATTAGAATACTAATGAGGATTTTGTCCAGGTAAAGATTATCTTTAAGATTTGAGAGTTATTGACCATTATCTGCAGGGGAGCTTGTTCAGAATATCCAGGGTAGCCTCACTAATGAAGGCACTGAGTTACACATAGGTCTAAGCCACAGGTCTCTAAAAGAGAGTTCTCCTGGCCTGATGCTATCTTAACACCCACTTCAGATAAGCGTTACTTTTAGTTTCATAATATTTTACACATTATGTCAACATCCAACTCTGTTTCTGCAGCTCCTTCCTCCATTTCTGATCACTTAGTTCCAGGTCTTGCTTTAAAATTTCAGTCACAACCCTCACCCATTTGATGTAGACCTTGCCAGGACCAGCTTAAATTTAAAACTCTCTTGACCAACATCCTTGTCAATTTACCTCTCTCAAATCAACATCCTTAGAATAATGTGAAACCTGCTCTCCCAGGTTTCACATTATTTAAGAATATTTATGATATTTTTTTATCAAGTTAGAGGTAAAAGTTAAGATGAGGTGAATTATTCTCATTATCAAATAACTTAGTTACTCGATTACATTATTCCAAAAGAGTTAATTAGATTCAATTCACTTAGTAACTAAGTTACTTTATTTTAAATTAGAAAAGTGAATTTGTAAGCACAAATACAATGAAATGTTTTCACCCCTTCCAAATATGGACTCATTTTTTGGCTGTACCTCATATTTTAATTGTAACAAAAGTAAGTTAACTAATCCCTTCCAGTTAGCTTCAAACTACTTCTCCATATTCTGTCCTCATACTTTCCTTTTCCTATACACTCGGTGTGCTTGTAAATACTTAAACTAGCTCTCTGGTGAAGATGAAGCCCTGATTTGTACTGTTTGCTGATTTGCATTATGTTACTATCCCCACCATAGCTGACTTGAAGCTATCAAAGTGACAGAATTGAAAAGAGATGCACACAATCAGCTCTCCTGAGGAAGTGCTAGTATGCTCCAGCATACCACTGTCATTATTCACCTATTCTTCTTCCTACCCACTTAGAAGAATATTTAATGTGTCTAGTTTTTAAATTATCAAATTTCTTTGGATACAATGCTTTTGAGGACAAGAAGAGGGATACAGGTGGGTAGGGATATAAAAGACTCTACATTAATACTTAAAAATTAAAGATATTAAAATGGCAGATCCATTGAAGCTACCATTTATTAAATGTAGCAGATTCTCCAGGTTTTAAAGACACAAATAATTGCTTTTGAAATTGCTACACAAGATCTTAACACTAAAGGTTTGGCTGTGAAGAACAAAATAGAGGCAGACTACCATAAGCACCAACTATGCATAACCTAAGGCTAGATTGCCAATTGAATATGGTAAATGTTAAGAAAATGGCTGTTGTCATACTAAATTGCTGAATCCTAACTAGAAATCTTACTGCTCACACTGTCAATTTAGATTTTTAGAACCTATAGAAGGCTCTCATGTATCATACCAGCTGCGAAAAAAATGGGTTTTATTACAGCATAACTCAAACAAGCTAATTACATTTCCTGTCCTATACATTGTGTCACCAAATAAATTTGTGGTGATGAAAAATTAAACTCGAGACTTCTCTGATGGTGCAGTGGTTAAGAATTCACCTGCCAATGCAGGGGACATGGGTTCGAGCCCTGGTCCAGGAAGATCCCACATGCCGCAGAGCAACTAAGCCCATGTGCCACAAATACTGAGCCTGAGCTCTAGAGCCCACAAGCCACAACTGCTGAAACCCACGCACCTAGAGCCCATGCTCTGCAACGAGAGAAGCCACTGCAATGAGAAGCCCGTGCACCGCAACGAAGTGTAGCCCCCACTTGTCGCAACTGGAGAAAAGCCCACGCGCAGCATTGAAGACCTGGCACAGCCAAAAAAAATAATAATAATAATCTCAATTACAGTACTCAGCAAAGAGATGTGAATCTAAACAAAACAACACAGATGGGAAGCAGACTGGGGATTTCTATTGAAGGAAAAATATTAATAATAAAATTCCTCAGGACTTCCCTGGTGGTCCAGTGGTTAAGACTCCACACTTCCAATGCAGGTGTTGGGGGGGTAAACCCACACACTTAAGGTCAGTTAATCTACCAGAAAGGAGACAGGGATATACAATAGAGAAAAGACAGTGTCTTCAATAAGTGGTGCTGGGAAAACTGGACAGCTACATGTAAAAGAATGATACTAGGACACTTCCTCACACCATGTACAAAAATAAACTCAGAGTGGATTAAAGATCTAAATATAAAACTGGAAACCATAAAAATCTTAGAAGAGAACATAGGCAGAACACCCTTTGACATAAATTGTAGTAATATTTTTTTGGATCTGTCTCCCAAGGCAAAATAAATAAAAGCAAAAATAAACAAATGGGACCTTAATGATAAATTGGTGCAGCTACTATGGAAAACTGTATGGAGTTTCCCGAAAAACTAAAAATAGAAATACCATATGATTCAGCAATTCCACTCCTTGGTATGTATTCAAAGAGAAGGAAAACACTAATTTGAAGATACATGCACCCCATTGTTCATAGCAGTGTTGTTTGCAATTGCCAAAATATGGAAACAAGCTAAGTGTCCATCAACAGATGAATGGTAGAAGATATGACATATATATACAGTGAAATACTACTCAGCCATAACAAAGAATGAAATTCTGCCATTTGCAACAGCGTGGATGGACCTAGAGAGTATTATGCTTAGTGAAATAAGTCAGAGAAAGACAAATACTCTATGCTATCAGTTATATGTAGAATCTAAGAAATAAAACAAACAAATGTATATAACAAAACAGACACACAGATATAGAGAACAAACTAGTGGTTACCAGTGGGGAGAAGGAATGGGGAAAGGCAAGATAGGGATATGGGATTAAGAGACACAAACTATTATGTATACAACAGGTAAGCAACAAAGATATATTGTATGACACAGGGAAATATAGCTTTATTTTATAAAAACTTTAAACGGAGTATAAGCTATAAAAATATTAAATCACTATGCTGTAAACTTGCAAATAATATAATATTGTAAATCGACCTTACTTCAATAAAAACAAAAGAAAAAAAAACTTCTTAAGGCAAGCTTATAAAATGATGATATATCACTTTCATACAGTCTATATAATGGAAGCCAGCTGTATAGAATAGTGTAAATTTTTCAAAAGGAATCATGAAAAATTTCTTTAGCAAATAAATTTTCTGTGTCATTTAGAAAATTAACTCTAATGGAAACAAAGATACTCATTTAAGTTTGAAAGAAAGATGTTATAAATTCTTATATGACATCCCAAACACTTCATATTTTCCTTTGGGTTTTTTTTTTTTTTTTTACATCTATATTGGAGTATAATTGCTTTACAGTGGTGTGTTAGTTTCTACTTTATAACAAAGTGAATCAGTTATACATATACATATGTTCCCATATCTCTTCCCTCTTGCATCTCCCTCCCTCCAACCCTCCTTATCTCACCCCTCTAGGTGGTCACAAAGCACAGAGTTGATCTCCCTGTGCTATGTGGCTGCTTCCCACTAGCTATATATTTTACGTTTGGTAGTGTATATATATCCCTGCCACTCTCTCACTTTGTCACAACTTACTCTGCCCCCTCCCCATATCCTCAAGTCTATTCTCTAGTGAGTCTGTGTCTTTATTCCCATCTTCCCTCTAGGTTTTTCATGACATTTTTTTTTCTTACATTCCATATATATGTGTTAGCATACGGTATTTGTCTTTCTCTTTCAGACTTACTTCACTCTGTATGAGAGACGCTAGGTCCATCCACTTCACTAAAAATAACTCAATTTCATTTCTCTTTATGGCTGAGTAATATTCCACTGTATATATGTGCCACATCTTCTTTATCCATTCATCTGATGATGGACACTTAAGTTGCTTCCATGTCGTGGCTATTGTAAATAGAGTTGCAATGAAAATTTTGGTACATGACTCTTTTTGAATTATGGTTCTCTCAGGGTATATGCACAGTTGTGGGGTTGCTGGGTCATATGGTAGTTCTATTTGTAGTTTTTTAAGGAACCTCCATACTGTTCTGCATAGTGGCTATACCAATTCACATTCCCACCAGCAGTGCAAGAGTGTTCCCTTTTCTTCACACCCTCTCCAGCATTTATTGTTTCTAGATTTTTTGATGATGACCATTCTGACCGGTGTGAGATGATATCTCATTGTAGTTTTGATTTGAAACTCTCTAATGATTAATCATGTTGACCATTCTTTCATGTGTTTGTTGGCAATCTATATATCTTCTTTGGAGAAATGTCTGTTTAGGTCTTCTGCCCATTTTGGGATTGCATTTTTTGTTTTTTTGTTATTGAGCTGCATGAGCTGCTTGTAAATTTTGGAGATTAATCCTTTGTCAGTCGCTTCATTTGCAAATATTTTCTTCCATTCTGAGGGTTGTCTTTTGGTCTTGTTTATGGTTTCCTTGGCTGTGCAAAACCTTTTAAGTTTCATTAGGTCCCATTTGTTTATTTTTATTTCCTGTTCTCTAGGAGGTGGGTCAAAAAGGATCTTGCTGTGATTTATATCATAGAGTGTACTACCTATGTTTTCCTCTAAGAGTTTGATAGTTTCTGACCTTACATTTAGGTCTTTAATCTATTTTAAGGTTATTATTGTGTACGGAGTTAGGGAGTGTTCTAATCTCATACTTTTACATGTACCTGTCCAGTTTTCCCAGCACCATTTATTGGAGAGGCTGTCCTTTCTCCAGTGGACATTCCTGCCTCCTTCATCAAAGAAAAGGTGACCATATGTGCGTGGGTTTATCTCTGGGCTTTCTATCCCATTCCATTGATCTATAATTCTGTTTTTGTGTCAGTACCATACTGTCTTGATTACTGTAGCTTTGTAGTATAGTCTGAAGTCAGAGAGCCTGATTCCTCCAGCTGCATTTTTTGTTCTCAAGATTGCTTTGGCTATTCGGGGTCTTTTGTGTTTCCATACAAATTGTGAAATTTTTTGTTCTAGTTCTGTGAAAAATGTCAGTGATAATTTGATAGGGATTGCACTGAATCTGTAGATTGCTTTGGGTAGCAGAGTCATTTTCAGAATGTTGATTCTTCCAATCCAAGAACATGGTATATCGCTCCATCTATTTGTCTCATTTTTAATTTCTTTCATCACTGTATTATACTTTTCTGCATACAGGTCTTTTGTCTCCTTAGGTAGGTTTATTCCTAGATATTTTTTTTCTTTTTGTTGCTATGGTAAATGGGAGTGTTTTCTTGATTTCACTTTCAGAATTTTCATCATTAGTGTATAGGAATGCCAGAGATTTTTGTGCATAAATTTTGTATCCTGCTACTTTACAAAATTCATTGATTAGGTCTAGTCACTTTATAGTAGCATCTTTAGGATTCTCTATGGATAATACCATATCATCTGCAAACAGTGACAGCTTTATTTCTTCTTTTCTGATTTGGATTCCTTTTATTTCCTTTGCTTCTCTGATTGCTGTGGCTAAAACTTCCAAAAGTATGTTGAATAAGTGTGGTGAGAGAGGGCAACCTTGTCTTGATCCTGATCTTAGCGGAAATGGTTTCAGTTTTTCACCATTGAGGACGATGTTGGCTGTGGGTTTGTCATATATGACCTTTATTATGTTGAGGAAATTTCCCTCTGTGCCTACTTTCTGTAGGGTTTTTATCATAAATTGGTGTTAGATTTTGTCAAAAACTTTCTCTGCATCTATTGAGATGATCATACGCTTTTTCTCCTTCAGTTTGTTAATTTGGTATATCAAGTTGATTGATTTGCATATATTGAAGAATCCTTGCATTCTTGGAATAAACCCCACTTTATCATGGTGTATGATGTGCTGTTGGATTCTGTTTGCTAGTATCTTTTGGAGGATTTTTGCATCTATGTTGATCAGTGATATTGGCCTGTAGTTTTCTTTCTTTGTGACATCTTCTATTTTTGGTACCCGGGTGTTGTTGGCCTCATAGAATGTGTTTGGGAGTTTTCCTCCCTCTGCTATATTTTGGAAGAGTTTGAGAAGTATAGGTGTTTAGATCTTCTCTAAATGTATGATAGAATTCTCCTGTGAAGCCATCTGGTGCTGGGCTTTTTTTTGTTGGAAGATTTTTAATCACAATTTCAATTTCAGTGCTTGTGATTTGTCTTTTCATATTTTCTATTTATTCCTGATTCAGTCTTTGTAGTTTGTGCATTTCTAAGAATTTGTCCATTTCTTCCAGGTTGTCCATTTTATTGACATACAGTTGCTTGTAGTAATCTCTCATGATCTTTTGTATTTCTGCAGTGTCAATTGTTACTTGTCCTTTTTCATTTCTAATTCTATTGATTTGAGTCTTCTCCCTTTTTTTCTTGATGAGTCTGCCTAATGGTTTATCAATTTTGTTTATCTTCTCAAAGAACCAGCTATTACTTTTATTGAACTTTGCTATCATTTCCTTCATTTCTTTTTCTTTTATTTCTGATCTGATCCTTATGATTTCTTTCCTTCTGCTAACTTTGGGTATTTTTTGTTCTTCTTTCTCTAATTTTTTAGGTATGAGTTAGCTTGTTTATTCGAGATGTTTCCTGTTTCTTAAGGTAGGATTGTATTGCTATATACTTCCCACTTGTAACTGCTTTTACTGCATCCCATAGGCTTTGGGTTGTCGTGTCTCCATCGACATTTGTTTCTAGGTATTTTTTTATTTCCTCTTTGTTTTCTTCAGTGTTCACTTCATTATTAAGTGATGTATTGTCTAGCCTCCATGTGTTTGTAGTTTTTACAGGTCTTTTCCTGTAATTGATATCTAGTCTCATGGCGTTGTGGTTGGAAAAGATATTTGATACAATTTCAATTTTTTTTAAATTTACCAAGGCTTTATTTGTGACCAGGATATGAGCTATCCTGGAGAATGTTCCACGAGCACTTGAGAAAAATGTGTATTTTTTTGTTTTGTTTTTGGATGGAATGTCCTATAAAAATCAATTAAGTCCATGTTGTTTAATGTATAATTTAATGCTTGTGTTTCCTTGTATATTTTCATTTTGGATGATCTGTCCATTTGTGAAAGTGGGGTGTTAAAGTCCCCTACTATGAATGTGTTACTGTCGATTTCCCCTTTTATGGCTGTTAGTATTTGCCTTACGTATTGAGGTCCTCCTATGTTGGGTGCATAAATATTTACAGTTGTTTTATCTTCTTCTTTTATTGATCCCTTGATCATTATGTAGTGTCCTTCTTTGTCTCTTCTTATATTCTCTATTTTAAAATCTATTTTGTCTGATGTGAGAATTGCTACTCCAGCTTTCTTTTTGTTTCCATTTCCATGGAATATCTTTTTCCATCCCCTCACTTTCAGTCTGTATGTGTCCCTAGGTCTGAAGAGGGTCTCTTGTAGACAGCATATATATGAGTCTTGTTTTTGTATCCATTCAGCCAGTCTGTGTCTTTTGGTGGGAGCATTTAATACATTTACATTTAAGGTAATGATAGATATGTATGTTCCTATTCCCATTTTCTTAATTGTTTGGGGTTTGTTATTACAGGTCTTTTCCTTCTCTTGTGTTTCTTGCCTAGAGAATTTCCTTTAGCATGTGTTGTAAAGCTGGTTTGGTGGTGCTGAACTCTCTCAGCTTTTGCTTGTCTGTAAAGGTTTTACTTTCTCCATCAAATCCAAATGAGGTCCTTGTTGAGTAGAGTAATCTTGGTTGTAGGTTTTTCTCTTTCATCACTTTAAATATGTCCTGCCAGTCCCTTGTGGCTTGCAGAGTTTCTGCTGAAAGATCTGCTGTTAAACTTATGGAGATTCCCTTGTGTGTTATTTGTTGTTTTTCCCTTGCTGCTTTTTATATGTTTTCTTTGTGTTTAATTTTTGACAGTTTGATTAATATGTTTCTTGGTGTGTTTCTCCTTGGATTTATCTTGTATGGGACTCTCTGTTCTTCCTGGACTTGATTAACTATTTCACTTCCCATATTAAGGAAGTTTTCAACTTTAATCTCTTCAAATATTGTCTCAGTCCCTTTCTTTTTCTCTTCTTCTTCTGGGACCCCTATAATTTGAATGTTGTTGCGTTCAATGTTGTCCCAGAGATCTCTGAGACTGTCCTCAGTTGTTTTTTCTTTATTCTTCTCTGCAGTAGTTATTTCCACTATTTTATCTTCCAGGTCTCATATCCATTCTTCTGCCTCAGTTATTCTGCTACTGATCTCTTCTAGAGTATTTATTTCATTTATTGTGTTGTTCATCATTGCTTGTTTCCTTTTTATTTGTTCTAGGCCTTTGTTAAATGTTTCTTGCATTTTCTCTATTCTATTTCCAAGATTTTGGGTCATCTTTACTATGAGTATTCTGTAATCTTTTCTGGTAGGCTGCCTATTTCCTCTTCATTTGTTAGGTCCGGTGGGTTTTTATCTTGCTCCTTCAACTGCTGTGTGTTTGTCTGTCTTCTCATTTTGCTTATCTTACAGTTTTGGGGGTCTCCTTTTTGCAGGCTGCAGATTTGTGCTTCCCGTTGTTTTTGGTGTCTATCCCCAGTGGGTAAAGTTGGTTCAGTTGGTGGTGTAGGCTTCCTGGTGGATGGGGCTAGTGCCTGTGTTCTTGTGGATGAGGCTCAATCTTGATTTTCTGGTGGGTAGGTCCACGTCTGGTGGTGTGTTTTGATGTGTCTGAGGCCTTATTATGATTTTTGGCAGCCTCTCTGCTAATGGGTGTGGTTATGCTCCTGTCTTGCTAATTGTTTAGCATTGGTTTTCCAGCACTGTAGCTTGCTGGTCGTTGAGTGAAGCTGGGTGTTGTTATTGAGATGGAGATCTCTAGGAGATTTTCGCTGTTTGATATTACATGGAGCTGGGTGGTCTCTTGTGGACCAGTGTCCTGAAGTTGGCTCTCCCACCTCAGAGGCACAGCACTGACTCTTGGCTGCAGCACCAAGAGCCTTTCATTCACACGGCTCAGAATAAAAGGGAGAAAAAGTATAGAGAAATAAAGAAAGAGGATAAAATAAAATAAAGTTATTAAAATAAAAATTAAGAAGAAAATTTTTTAAAAAAGAAAACAAACAGACAAACAAAAAAACGGACGGACAGAACCCTAGGACAAATGGTGAAAGCAAAGCTATACAGATAAAATCTTACAGAGAAGCATACACATACACACTCACAAAGGAGTAAGAGTTGAAAAAATAATAAATCTTGCTCTCAAAGTCCACCTCCTCAATTTGGGATTATTCATTGTCTATTCAGGTATTCCATAGATGCTGGGTACATCAAGTTGATTGTGGAGATTTAATCCATTTCTCCTTAGGGTGCTGGGAGAAATTTCCCTTTCTCTTCTTTGTTCGCACAGCTCCTGCGTCCCAGGTTTGGATTTCGCCCCGCCTCTGTGTGCAGGACACCAGAGAGCATCTGTTCTTCGCTCAAACAGGGTGGGATTAAAGAGCAGCTGATTCAGGGGCTCTGGCTCACTCAGGCCTGGGGGAGAGAGGGGCACAGAGTGTAGGGCGAGCATGTGCTGGCAGAGGCCGGCAGGATGTTGCACCAACCTGAGGTGTGCTGTGCGTTCTCCCGGGGAAGTTGTCCCTGGATCCCGTGACTCTGGCAGTGGTGGGGTGCACAGTTTCCCCGGAACAGAGGTGTGGATAGTGACCTTTGCTCACACACAGGCTTCTTGGTGGTGGCAGCAGCAGCCTTCGCGTCTGGTGTCTGGTGCCCGTCTCTGTGGTCCACGCTGTTAGCCGCATCTCACACCCATCTCTGGAGCTCCTTTAAGCAGCACTCTTAATCCCCTCTCTACACGCACCAGGAAACAAAGTCTATTCCCTCTTTGGCCGGTCCAGACTTTTCCCTGGCCTCTCTCTTGGCTACCCGTGGTGCGCTAGCTCGCTTCAGGCTGTGTTCACGCCAACAGTCCTCTCCCGGCATCCTAGCGAATTCCGAACCTCAGCTCCCACACCCCCTTCCTGGCCCCAGCGGGTCAGCAGACAAGCCTCTCGGGCTGGTGAGTGCAGTTGGCACCGATCCTCTGTGTGGGAATCTTTCCACTTTGCTCTCTGCACCTCTGTTGCTATGCTCTCTTCCGCCGCTCTGAATGTTCCCCCCTTCACCACCCACAGTCTCCGCCTGTGAAGGGCCTTCCTACTGTGTGGAAACATTTCCTCCTTCACAGCTCCCTCCCACTGGTGCAGGTCCCTTCCCTATTCTTTTGTCTCAGTTTATTCATTTTTATTTTGCCCTACATAGGTACGTGGGGAGTTTCTTGCTTTTGGGGAAGTCAGAGGTCTTCTGCCACCGTTGAGTGGGTGTTCTGTAGGAGTTCTTCCAAGTGTCGATGTATTTCTGATGTATCATTGGGGAGGAAGGTGCTCTCCGGGTCTTACTCTTCCGCCATCTTTCCCTTCTCTCCTTTCCTTTGGGGTTTATTGTCAGAATCCGACTTTCAGAAGCTACGACTTTTAGGCTTCTATAGCTGCCATTTCTTGTTTTTTTTTTTTTTTTTTATCTTTAACTGGTTTCTACAAGTTTTTTTTTACATCTTTCTTGTAGTATAATTGCTTTACAATGGTGTGTTAGTTTCTGCTTTATAACAAAGTGAATCAGTTATACATATACATATGTTCCCATATCTCTTCCCTCTTGCATCTTCCTCCCTCCCACACTCCCTATCCCAACCCTCTAGGTGGTAAAAAAGCACCAAACAGATCTCCCTGTGCTATGCGGCTGCTTCCCACTAGCTATCTGTTTTATGTTTGATAGTGTGTATATATATATATATATATATATATATATATCCATGTCACTCTCTCACTTTGTCACAGCTTAACCTTCCCCCTCCCCATATCCTCCAGTCCATTCTCTAGTAGGTCTGTGTCTTTTTTCCTGTCTTACCCCTAGGTTCTTCATGACATTTTTTCCTAAATTCCATATATATGTGTTAGCATATGGTAGTTTTCTTTGTCTTTCTGACTTACTTCACTCTGTATGACAGACTCTAGGTCCATCCACCTCATTAGAAATAACTCAATTTCGTTTCTTTTTATGGCTGAGTAATATTCCATTGTATATATGAGCCACATCTTTTTTATCCATTCATCTGATGATAGACAATAGGCTGTTTCCATCTCCTGACTATTTTAAATAGAGCTGCAATAAACATTTTAGTACATGACTCATTTTGAATTATGGTTTTCTCAGGATATATGCCCAATAGAGGGATTGCTGGGTCATATGGTAGTTCTATCTGTAGTTTTTTAAGGAACCTCCATACTGTTCTCCATAGTGGCTCTACCAATACACATTCCCACCAGCCATGCAAGAGTGTCCCATTTTCTCCACAGCCTCTCCAGCATTTATTGTTTATAGATTTTTTATGATGGCCATTCTGACTGGTGTGAGATGATATTGCATTGTAGTTTTGATTTGCATTTCTCTAATTATTAATTATGTTGAGCATTCTTTCATGTGTTTGTTGGCAGTCTGTATATCTTCTTTGGAGAAATGTCTATTTAGCGCTTTGGTCCATTTTTGGATTGGGTTGTTTGTTTTTTTGTTATTGAGCTGCATGTGTTGCTTGTGAATTTTGGAGATTAATCCTTTGTCAGTTGCTTCATTTACAAATATTTTCTCCCATTCTGAGGGTTGTCTTTTGGTCTTGTTTATGGTTTTCTTTGCTGTGTAAAAGCTTTTAAGTTTCATTAGGTCCCATTGTTTATTTTTGTTTTTATTTACGTGTCTCTAGGAGGTGGGCTAAAAAGGATTTTGCTGTGATTTATGTCATAGAGTGTACTGCCTATGTTTTCCTCTAAGAGTTTGATAGTTCCTGGCCTTACATATAGATCTTTAATCCATTTTGAGCTTATTTTTGTGTATGGTGTTAGGGAGTGATCTAATCTCATACTTTTACATGTACTTGTCCAGTTTTCCCAGCACCATTTATTGAAGAGTGTGTCCTTTCTCGACTGTACATTCCTGCCTCCTTTATCAAAGATAAGGTGACCATATGTGCATGGGTTTATCTCTGGGCTTTCTATCCTCTTCCACTGACCTAAATTTCTGTTTTTGTGCCAGTACCATACTGTCTTGATTACTGTAGCTTTGTAGTATAGTCTGAAGTCAGGGATCCTGATTCCTCCAGCTCCATTTTTCATTCTCAAGATTGCTTTGGCTACTTGGGGTCTTTAGTGTTACCATACAAATTGTGAAATATTTTGTTATTGCTCTGTGAAAAATGCCAGTGGTAGTTTGATAGGGATTGCAATGAATCTGTAGAGTGCTTTGGGTAATAGAGTCATTTTCACAATGTTGATTCTTCCAATCCAAGTACATGGTTTATCTCTCCATCTATTTGTATCATCTTTAATTTCTTTCATCAGTGTCTTATAATTTTCTGCAAATGGGTCTTTTGCCTCCATATGGAGCTTTATTCCTAGGTATTTTTTTCTTTTTGTTGCTATGGCAAATGGGAGTGTTTTCTTGATTTCACTTTCAGATTTTTCATCATTAGTGTATAGGAATGCCAGAGATTTCTGTGCATTACTTTTGTATCCTGCTACTTTACCAAATTCATTGATTAGCCCTAGTAGTTTTCTGATAGCATCTTTAGGATTCTCTATGTATAGTATCATGTCATCTGCAAGCAGTGACAGCTTTACTTCTTCTTTCCAATTTGGATTCTTTTTTTTTCCTTTTCTTCTCTGATTGCTGTGGCTAAAACTTCCAAAACTATGTTGAAAGAGAGTGGTGAGAGTGGAAAACCTTGTCTTCATCCTGATCTTAGTGGAAATGGTTTCAATTTTTCACCATTGAGGACGATGTTGGCTGTGGGTTTGTCATATATGGCCTTCATTATGTTGAGGAAAATTCCCTCTATTTCTACTTTCTACAGGGTTTTTAATCTTAAAGTGTGTTGAATTTTGTCGAAAGCTTTCTCTGCATCTATTGAGATGACCATATATTTTTTCTCCTTCAATTTTTTTAATATGGTGTATCACATTAATTGATTTGCGTATATTGAAGAATCCTTGCATTCCTGGAATAAACACAACTTTATCATGGTTTATGATCCTTTTAATGTGCTGTTGGATTCTGTTTGCTAGTATTTTGTTGAGGATTTTTGCATCTATGTTCATCAGTGATATTGGCCTGTAGTTTTCTTTCTTTCTGACATCCTTGTCTTGTTTTGGTATCAGGGTGATGTTGGCCTCATAGAATGAGTTTGAGAGTGTTCCTCCTTCTGCTATATTTTGGAAGAGTTTGGGAAGGATAGGTGTTAGCTCTTCACTTAATGTTTGATAGAATTCGCCTGTGAAGCCATCTGGTCCTGGGCTTTTGTTTGTTGGAAGATTTTTTTTTTTTAAGATGTTGGGGGTAGGAGTTTATAAATTAATTAATTTTTTTTTGCTGTGTTGGGCCTTCGTTTCTGTGCGAGGGCTTTCTCTAGTTGTGGCAAGTGGGGCCAATCTTCATCACGGTGCACGGGTCTCTAACAATCGCGGCCTCTCTTGTTATGGAGCATGGGATCCAGACGCTCAGGCTCAGTAATTGTGGCTCATGGGCCTATTTGTTCGGCGGCATGTGGGTTCCTCCCAGACCAGGGCTCGAACCTGTGTCCCCTACATTAGCAGGCATATTGTTGAAAGATTTTTAATCACAGTCTCAATTTCAGTACTTGTGATTGGTCTATTCATGTTTTCGATTTCTTCCTGATTCAGTCCTGGCCGGTTGTGCATTTCTAAGAATATGTCCATTTCTTCCAGGTTGTCCATTTTATTGGCATAGAGTTGCTTGTAGTAATCTCTCATGATCTTTTGTATTTCTGCAGTGTCAATTGTTACTTGTCCTTTTTCATTTCTAATTCTACTGATTTGAGTCTTCTCCCATTTTTTCTTGATGAGTCTGTCTAATGGTTTATCATTTTTTTTTTACCTTCACAAAGAACCAGCTTTTAGTTTTATTGATCTTTGTTACAGTTTCCTTCATTTCTTTTTCATTTATTTCTGATCTGATGTTTATGATTTATTTTCTCCTGCTAACTTTGGGGGTTTTTTATTCTTCTTTCTCTAATTGATTTAGGTGCAAGGTTAGGTTGTTTATTCGAGATGTTTCCTGTTTCTTAAGGTAGGATTGTATTGCTATATACTTCCCTCTTAAAATTGCTTTTGGTGCATCCCATAGGATTTGGGTTGTCGTGTCTCCATTGTCATTTGTTTCTAGGTATTTTTTGTTTTCCTCTTTGAATTCTTCAGTGATCACTTCGTTATTAAGTAGTGTATTGTTTAGCTCCAATTGTTTGTATATTTTACAGATCTTTTCCTGCCATTAATATCTAGTATCACAGCGTTGTGGTCAGAAAGGAAACTTGATACAATTTCAATTTTCCTAAATTTACCAAGACTTGATTTGTGACTGAAGATATGATCTATCCTGGAGAATGTTCCATGAGCACTTGAGAAAAAAATGTATTCTGTTGTTTTTGGATGGAATGTCCTATAAGTATCAGTTAAGTCCATCGTGTTTAATGTATCATTTAAAGCTTGTGTTTCTTTCTTTATTTTCATTTTGGATGATCTGTCCACTGGTGAAAGTGGGATGTTAAAGTCCCCTACTATTAATGTGTTACTGTCGATTTCACATTTTATGGCTGTTAATATTTGCCTTATGCATTGTGGTGATCCTGTGTTGGGTGCAGAAATATTTACAATTGTTATATCTTCTTATTGGTTCAATCACTTGATCATTATGTAGTGTCCTTCTTTGTCTCTTCTAATACTCTTTATTTTGAATTCTATTTTGTCTGATATGAGAATTGCTACTCCAGCTTTATTTTGGTTTCCTTTTGCATGGAATACCTTTTTCCATCCTCTCACTTTCAGTTTGCATGGGTCTCTAGGTGTGAAATGGGTTTCTTGTAGACAGCATATATATGGGTTTTGTTTTTGTATCCATTCAGCCAGTTTGTGTCTTTTGGTGGGAGCATTTTATGCATTTACATTTAAAGTAATTATTGATATGTATGTTCCTATTCCCATTTCTTAATTGTTTTTGGTTTGTTATTGTAGGTCTTTTCCTTCTATTGTGTTTCTTGTCTAGAGAAGATCCTTTAGCATTTTTTTTAAAGCTGGTTTAGTGGTGCTGAATTCTCTCAGCTTTGGTTTGTTTGTAAAATTTTTAATTTCTCCATCAAATCCGAAAGAGATCCTTGCTGTGTAGAGTAATCTTGTTTGTAGGTTTTTCTCCTTCATCACTTTAAATATGTCCTGCCAGTCCCTTGTGGCTTGCAGAGTTTCTGCTGAAAGATCAGCTGTTAACCTCATGGGGATTCTCTTGTGTGTTATTTTTTGTTTTTCCCTTGTTGCTTTTAATATTTTTTCTTTGTATTTCATTTTTGACAGTTTGATTAATATGTGTCTTGGCATGTTTCTCCTTGGATTTGTCCTGTATGGGGCTCTCTGTGCTTCATGGACTTGATTAACTATTTCGTTTCCCATATTAGGGAAAATTTCAACTATAATCTCTTCAAATATTTTCTCAGTCCCTTTCTTTTTCTCTTCTTCTGGAACCCCTATAATTCGAATGTTGGTGTGTTTAATGTTGCCCCAGAGGTCTCTGAGACTGTCCTCAGTTATTTTTTTCTTTATTCTGCTCTGCAAAAGTTATTTCCACTATTTTATCTTTCAGGTCTATTATCCAATCTGCTGCCTCAGTCATTCAGCTATTGATCCATTCTAGCATATTTTTAATTTCATTTATTGTGTTGTTCATCATTGCTTTTTTCATCTTTAGTTCTTCTAGGTCCTTGTTAAATGTTTCTTGCATTTTCTCTATTCTATTTCCAAGATTTTGGGTCATGTTTACTATTATTATCCTGAATTCCTTTTCAGGTAGACTGCCTATTTCCTCTTCATTTGTTAGGTGTGGTGGGTTTTTATCTTGCTCCTTCATCTGCTGTGTGTTTTTGTCTCTTCTCATTTTGCTTATCTTACTGTGTTTGGGGTCTCCTTTTTGCAGGCTGCTGGTTCGTAGTTCCAGTTGTTTTTTGTGTCTGTCCCCAGTGGCTAAAGTAGGTTCAGTGAGATGTGTAGGCATCCTGGTGGAGGGGACTAGTTCCTGTGTTCTGGTGGATGAGCCTGGATCTTGTGTTTCTGGTGGGCAGGTCCACGTCTGGTGGTGTGTTTTGGGGTGTCTGTGGCCTTATTATGATTTTAAGCAGCCTCTCTGCTAATGGGTGGGGTTTTGTTCCTGTCTTGTTAGTTGTTTGGCATAGGGTGTCCAGCACTGTAGCTTGCTGGTCATTGAGTGAAGCTGGGTGTTGGTGTTGAGATGGAGATCTCTGGGAGATTTTCAGCATTTGATATTACGTGGAGCTGGGAGGTCTCTTGTGGACCAGTGCCCTGAAGTTGGCTCTCCCACCTCAGAGGCACAGCACTGACTCTTGGCTGCAGCACTAAGAGCCTTTCATCCACACGGCTCAGAATAAAAAGGAGAAAAACTAGAAAGAAAAGAAAGAAAGAGGATAAATAAAATAAAATAAAGTAAGGTAAAATAAAATAATGTTAGAAAAATAAAAATAATTATTAAGAAAAACATTTTTTTGAAAAGTTTAAAAAAAAGGACGGGTAGAACGCTAGGACAAATGGTGAAAGCAAAGCTATACAGACAAAAGCTCACAGAGAAGCATACACATACACACTCACAAAAAGAGGAAAAGGGGAAAAAATAAAAAAAACTTGCTCTCAAGGTCCACCTCCTCAATTTGGGATGATTCGTTGTCTCTTCAGGTATTCCACAGATGCAGGGTACATCTAGTTGATTGTGAAGATTTAATTGGCTGCTCCTGAGGCTGCTGGTAGAGATTTCCCTTTCTCTTCTTTGTTTGCACAACTCCCCAGGCTCAGCTTTGGATTTGGCCCTGCGTCTGCATATAGGTCGCCTGAGGGTGTCTGTTCTTTGCTCAGAGAGGACCGGGTTAAAGGAGCCGCTGATTCCGGGGCTCTGGTTCACTCAGGCCGGGGGAAGGAATGGGTACGGATTGTGGGGCGAGCCTGCGGTGGCAGAGGCCCACACGACTTTGCACCACTGTGAGGCACGTTGTACGTTCTCTCGGGGAGTTTGTCCCTGGATCCCAGGACCCTGGCAGTGGCGGGCTGCACAGGCTCCTCGCAAGGGAGGTGTGGAGAGTGACCTGTGCTCACACACAGGCTTCTTAGTGGCGGCAGCCGCAGCCTTAGCATCTCATGCCCGTCTCTGTGGTCCGCGCTGTTAGCCGTGGCTCGCCCGGGTCTCTGGCGCTCCTATAAGCAGCTCTCTTAATCCCCTCTCCTTGCGCACCAGGAAACAAAGAGGAAAGAAAAAGTCTCTTGCCTCTTCGGCAGGTGCAGACTTTTTCCCGGACTCCCTTCCCAGTAGTCATGGTGCACTAACCTCTTCAGGCTGTGTTCATGCCGCCAACCCCTGTCCTCTCCCTTGGTTCTGACCTACGAAACTGGAGGCTCAGCTCCCAGCCCATACCCGTCCCTGTGGGTGAGCAGACAAGCCTCTCGGGTTGGTGAGTGCTTGTCGTCCCTGATCCTCTGTGCGGGAATCTCTTGGCTTTGTGCTCTGCACTCCAGTTGCTTTGCTGTCCTCTGCGGCTCCTAGGCTTCCCCACTCTGCCACCCGCAGTCTCCGCCCGCGAAGGGGCTTCTAGTGTGTGGGAACCTTTCCTCCTTCACAGCTCTCTCCCACTGGTGCAGGTCCCATCCCTATTCTTTTGTCTCTGTTTATTCTTTTTCTCTTTTGCCCTACCCAGGTACATGGGGACTTTTTTGCCTTTTGGGAGGTCTTCTGCCAGTGTTCAGTAGGTGTTCTGTAGGAGTTGTTCCACGTGTAAATGTATTTCTGATGTATCTGTGGGGAAGAAGGTGATCTCTGCATCATACTCTTCCACCATCTTCCCTTAGGTCCGGCTGCCATTTCTTGACTTACTTAGGCTCCTGACCACTCACTTTCTTTTTTTTTTTACATCTTTATTGGAGTATAATTTCTTTACAATGGTGTGTTAGTTTCTGCTTTATAACAAAGTGAATCAGTTATACATATACATGTGTTCCCATATCTCTTCCCTCTTGCATCTCCCTCCCTCCCACCCTCCTTATCCCACCCCTCTATTTGGTTACAAAGCACCGAGCTGATCTCCCGGTGCTATGCGGCTGCTTCCCACTAGCTATCTATTTTACGTTTGGTAGCGTATATATGTCCATGACACTTTCTCGCTTTGTCATAGCTTACCCTTCCCCCTCCCCATATCTTCAAGTCCATTCTATAGTAGGTCTGTGTCTTTATTCCTGTCTTACCCCTAGGTTCTTCATGACATTTTTTTTCTTAAATTCCATATATATGTGTTAGCATACGGTATTTGTCTTTCTCTTTCTGACTTACTTCACTCTGCATGATAGACTCTAGGTCCATCCACCTCATTACAAATAGCTCAATTTAGTTTCTTTTTATGGCTGAGTAATATTCCATTGTATATATGTGCCACATCTTTATCCATTCATCTGTTGATGGACACTTAGGTTGCTTCCATTTCCTGGCTATTGTAAATAGATCTGCAATGAACATTTTGGTACATGACTCTTTTTGAATTATGGTTTTCTCAGGGTATATGCCCAGTAGTGGGATTGCTGGGTCATATGGTAGTTCTATTTGTAGTTTTTTAAGGAACCTCCATACTGTTCTGCATAGTGGCTATACCAATTCACATTCCCAACAGCAGTGCAAGAGTGTTCCCTTTTCTCCACACCCTCTCCAGCATTTATTGTTTCTAGATTTTTTGATGATGGCCATTCTGACTGGTGTGAGATGATATCTCATTGTAGTTTTGATTTGCATTTCTCTAATTATTATTGATGTTGAGCATTCTTTCATGTGTTTGTTGGCAGTCTGTATATCTTCTTTGGAGAAATATCTATTTAGGTCTTCTGCCCATTTTTGAATTGGGTTGTTTGTTTTCTTTGTTATTGAGCTTTCTTTATTGTTTATTAAAGCAAACTGACCTGGCCTGAATTTATCTTTTTTGGTCTCTGGGTTTTTTGTTTGTTTGTTTGTTTTTTAACTTGACCTTTGTATTTGAATCTTCCCAACTTTTTGCCTGCCAACTTAGATCCTAATGCTGTTTTCCCAATATTTTTCGTGTTTTCTGATGCTTATTTTCTTTAACTGAATTCTTGATTTCTGTAATCCAGTCTGGCACCTCTGGATCCAGAATTTTGCCTGCTGTCTTTTGCTACATGTCTGATACGTTTTCTCTAACTGCCTATAATTTTGGCCTCACTGTCTTGTTCTCACTATTGGACATTTTATGTGCACTTTGTTTTATTCAAATGGTTTCAGACCATTGGTTCCACCTTGGCTTTGACACAGCACTTAGATCCTTTAATTCATCTTACCAGTCCTTAGCTCTTCAACTTTCATCCACTACCTAGTCCTGGAAATGACATGATTGTTAATAGTCACTTTCAAAAGATCGGGCTTCCCTGGTGGCGCAGTGGTTGAGAGTCTGCCTGCCAATGAAAGGGTCACAGGTTTGTGCCCCGGTCGGGGAATATCCCACATGCTGTGGAGCGGCTGAGCCTGTGAGCCATGGCCGCTGAGCCTGCACGTCCGGAGCCTGTGCTCCACAACGGGAGAGGCCACAACAGTGAGAGGCCTGTGTACCGCAAAAACAAACAAAAAAACCCCAAAAGATCATCAACTGTATTTGATCAAAAGTATATCATTTAGTAAATTACTGATCCATTGACCTTAGGTAATTCATTTTTTCTTCCTTATCCAGAAAAAGTGATGGTAAGATGATGTGAAAAATGAGATAGGTGTTTCCTTGTTCAATCTACTTGAAAAGTAGCCACCTCAATCCTTTATATTTTTAGTGCAGAGTGGTTTTTCAAAAGCTTGTCAAATGATTTGAGGCATTCTGGGATGGCCCACACTTCATAGTGCTAATTAAATAACTAGTCCCTTTCCTGGCAATTTATCTAGTCTACTACTAACACTCATTACCAAATAATCACTTTGTGTATCATCTCAAAGCACATAACAGGAAAGTTATTTCCTAGAATATACCCAGGTCAGCAAGTTCACAGATAATCTATATGAAATCCATGGTCTCCTCCCACAATAAATGTCATGGAAATTTTTATGTGAGTATATTTCTGGGGAAAGTATCCATGGCTATGTCATATTAACAAAAGTATCCCTAATCCCCTAGATGGTTGAGAACCATTTTAGAATTTAAAGAAAGGCAGTTTAACCTTGATAAAGCAGTATATTTCTTTCCCCATATAAAGAAGTTTCAAGCTGCTTGTAGAAGTCAGTCAATGTAATTATGTAGGTGCCTTAGATATCTGTCAATATGCTACAAGTAAATTTCAATATGGAAATAGAGAAAAAAAGGAATCCATTTCATTGTGCCATCTAAAGAGAGATGTTTATAAGTGGACATTTTATGGATGTATGGAAAATGTTGAATTTTTTTTTTTGGTTTTGTTTTATTGTTTTTTGGTTTGGGCTTTTTTTTTTTTTTTCCCTAGCGGTTTGCTTTGCAGAACTGCTAAAGTAGAATAACTAAGGCTCTGGCCCCTCACTTTATTCTGGCATCAGTAACATGACTAAAAGGAAAAACATTCAGAGAAATATCAGGAATATAGCTGTTGACACCTCAGAAGCAGAACTCCACGCTGCAAATGCTGATCACTCATATTTGTAGTTGTAGTTTTCCTAGATCCACTCTCAACCCCCGCTTCCATCCCATCTCTATCTCACTATTTTGTGTTTTCTCTTTAAGTCTGTGACTGCTGTACTAGAATATGAATATTTTGAGAAAAGAAATCATGTTTTAGTAAATTCTCTGTGGCTGACACATAACAGGAGCTAAATAAGTGTTTGTGGAATAAAATTGCCTCCATCATTCCCCCTCATACTTAGATCTTAATATACTGGATCCCAAACTTTTTCATACATAAGAGTTTCCTGTATGGCTTGCTAAACACTGGTTGCTGGGCCCCACTTTCAGAGTTCTGAATCTGTATATGGGGCCCCAAAAAGTGTATTCCTAAAAGTTCCCAGGTGATGATCCAGGGAAAATATGCTCAATTTAAGTAGAAACAAACAGGAATATTAATAATATATCATATCTCAAAAACCACAGTGGAGCTCAGAAATCAGTTTCATTTTGGAAATTTGCTAGGTGAACAAATTTCATTAATACTTTTTCTATATGAGCTACCTTAATAAGTAAAGTACAAAGTAGAAATTTAGTATTCTGCAGAGGTCATTTACAGAATTATTATAGCAGAAGAGGACAGACTAATGTTTCTCAGGGGTTTTCCCCTAAACATTGTATGAGAGAATACTTTCCTCTTAATTGTACTTTGACCTGCCCCCACAGTAAGGTGTAGGAAGTTCCTTCAAGCAACATCTCTTTAACTAACCAAAATACTAAGAACAAGACTGTCATGGATAATTGAAATCCATTAAGAACCTATAAATTTATTTATTTATTTTTCTCATTCTTTTTCTATTACTCTATTGAGATATAATTCACATGCCATACAATTCACACCTTTAAGGTGTGATTGAAATTAAGCATTTCCAGTCAAAATAAGGCAACACAATGATACAGTGCCCTCATTTTTTCCTGTTTCTTATATCTTCTCTAGTCAACAAAAAATCATCATTTACAGTAAATTGAATTTCCCAGTTTTATTGCTGAATTTGCCAGGTTCCAGTAAATTGATTGTTAAGTAAAAGCAACAATGAACTGCAGGGAAATCTCGAGCATATGTGTCTGAAGAAGAATTGTTAGCTCTCATTCCAAAACTTCTTGATTAATTGAGGTGAGAAATTCCAGGCTTGTATGAGTGGCTCAAAAACCATCAGAGTGTATGATAACATCACAAACCCCAATCTTTCTAGCATTCTTCTCTGGCATTCTCAAATGTTGAGCTTCTATCCTAGATGTCTTACCTCATTGTGGTAGGTGAAACGGTGCTCTCCCAAAAGGTATGTCCACTCAGAAACTACGAAGGTGACTTTATTTGGATAAAGATTCTTTGCAGATACAATTAAGTTAAGGATCTCTAGATAAGGTCATCCTGGATTAGGATAGGCCCTAAATCCAATGACAAGTGTCCCTAGAAGAGAAGGGAAGGAGAAACACAGATAAAGGTGCTGTGAAGATAGAAGCAGATATTAGAGTGAAGTGTCTACAAGCCAAAGAACTCCAAGCATTGCCAACAACTAGCAGAAGCTAAGAGAGAGGCATGGATTCTACCTTAGAGCCTCTAGAGGGAACCAACCCTGTGGACTTGATTTAAGATTTCTGGCCTCCAAACGGTGAGGAAATTAATTTCTGTTGTTTTAAGTCACTGTGTTTGTAGTAAGTTGTTACAGCAGCCCTAGAAAACGAATACACTCAGGGTCTAAATATGGCTGTTGCACCGCAAACATGACATCCGACACCATTATATTCAATGCAGAAAGAGAAGAGGACAAGGCAGAATTTTATTTTTTATTAGTGGAACTTTACTCCCCTTTCTTCTTATTAGCCAGGTCATGTGGTCATCACTGGCTGCAAGAGAATTTAGGAAAGTAAATATTTGGCAAAAAGGAGTAACAGGAGTTTGAAAATGTAGGGGAGTGTGGGGGAGAGGGGAGGGAATTTTTAGTTATCAACAATGGCTATTGTCATTTAATGAGTGGGGACCAGAGATCCTAAAAGCCTTTTAATAAGCATCTGTTGAGACACACTGGAGATCAATTATGAGTTATTCCTGCAGGCTCAAACCTGCCTGTCCTGTTAACAAGAAACGGGAGGGAGGCGGGCAGGAGGGGAGGTGGATGGGTGGGCAACTGACAGCGACTGCTACAATGTGAGAACGGTGCACTGGGAGAACCTATACATTTAACATTGTGTTTTGATTTTTAAACTATTTCCTTCACGCTTTGAATCAAGAGAGTTTAAAAGGAGGACACTTTATTTTAATTTTCTCATCTATTTTTGGTGCACAACTTCTATTGGAGATGTCCGTAAACTCCAAAATGCCTAAAAGTTGTGCAGCAAAAAGTGAAAGAGACATAAAGAACATGAGCAATCTAGAAAAAAAAGCATTGAGCTTCTGGTTAATGACATCAGCTTGATCAGAGAAATTAACCTAATTTGAAATAGCTTAGAAATTAGTTTTTTTTAACCTACCAAGCTATATTGTTTAGAGCTGTGTTCTGGACTTATACAGGAAGGTTTCACCTGAATCAATAAATAGTTGCTTTGGTTAAAATGAATAGGTAAATGAATTGCTTACTAGTGGGAAAAGTTTAAACAGGGAAAATGAAAGTTGAAAGCACTTCCTTTGGTGTATGCAGCCCTATACTGACCCAAAATACACTGTGAAATGTTTTATTTAGATTCTACCTACTGAAGAATAGTAAATTTTTTGCCTTTTATTAGTGGAATTCCAACCTGGAAATTTCCTCCCATTCAACTCCACTAAACCAAATCCTAAGAAACCAAATCCACTTCTACCTTTAAGGCATTTTCTTAATTCCTATATGACATGATGCAGAAGTCAGTAAAGTCTATGTTGGAATGAACTTTAGTAGTCACTCAATATAATTAAGGCTTCATTAATTGATTGATATTCATTATTTGTGTACATTCCCAATGATTGAGGCCTTTTGACTTTACAAAGCAGTCCCTATCATTTTTGAATGCTTGAATGTAAGCTGAAACTTGTCTCCCTGTTAGTTGTCTGTTTTGGCCTTGGTTTTGCCTTCTGGAGAACCACACAATAAATCACATGTGTTTTTCCCCAGTAGTCTTTCAAATATTTGAAGATAGTTATATTCTCTCCAGATCTTCCCCTTTTTAAATTAAGCAACCTCAGTTCCTGGAGCCTTGCCTCATATCATATATTTTTTAGGTGCCCCATCATTCCTAATTGCTCTTCTCTATATGGAGCTGTTTGTGAATGTTTCTTTTAAAATGAGGGGCAATCAACTGAAAAGAGCAAATGTGTCTGATCAAGGTAGAGGATAGTAGAACTTCCTTGTTTTAGATACTTTTTCTTAATGCAGTTTGTCTCAATTATCTTGCTTAACATCTATGGTATACTAGCTCATATTGAATTTATAACATTTTGAAATAAATTATTTCCCACCTTAGGTATTTATTGCCCATCCTGTACTTCTGCAACTGATTTTTGTAAACATAAATGTAAGACCTACTGTTGGGCCCTGCCAAACTTATTCTTGTTCCATTTGTATGTTGAGTCTTTTGAGATCTTTGAAATCTTGGTTAATATATATGCTTTAATTATTCCTCCCAGATTGTTTTCATCTAAAAATTCAATAAACATGGATTTAATTAATATATTGTGAACAGGGTAGGTACATATTCCTAAGCCATGATACTAGAAACATCTCTGACTTCTGAATATTTGTTACTCTAGCATAGATTATACCATACAATCTATGCTTTCTTATATCCATTCACTGAATAAAAAAGGCTCATTGAGTGCCTACTACATGCCAGGTATGGTTCTGGATACTGGAGCTATAACAGTAAATAAAAAAGATAAAATCACTACCCCTTTGGGGAAAAGCAAAATGAGCAAGTAAGCAAATTATATGATTTCCTACAGTGGTATAAGAAAAATAAAGCACAGCAGGAGGATAGAGGAGATAGAGAGTGATTTGAGGATGCTATTTTATTTATTTATCTATTTTTAACATCTTTATTGGAGTATAATTGCTTTACAATGGTGTGCTAGTTTCTGCTTTATAACAAAGTAAATCAGCTATACATATACATATATCCCCATATCCCCTCCCTCTTGTGTCTCCCTCCAACCCCTCTAGGTAGACACAAAACACCAAGCTGATCTCCCTGTGCTATGTGGCTGCTTCCCACTAGCTATCTATTTTACTTTTGGTAGTGTATACATGTCCATGCCACTCTCTCACTTCATCCCAGCTTACACTTCACTCTCCCCATGTCCTCAAGTCCATTCTCTACATCTGCGTCTTTATTCCTGTCCTGCCCCTAGGTTCTTCAGAACCTTTTTTTTTTTTAGATTGCATATATATGTGTTAGCATACAGTATTTGTTTTTCTCTTTCTGACTTACTTCACTCCGTATGACAGACTCTAGGTCCATCCACCTCACTACAAGTAACTCAATTTCATTTCTTTTTATGGCTGAGTGATATTCCATTGTATATATGTACCACTTCTTCTTTATCCATTCATCGGTTGATGGCACTTAGGTTGCTTCCATGTCCTGGCTATTGTAAACAGAGCTGCAATGGACATTGTGGTACATGACTCTTTTTGAATTATGGTTTTCTCAGGGTATATGCCCAGTAGTGGGATTGCTGGGTTGTATGGTAGTTGTATTTGTAGTTTTTTAAGGAACCTCCATACTGTTCTCCATAGTGGCTGTATCAATTTACATTCCCACCAACAGTGCAAGAGGGTTCCCTTTTCTCCACACCCTCTCCAGCATTTATTGTTTCTAGATTTTTTGATGATGGCTATTCTGACTGGTGTGAGATGATACCTCATTGTAGTTTTGATTTGCATTTCTCTAATGATTAGTGATGTTGTGTATCCTTTCATGTGTTTGTTGGCAATCTGTATATCTTCTTTGGAGAAATGTCTATTTAGGGCTTCTGCCCATTTTTGGATTGGGTTGTTTGTTTTTTTGGTGTTGAGCTGCATGAGCTGCTTGAAATTTGGAGATTAATCATTTGTCAGTTGCTTCATTTGAAAATATTTTCTCCCATTCTGAGGGCTGTCTTTTCATCTCATTTATGGTTTCCTTTGCTGTGTAAAAGCTTTTAAGTTTCATTAGGTCCCATTTGTTGATTTTTGTTTTTATTTCCATTTCTCTAGGAGGTGGGTCAAAAAGGATCTTTCTGTGAGTTATGTCATAGAGGGGATGCCATTTTAAATAGATTGGTCCCTGACGACACATCTGAGGAGGTAAATTTTAGAAGACAATCTGAGTGGAGAAGTGTGCTATGTGGAGATCTGAGAAAAGAGTTTTCAAAGAAGGCACAAGTGTAACATCTATAAAGAGGGAACAGGCTTTCCAGAAAGAGGGGAGTGGAGTAAAGGCAAAGGCCAGTGTAACATAGTGAACTAGGGCAGAAAAAAATGGTGGAAAATAACCATAACAAGGATTTAGAACTTTATCGTTAATCTAATGGGAAGCATTTGGAGAGCTTTAATCTGGGGAACGATATGATCTGATTCAACTTTGTGAAGACTATTTTAACTGATGATAAAAATAAGTATCAATATTAAAGAAGGACAATATAAGATGATAGGAAATCATGTACGATGCTTTTGTGTTGGTTCGATCTAGAAGTGACTGGTGTAGTAGTAATGGTGGAAGTGAGGAGTGCTCATCTTTGGAGCGTATTTTTGAAGATACAGCGTACTGGTGGCTTGAATATGGAGTGTGAAGGGAAAAGAAGAATGATCAATAGATGAATTTAATTACCTCTTTTTGTACTCTGGTTTCATATATGTCTTCTCGTCATTTGGGCTATAAATTTTTCAAGGGTAGGGAAGCTGCCCTTCTTTTTCTCTCAGATCACCTCAGTTCAAGGTATGCAGTAGGTACTTAATGAATATGTTAAACCATCATAGGTTGGTCATCTCTGAATTCTCCACTTTCACCCTTATCATTCCTTCTTTGAAATGTCTCAACTTCAATTATTTCTCTTTATTTATGCTCTTAACATCCTGATCTCACCCCAAGTCATCTAGAACCTAGATTACTACTACAGTTATCTAACAGACCTCTCTCACTACAGCCTATCCCCAATCTGATTCAAACTGCAAATTGATGACTGACCGACCACTTGAAAAATTTTCTTTCAGTCATTCGTTCAAAAAGTGCTTACTGATTTCTCTACTTTGTGTCCAGGACTCTTCTAGATGCCAGGTATATAATAATAAAACAGACAGAAAAGCCCACTTTCATGGACCTTACATTTTCAATAACTAAAAATATAGAGTATATTAGTAATAAGTGTTATAAGGAAATATTAAAAGTGAAGGGGTATAGATATGTATAGGGAGTGTTGAGAGGATCACAATTTGAAATATGGTTACTGTGCAACCTCCTTAAATTTTAAAGAAGTTACTTTTTAATCTGCAAACCATAAATGCTGGAGAGGGTGTGGAGAAAAGGGAACCCTCTTTCACTGTTGGTGGGAATGTAAGTTGATACAGCCACTATGGAGAACAGTATAGAGTTTCCTTAAAAAACTAAAAATAGAACTACCATGCGACCCAGCAATCCCACTACTGGTCATACAGCCTGAGAACACCATAATTCAAAAAGAGTCATGTACCACAATGTTCATTGCAGCTCTATTTACGATTGCCAGGACATGGAAGCAATCTACGTGTCCATCGACAGATGAATGGGTGAAGAAGATGTGGCACATATATACAATGGAATATTACTCAGCTATAAAAGGAAATGAAATTGAGTTATTTGTAGTGAGGTGGATGGACCTAGAGTCTGTCATACAGAGTGAAGTAAGTCAGAAAGAGGAAAACAAATACCATATGCTAACACACACATATATATAGAATCTAAAAAAAAAAAGAAAGTGGTTCTGAAGAACCTAGGGACAGGACAGGAATAAAGACGCAGATGTAGAGAATGGACTTGAGGACATGGGGAGGGTGAAGTCTAAGCTGGGACCAAGTGAGAGAGTGGCATGGACTTATATATACTACCAAATGTAAAATAGACAGCTAGTGGGAAGCAGCCACACAGCACAGGGAGAGCAGCTCAGTGCTTTGTGACCACCTGGAGGGGTGGGATAGGGAGGGAGGGTGGGAGACGCAAGAGGGAAGAGATGGGGGTATATGTATATGTATAGCTAATTCACTTTGTTATGAAGCAGAAACTAACACACCATTGTAAAGCAATTATTCTCTGATAAAGGTGTTTTAAAAATTTTTTTTAAAGATATAAATGGTCTGCAAAAAGATCAGCTGTGCTATTCTTTGGAATGGCATCCTTTCCTTCAGAAGAATTCAGGAAAAGAATAAAAATTAGCTGGTCAGTGAATTAAATCCATAGGATTGATTTCATAAGCATGGGGTTTGTATGAAAATATATCCAAGAGGTTTTCTCTTGTAACAATTTGACACTATAAACAGTTAGTTAAGACAAAAAGAATCAGCTAGAATATTATTTTCTCATGTGGGAAAAACATATCTGTTACTTGTTATTTAAGATATTTCCAATGAGTTGTATTTTCCTATTTGTCCTCTGGGGCATCAACAAGCTTATTTCCTCAGTATGTTAAGACTGTCAAAAAAAAGGAGCCATTCTGGGAACATTAAAAAAAAAAATTAAAGAAGTTACTTTTTAAAGAAGTTACGTAAAATTAATATACTTTAAAGAGGTTACATTTGAGGAGAGATGTGAATCAAATGAAGAACTGCGTCCTACAAAGTTCAGAGGGAGCAATAGTGCAAGGGCCCTGATGTGGTCATGAATTTAACTTGTTTGAGAAATGGAGAAAAGGCTGGTGTGATTGGAAAGTTAGTTAGTGGCAGAGTGGCAGGAAGTGAGGTGAGAGAGATGGGAAGGGGCTAATTTGTATTTTGTAGTATATGTGAGTGGAAGCCATTGAATAATCTGGAGCTGGGCATGATCTGACTTTTGTTTAAAAAAAACACTCAAGCTGCTCTATAAATAATCGACTAGAGAGTTCTGATGTACCCTGCCCTAAGGCCTTTGGTGGCTTTTAAAAAAATCAAAGTTCTCTGCCTACTTTCAAAGGCTTTTAGTATCAGTCTGTCCTATCTCCCACTAGTCCTCAACATACACCCTCTATTCGTTAGGCTGATTTCATCATGGACCTCCTCACAGTTTATATATATATATATATATATATATATATATATATATATACTTTTGCCCATTTCTTCCCCTTTAAGACAGTGTTTTCCATCCTCTCTTATCCACCATTCAAGAAATAGCTCAAATTTCAATTACAACATACAATGTTTCCCAACTCTCCTCACCTCACTGATATTTTCAGTCATTAACGATGTAACTCTTGTCTGTAGTTCATGACTACATGACTGAGCACATGATCATGTACTTTATTATATTGTTGTGAAAGTTTAATGTGTGCTAGTCACATCTTCCGAATGATATTATAAGTTCTATAATAGCAGAGGACCAATGAATTCTACATCTCTCATGGCATCCAGCATATTTTGGGAGTGTATCAAGTGTGTTAACTGATGTAACATATGGCTTGAGAGGTTTTTTCCCGTAATGGTGTAATGGTGATTACTCAAGTAACTTCCAGCAGAACAGATATTAAGGTTAGGTGAACAGAAGCAATAATTTAAATTTCTTCAGTCGCCAGAGTCAACTGGAGACAAAAAACAGTACACTCACTCTTATCGACAAATTCTAAAGGCTCAGTGGACACCTTCTTGATTTCAGTAACACTGAATATACATTTGTCAATTGAACACTGACAACAAAAAAACTATATTTCTGTATGTTATCATCTGATTTTGGCAGCGTGCAACAATTCTGCTGCAAGCGAATCTCAAGTCGGAAGACCAGGCAGCACCTGCTGAAATGGCTGGCATATAACTACTATAGTCACAGGGATGCTGGGCGTTCACTTCTACTCAGGAAGGGAGAGGTACAGAGAGGCCTGGCTTTGGATGCAGCTGATATGTGCTGGGAAGAGGCAGCCCCACTGCAGGCAGCTATTTCTCCTCCCCCCTCCCCACTCTTGGGTTCTGGGCTGAGGCCAGGGACTGTCCGGAGCTGATCTCGGCTCCCATTGGCCGCTGTCTTTTGTGACGTCACGATCATGATGAGAATTGATGATCGGACACGCTGATTTCATTGTCTGAGGAGGCAGTGGAGACCCAGGAAAAATCTCGCTGAATACGCCTGCCCCAGCCCTGGCTTGATCTGGGATCCTCTGATCCCTCCCGTCACTGCACCACGCCCGAGGTAAGCACCCAGCATGGGTAGGTGTGAAGGGCGAAGGAGGGCGAGCAAGGCACCGATCTAATGCTCTGCCCAGTGGGGGGCACGGAGGTTCAGAGGCCTAAAGAGGCTGCCAACAAACTGGTGCGGCTTTGGGGGAGCCAACTGCCTCTATCCTCCGAGTGAAGCCTGGCGGCAGCGTGAGATTAAAAACGAGATGAGGATAGGGATACAGTAGACACTGGCAGAGAACGAAGGACCTTGCTCCGAGAGAGTGCGACGTTTGGGACGCGCTTCTGGCCCCTGAGTAGGAGAAAGTGGCGCCTCTGCCTCCGAAGAAAGGAGGGGGAGTGAATTCTGACACTTCTAGATTTCACTGGACTGCAGATTTCTCACAGCCCTGCTCAAACGCGCTGGAGGTGCTGCGCCTGCGCAATAACAACCTCTGCGGGGAGGTGGGGGTGGTAGGGCGGAGTTCGTGGCAAGGAGTACAGGCGTGGAGTTTGCGTTTGCGCATGCGCCTTTTCCGTTTCGCTAGAGGGGGTTGGGCTGAGGTCTGTCTGGGCAGAATATGCGAAGGGTTGGTAAGTTGGCCTTGTGATGTTTCAAGCGCTAGTTGATGGAAAGAATCTGCCAGTTACTTTGAATCTGGCCTAATGAGCATATGCAGCCCCAGAGTGGGCCTGAAAAATGTAAGAAGGCAAATTCTTAATCTACAGTTATCAGGTTTAGAATAATGGAAAGAAGTCAGGAGTTTGGAATAGAAATTACTGAGATGAAAAACCATTTGGAGAATAGAAACATTAATTATTCAAGTGAATCCAACTTTTAGTCTTCAAGGAACTCTGATTTGGCGTGCCGCTCAGTGATTTTTGAAACAAATTCTTTGGAGAGACTCAGAGTAAGAAATTTTCCTTTCTTGTCTTTTTTTTTTTTTTTTTTTTCCTTCTTGGAAAGGTTTCTTTTAAAGCTTTGGTCTCGGTTTCAGGTTTGGCGCTAAGTCCTTCCTTCTTCCTCTGTGTCTCTGTTAGAACCACCAAGGTCAAATCCTATTTTGAGAGATCCTGTATGACTCCCCTTCATTGGGAGGGGCTATATCACTCGGCAACCATGAGGAACATCCTGCCTGTCTGTCCTTGGTGGAGAAATTGTATAGTAGTGTTAATACTTCTGCTCCACTGTCTGATCATGAACTCCTATTTTACAGAGGAATCTGGATTTTTCTCCATTTCTCATAGTTAAGGGATTATCAAGTTCTGGTGAGTTTTCCTTTGAAAGCCTCTCCTACCATTTTTCCCTTATTTTACAGTCTAGACTCTCATTACCACCCATCCAGTCATTCCAGGAGCCTCCTAGCCAGCCTTCTAATTCATCCTGTCAGACTAACGGCTTGATCACTTCCTTCATCAAGTCATTTTTCTCCACCAAAATACTATTGGCTTCTTATTTTCTATTGTTCCAAGCCCAGTTACACTTGGATTGCAAAGAGCTTTGTAATCTGACTTTATTATACCACAGGAACCTTATCTTAGTTTATTTCTCAGTGCACAACTCTCCCTAATGTCGCCAGAACAATCTACCTCCAGAGCTTTGCTCCTTGTATCACTACCACTCCCTTCACCTAAGATGCACTCTCTTTGCCTATTCACGTCTTACCCACTTTGGAAGCTCAACTTAAGTTGCACCTCTCTGTAAGTACCTTCCAAGTCTAATCCAACCATTATTAAGCTCACCTTTTCTAGAACTCCTACATCAGTTCTTATATTTGTCACTTTCTTATAGCCTGCCTTATACTGTCTTCTTATTTTTAAATTTTATTGTGTGTGTGTGTATGTATGTGTGTGTTAGACTAGACTCCTCAACTGGATTTTAAACCTGTTCTTAAGAGTTGGGACCATACCATCTACTATATACTTCTTTATCCAAAGCATCTGGATGACTATTTGAAATATCTACAGCTATATATGGTCTTTGTTTTCCAATTTCTTGGGAAACAAAGTAATACAGTTATCGAAAGAACTGTATATATGTTAAAAATTATTCATCATTAGTCAAGCAAGGGACCCTTCAGTGACTGAATAAACCTCAATATGATTCAAAGAAAATGCAATACAGAAAAACAGACATCTCTATATATTGGGTAGCCTGCAAATATGTTCTGTCCTGATAAATAAGACCAAGAGAACATTATCCCAGAAGTGGTTCTGTGTGTAATTTTCTCAGTTTGAAAAATACTAAGACATTTTCCATTGTCTATATTTCTCTTTGATAACATTTCATTATGCATCTTCTCTTAAATCCACTAATTATTCACTCTTTTTATTACAGGATGTCTTGTGTTTGCTGGTTTACATTGACTGTCACTGATAGTTTTCATCTTGAATCAGAGCTAATCATTGTGATGGCTGCCATAATTGCTATTTTATAATATATCAGTTGTCACTTCCCTACCCCTTGGGCTTCAAACTGCATTGTTCCATGGAGCTCAGTTTTATTTGAAAGAAAGTGAATGTGGTTTAATACAGAGGCTTTCTACAGATTTCACTTGGACTGCTGCTTCACTTTGAGCCACCATCCCAATATCCCATCAATGTTTGAGGTTTAGGAACATGGATGAAAAGCAGTCCAAAAGGGTATTATATTCTGTAAATTTGAAAGCTATTGTCATAGCCTATTGTAAGTAAACTATGAATATTTTAAATATATATATTTAATTAATTCTGCTTTTAAAATTGTATTCCCAGAGGGAATTATATTTTTATGTAGTGTAATCCCCAACAAGGTAAAAATATTTGAATTGTTGATTTTGATTTTACAGTGGAGTCAGTTAGCTAAACATGAAATTGGTGGTGTCTTATACTTGCACTGAGTACACTCTATCTAGGCATAGTGATTTGGAAGTAAACAGTGAAAATTCTAGAGACATATATTCTGCATACAAAGGGGACTGGAGAGGCTAGTGTATTCAGATACTGTCACTGACTGAGACCTTTCTAGACTGCATAAAATTTCAAGACAATAAACTGAAACTTGTCTGTGCAAATGGAATCATCCTTGTGCCAACTAGTAGCAAAATTGCCTGGATTAACCAGAGATCTAAGTACATGGCAACTGAACAATTGGCATTATATTGTCAATCAAATACTATACATCTGACATCTGTAAAGAAATCTACAACAGCAGAGCTGTCTTACCTTCTTGATCTCCTGTTGTTTTACATGAGACTTATGTCCAATTGGGTTGATCCTTAGAATCTTTAAATGTGTTATTTGTTAGAGTGGCAAAAATTGAGGAAAACATTTTCTTAGCCTCTCTTCCCTTGGGATTGGGGGAAATTTATTTTATGGTTCTTAAAACAGCCATGGAAACATGTGACTTACATGCCCTGGGTAGGCACTTTTCTCAGGTAGACAAGCATGGTGCTTGTCCAGGGTCATACAAGTAGTAAGTGGCAGAGCCAGTACTTCAAAGCAAGTGTCATTCTAGAGGCTTCATTCTTAACTACTAGGTTATAGGCTGGAGAGCTAGAATGAGGCCCTTCTTCATTTGTTTTCAAAAATTGTGTTTGTCTGTGTGTAAAATTTCTCCCTGACTTACTCTCTTTATGAGTCTGTAATGCCTATGACATTTTCCTTTCTCAGTGGAAATGAAAATTTTGAACAGATAGAATGACTTTTAAGAGAAAGGGATCCTTGTTTTGACTCCAGTGCCTTCGGTGGCAGAAGGCTTGTAGACCCATACACTACTTTTTCTATTGTCAAGTACCAAGCAATGGTGAAAGTGTTTCTTCATTGGGTTTTGTGAAAGGATAGATCATAACTTTTCTCCAACACTAATATATTGCTTTAATATATTTCTTTATATATTATACTTTCTTACTTGGTTAGCATGGTCTACCTACAGTGTGCTTCATGGATGAAATAGCTATGCCATTTAGGAAAGTAATTATCCCAGACCCATTCTCCAAATAGCTTTGCCCTTTCATAGACCAATCATTTATTGTGTTGAAATCTCCTCAACAGAGAAACAATTGGAAGAGATCTGAGGAATTGTAAAATGTGGAAGAAGAAATATATTCTACATTAATGGGAAGTATTACATTAGGTATAGAATGCTCAGACTTTACTCATCCCCACTATTCTAAGACAACATGAAGTTATTTTTGAATATGTATGTAAGTTATTAAAATAATCAGTCAAGCATTTTAATTAGAACCTAGAGGCTCACTTTTATCACCAATGAATGCTTAAGAGATGCTAAAGGTCATTTTTGTTTTTGTTTCTCCCTTTTTGCAATTAGTAGTACTTAATGTAGAGAAAGACTACTTTTGAACTCAGTATTGGTTGTGATTTGGAGCCAGTTTACTTATCTGGTAGGGTTTGGTGCATCTGTGTCTATTAAATCCTTGCAATTCAAAGTGTGTTCCATGGAGTAGCAGTATGGGCATCACCTGGCGACTTCTTAGAAACTGCAGAATCTCTGGCTCCACCCAAGACCTACTGAATCAGAATCTGCATTTTAATAAGATCCCTGGGTGATTCATATGCACATAAGAGTCTGAGAAACACTGATACAAAGTGAAATATGAATTCTTGTACAACTTAAAATTTTTAAGAGCTGGTAGTTATAGAAATCTCTGAATTTCCTTTTGTCCATTTTCACATGTGTAAAGTAATATGTAATCAAAGTATTATCTGGCTAATATACATCAGTTTTGCTCCATTCTGGAGTCAACGTTGTCTCTTTGAGAAGATAGCTACACCTATGTGATGGGTAAAATTGTTAAGAGTGACTGAACCCACTTATTTTGTTGATAGTAATGACCTTACCATTAAAATGATATTTATCCTAATTACTTGACATGTCAACAGTGTTACAGAAGAGTATAGATTTATTGGGGTCACTGTTGCTAATACCTTCAAGAGGAACTGTATTAGTTTTCTATTTGCTCCTGTAATAAATTACCACAAACACATGGCTTTAAACAACACATGTATTATGTTACAGTTCTGGTGGTTAGAGATCTGAAAGAGGTCTCACAGGGTGAAAATCAAAGTGTCTTCAGGGCTTTCCTTTCTGGAAGCTCTAGGGAAGAATCTGTTTCCTTTTCTAGCTTCTAGAGGCTATCCACATTCCTTGGCATGTGGCCCTCTTTCATCTTCAAAGTCAGCAATGTCTGATCACATCTTTCACATTGCATCACTGTGACACTTACTCTTCTGCCTCCATCTTCCACATTTAAAGATAATTGTGATTACACTGGGCCCACTAAAATAATCTAGGATAATCTCTTTATTTTAAGGTCAACTGATTAGCAGCCTTAATTCCTCCTTCAACCTTCATTCACTTTTCCCGTGGACTCTAACATATTCACAGGTTCTAGGAATGAGGATATAGATACCTCGGGGTGCAGCGGGGTAAGGGTCAGCACAGGAATTGATGGCCTTTTTGGCTGATAAAGGAAGCCGGCCTCTAATCTTGTTATTGGGATAAGTAATTGGTTAGTGTTCAGGGAGAATGCCATCTAAACATGAAGATGGCCACTTACAAGAGAGGCCTACAACCCATCCTTCCCTCATTGTCCTCAGAAGGAACCAACCCTACCAACACCTTGATCTCAGACTTCTAGTCTTTAGAACTGCAAGACAATAAATTTCTGTTTAAGCCACCATGTTTTTGGTACTTTGTTATAGCAGCTGTAGCAAACTAATATAGTCAGGGTAGTCCTTTAGTTGATATTTAAGTTGATATCATCCTCAAAAGCACTTATTTATTAAGTTTGTGTTCTTTAATAGTCTAGGTGTTGGATAAAGTGAATTAGGCATCAAAGAGTTTATAATACACGTTAGACATTTTTCATAAAACAAGTTCTGAAATACATCACATCTCTGGCCCTCAGTTTATTCAACTGTGAAATGAAGGCATGATCTTCATAATACCTAAGGATATCCCTAACTTTAAAATTCTATGATTTTATTTATTAATTAAATTTTAAGAAGTTATTAAATCCATATATTAATAAAAAGTATTAAGTACAGGCAAAATTGTGTTAATGTTCTCTTCAGGAAACAGTATTTTAATAACTACCATCCCTGCCATTCATCACCCACTTCCTAACCTTCAACTTTAAAAAGAAGTAATAAAGATATTATTGAGAAACACCTTTGTTCTTTTGACTCTCTTGACTCCTTTGAAATTGGTTTAAGACTTAGGTTCAGAACACAGTAAATTAATAGCTCTCTATATGCAAATATATGCTTAATAAATAAAATTTTAAGTGACTAAATTAAAATATCTTTGGTAATTCACTTATATATTGGCTGCTTTTGAGAGCAGTGACTTGGAGAAGAAAGGGTTATTTTGCAAAAAGTGTTTCTCCGACTTCTCACTACTGCAAAGTATATTGAAGCAATATGTGTTCTGACAATTCACAAGTGAAGCTATTGTTTCCAAATAGCCTTGAGAATATTTTTGCAAATGGTTATCTGGTTACCTGAATTAAATATTAGTGGTAAAATAACAATTGCTGAATATGGTCATGATTAAACCTTGGATAGTATAGTCCATGTGTTCAGATCTGGTCTGATTAACACCAGTGAATAGCATTGTGACGAAATACACAGAAGCACATTTGTTATGTAACAATATCTCATTTTGTGCTCATATCCAAGTGAAACACATGACTAGGCAGGAGAAATGCAGTGCTGGCAAAAACATTAGAGGTCACTGTTTATCCCATTCTTCAAACATATACATCTATGATTTGGTAATAACGTATGTTTTCTATCTTAATGTCATAGGCTTAACATAGGGTGGTGTCTCTAAAAATTGAGGTCTGCAGACCCCTAGGGGTCCAAGGACGTGTTCTCAGAGGTCTGCAAGTTTTATGAAAATTTTTAAATTTGAGGGTTTTATTTCACTGATAACCTTGAAAAGAAAACCTCACAATCTGCATGTGTTCACTTACACACAGAGCCTTTCCTCCAGGTATAATGATAAAACTTCTCTTTTATAGTCATAAATCACAATTAAAATACATTTGATGGAATGAGTTGAGTACCTTAAGGCAGAGTTCCTCAGACAGAGACCCAAAGGTGGATTTGGACAATATAGGAAAGATTTTGTTTTTGATTTTGTTTTTTTCTTTTAAAGGAAGAAGAAAGATAAGACTTTACCTATGACTATCAGATTTTAGTTGCAATCCATGAGGCTTTTAAACCATTAAGCAGTACTTAGTCTATTAAAATTATTTGTAGGGATAAATTTATGCTTCCACTATTTGATGAATTAGATATGTGTGTGTGTTGGTTCAACACTATACATGTGTGTAATTATATACTGTTACCTACTTACCACCAGATGGGGTGCTTTGAGAAATCTTTGTCCAACCCCCAAAGAACAGGATGTATACTTTTTCCCCAAAAATTTTTGCAATAAAATCAGGAATGGAAAGTATGAGAGTCAAACAGTCCATCTCTTTGCTTCTAGGTAAAACTACCCTTAAATCTTAACATATACTATGTAAATCTAACTCATAAAACACCAAAAGAATATCTAGTTTAAGTGAATAAATATGGCTTTAACATTTTAAAAACAAATTTTAGTTACCAATGGAAATTCTTGCTGGGAGTGAGAGAAGAGGTAGGATAGAGTAGGAGAGAGTTGTGTGGATGATAGAAAAAATTAAGAGAGAACAAATAAGGATAAATTCACAGTATGGTGAAATTAAAGAGACATATTATTTTGATATAATGAGTAATTTATTAACAATCACTTTTGCAATGTACAGCTATGAGAAATTTTATAAAGCTACCCTCAATAGTAAATTAAAATGCAACCTATATTTAAAGGTATTAGAATGTTAATTGCAGGATGTTAGGAGTCAGTGCTTATGGCAGTGGAATCACTATCATGAACTAGTGAAAGATAGAAATGATTTGCTTGCATGATTTGCTTGGGGCTAGAAATGTAAAACAGAAATAGAATTCAGTCACAAATATATATGGATCAAGGTAGTATTTAACTCATCAGGAGATGCTATATATCACTGGTCATTCATTGTCATTTATTCTGTTTGAGTGTATGCATGTGGGATTGTATGAAAGCAGAGCTAAAGACAACAGGAAATCAATTATCCGATTGAGGCCCTGTTTATGCTTCTGTTGTCCAACTGATTATCTGTTTGAAGTTGATCTTTCTTATTTTGTTATGAGTTTTGACATCTGAGTGTTTGATAAGGTATTTGTAGTTTAAAGGTATTTTATTATTTTAACATTACCACTTTGTGATAAAAGCAAGTGTCATTAAAAGCTAACAAATTATTATAATTGATGAAAAAATCTGAGATTAGTATATCTACTTGCCAGTGATTGTTTTTGAACAAACATTCATCATCTTTGAATTTAGACATTAGACATGTGGCTATAGAGATATATGTCACTGTAGATATATCTTTTCATCTATTTATATGAAAACTTTATACATAATATTATCTTGGAATTTGTGCCCCTGTCATTATGAATATATATTTAGCTTTCATGTAGCTGGAAAATATGAACGTTAATTATATAGAATTCTTAAGTGTTTTTTAAAGTGAGGTCAGTGTACAATTTCTTTGTGCCCTGAGAAAGTTTTCTGGGTTGTAGTTAAAATTTCCTGTTTCATGTTTCCACCTAAGTGATAGAGGCCAATTATACCTCAAAAATGGAAGATAAGAGATGTGTGCAATGCATTTCAGTAGTTATAGCCCAATGAACAAATAATGAATATCCTTTTATAGTATTTGAATAGATGCAATGCCTGTTACTTGACTTCATGCTTAGAAGATGTTGAAATTTATTTTTTGCAATATCTGCAAATTCTGTCAAGTTCATTATAAAATAACTAAATAGAGCTGCTGTTTGTAAAGATGAGGATCATTAAATGTAAATGATACATTAAAGTGACAGCTTCTGAAAACAGATTTACCATAAATTCTTTTTTTTTAATAAAGTTATTTATTTATTGGCTGTGTTGGGTCTTTGTTGCTGTGTGCGAGCTTTCTCTAGTTGCAGCAGTCAGGGGCTACTCTTTGTTGCACTGCACAGGCTTCTCATTGCGGTGGCTTCTCTTGTTGTGGAGCACAGGTTTTAGGTGCACGGGCTTCAGTATTTGTGGCACGTGGGCTCAGTAGTTGTGGTTAGAAGGCTCTAGAGCACAGGCTCAGTATTTGTGGCACACAGGGTTACTTGCTCCGCGGCATGTAGGGTCTTCCCAGACCAGGGCTCGAGCCCGTGTCCCCTGCATTGGCAGGCAGATTCTTAACCACTGAGCCACCAGGGAAGTCCACCATAGCAATTATTTTACATGTATTCAAATTTCATTAAATTCAAAGTGTCAGTTCATTATTGTATATTTAATCAAGTGTTTGCTAAATATTACATTAAAAAATTATGCAGAGGCACCTACATACATGGACACCATGCCCATTGGTGTTGTGCTTAAGTTTTTCATTCTCCAAAACTTTAGAAGATCAAACTCTCATTACATAGAAGAGGGTCAGGATCTGTCTTCCTTTTGCCATGAGAATATATTAATGTATGTTTCCTTTATTTGAGGTTTATATACACATGATGTGGGAGTGGTTTGGTATATGTTAAATTAATTATTACTATTAGGAATGACAAGTTGGTTACATAAATATTTACAATTAACAAAAATAACTTTTGCATAGCACATTATAGTTTACCAAGTATTTTAATTAAGATAATTCATCATGTGAAGAAGAGTAGGACAGATTTTATAACTTTATTTTCCAGATGAAACTAAGGCCCAAAAGGTCAATTATCTTTGCTAAGGTCACAAAACTAGCAAGTAGTGAAGCTTAATAGGAACAGAGATGTCCTCACTCCTAACATAGTGTTCCCACTCCACCACTCCAAAAGGCCACCTGAACTTCTGCTTACGGCTATGATGAAGTAACAAGAACAGGGTTTACCCTCTCATCTTAAATATCTAAAAACAAACAAAAAAAAACAGCAAAAATATGTATGAAACAGTGGATTTTAGACATTTGACAAAAAGTAGCACAGGACCACGATGTTTTGAGAGAAGGGAAACAAATAAGATAAGCCCTGTGAATGTCCCAACTCACTGCCTGGAGAAAGTATCCAGACCACAGCCAAGGGAAAGGGAACCAAACAGCCTGGAAGTCTCTCTGAGTTGAGGAGACAGAATTCAGAGTTCACAGAGGACAGGGTGACTAGAATTTGAGGTATAGAGTACTGGAGGGGAGAACGCTCACAGGAGAAAACTGCACATAGATAGAGCTCTGGAGACTTGTAGAGGGGCCCCTTGAATCTTTGGCTGAATACTGATCAACGCCAGTGTGTTGCAGATGGGGAAAGAACCACTAGAAATGATCAGGCAAGCAATCCTCAGAGCTCACATAAGACGAGGAATAGTTTAGGTTTTCAACCACCAGGCTGGAAAACTATATTTCATGGAATATCTAGGAAGGTCCTCAGAAAGGTATTACTTTAGTAATGAGACAAATTAGCCCTAGACTAAAGGAAATTTTGGATTTGCCTAACAAAGCAAACCTCAGATGAATCAATTTCCAAGTAATTTAAATATATCCCAGAACAAAGTTCCAAAATATTTAAAGAATATAAAAACATCCAGTATCCAAGAGCATCATTAGCAATATCTGCCATTAAATGAAAAACTACAGAAAGTATGCAAAGAAACAAGAAAATACAGCTCATAATTTGGTGAAGAAATAATTTAAAAAAACAGAATGAACAATAATAGAGTTTAGAATTAGTAGAGAATGTAAAAGCAGCTATTAAAACTGTATTCTCTATGTTCAGGAAGGTAGAGGAAAGCACAAGCCTGATGAGGAAAGAAATGGAAGATTTATTAAAAGATCCAAATTGAAATTCTAGAGACAAAAGTAAAACTATGGGAAAAAAAAGTGAATGGACCAACAATGAGCTGTGGGACAATATCACTCAATGTAATATACATGTTTTTTGAGTCCCAGAAGGTGAAGAAAATTATTTTTAATTAACAGTTGAAATTTTTCCAAATTTGATGAAAACTATGAACCCACATAGTCAAGAAGCTTAACAACTTCTGAGAAGAAGAAAGCTAAAGGAAATGGCTCCAAGGCATCTCCTAATCTAACTGCTCAAATCCAGAGAAAAAAAGCTTAAAAGTATCCAGGGCAAAAAATATCACCTTTATGTACAATCACTTTTGGGGAACAAACATTAGAATGACAGGAGGCCTCTTGTTGAAAACAATGCAAGTCAGAAGACCATGGAATGACATGTTTAAAGCACTGAAAGATTAAAAAAAAATCTGTTAACCTAGAATTCTATATCAAAATATCAAAGCAAAACAAAGGTTTTCTTACTCATTCCAAAGAAAAACAAAATGCACTGACAGCAGAAACACACTACCAAAAATGTTCAAGGAAATCTTTCAGGCAGAAGGAAAATGATACCAAATTGAAATTAATTTTTTTTCATTATTATGTTTTTGTTTTGAATGTAACCTGTAGAGAATTAAAGAAAATGAAGGGCATTACTACAGTAAAGCTCCTTGCATTTGCACCTAAAAAAAGAACTTTGGACCTACACAATGGAAGTAAAAAATATGTAGGTAAATATGTATGATTTTTAATTTTTGAAAATCACTTTCAATGATAACTGTTTAATTTTTTTAAATAACCATTTATTGGAGGTATTATAACATATGTAAAAGCAAAATGTATGACAACAATAGCACAAAAGACAGTAGAACAGAACTACAGGTATACTATTGTAAGATTCTTCTATTATATGTGAAGTAGTATATATAATATTATGATAAATTAACTTGATAATAAATTAAAGGTGTATACCATGGTCACTAAAACAACCATTAAAATAACATGACAAAGAGGGATGAGCTAACCAAGAAGATAAAATAGAATTATAAATAATGTTTAATTAAAATCAAAATAGAAAAAAGGAAAAAAAAGGAACAAAAAACATATGAGGCAAATAGAAAACAAATAGATTGTATCTAAGCCCAACCATATCAATAATTATATTAATTTCAAAATGGTCTAAACATACCAGTTAAAAGGCAGGTACTGTCACATTAGACTTTAACTCATCTATAAATGTCTACAACTAACCCACCTAAGTATAAAGAAATAGATAGGTTAAACATAAGTAAATGAAAAAATATATACAATGAATCTAAATAAAGTTGACTATATTCATATCAGATAAAGAAGATTTCAGAGAAAAAAATATCAGCAGTAAAGAACATCATTCATATTGATAAGGGGATCAATTAATTAAGAGAACATAAAAATCCTAAATATTTATGTACCTAATATCAGAGCTCCAAAATATATGAATCAAAAACTGTTAAAAGAGACATGAGAAACAGACTAGTATACAATTAGAAATGTTAACAGCTTCTCTCAGTAATTGCTAAAATAAGTAGAGAGAAAATTAATAACTGTTTAAGACTTGAACAACACTTTCAACCAACTCAACCTAATTGAATCCACCCAAAGAGAGCAGAGTACACATTATTCCCAGAAGCACATAGAAAATTGATCAACATGGACCATATTTTGGGCCATAAAACAAACCATCAAAAGTTAAAAAGTTGAAGTCATATGAGGGATGTTCTCTGATCATAAAGGAATTAAACTAAAAATCAATAAATCAAAGATATCTGGGAAATCCCCAAATAGTTGGAAAGTAAACAACACAGTTGTAGGTAACCAATGGGTCAAAGGAGAGCCCACAAGAGAAATTAGAAAGCACTGTATGATCAGTGAAAATGAAATTGCAATATATCAATATATGTGGAATACAGTTAAATCAGCACTTAAAGTTCATTTAGAGCATTAAAAACTTGTAGTAGAAAAGTAGAAAGCTTGAAAATCTGTTACTTGAGCTTCACTTTAACAAACGATAACTAGAAGAGCAAATTAAGCCCAAAGCAAGCAGAAAAAAGTAAATAATGAGAGCAGAAATAAATGAAACAGAAAACAGTAACAGATACAAACTACTATATATAAAACAGACAAGCAACAAGGATATACTGTATAGCACAGGGAATTAGACCCAGTATCTTGTAATATCTTATAATGGAATATAAGCTGCAAAAATTCCTGAATCACTATGCTGTACACCTGAAACTAACACAATATAGTAAATCAACTATACTTCAATTTAAAAAAATAGAGAAATGCAATGAAACCAAAACATGGATATTTGAGAAAAGGCTGTACACAAAAAAGAGAGAAGACACAAATTACCAATATCAGGAATGAGAGAAAGGATATCACTACAGACTGTACAGACATTTAAAAATATACTACTGGACTATTAACTTTACGCCTATAAATAAACAACTTAAAGTAAATGTATATATTCTTTGAAAGACAGAAATCATCAAAGCTTGTTTGAGAAGAAATACAATAACTGAGCACTTTATTAAAGAACTTGAATTTGTGATTAAAAATCTTTCTTTTAAGAAATCTCCAAGCCCAAATTACTACACTAGTGAATTCTACAAAACACTTAAGAAAGATAAAAATTTACAGGTTCGAGATCCCTTGAAACAAGTTAAACTCAAAGGAAATCATGCCCAGACACATTATAATCAAATTGCTAAAAATCAAAGATATAGTGTTGAAAAAAGCTGGAGAAAAACAAAATACATAGGGAAACAAAGATTTGGAAATGACCATGGATTTCTCATGACAAAACATGGAAAACAAAGTCAGTGGAAAAACCACTTCAAAAATATGGAAAGAAATGTAGACCAAAAGCCAATGAATTAAAACATTACAAAGACATATTAAAATAATAAAAAAGAAGTTGGAGAAAGGGGAACAGCAAAACAAAAAATCAGAAGGACAAACAGAAAACAACTAATAAAATGGTGCACCCAAATCCATCCATATTAGTAATTACGTTAAATGTAAGTGATCTAAACACACTAACTGTCATACTGTCATACACATACTGTCATATTGGGTTTTTAAAGCCCAACTGTATTCTACTTATAGGAAATCTACTTTATATGTAAAGACATAAATTAAAATAAAATGAAAGAAAATTATATACTATGACAGGTTATTCAAAACAAAGCTGAAGTATATTCATTAGTGTCAGACAAATTAAAATACAGAAAAAGGAATCGTATGAGGAATAAAGAAGGGGTATTACATAATGAATAAAGGATCAATTCACCAAAAATATGTAACAATATTAGTTGAATATGCGTCTAACAACAGATCTTCAAAATACATAAAGCAAAACTGATACAATTAAAAGTAGAAATAGACAAGTGCACAATTATACTTGGGGACTTCACCTTTCCTCTTTCAGTAATTGATAGAATAAGTCAGGAAATCAGTAAAGATACAGAAGATCTGAACAACACTATTAAGCAACGTGACCTAATTGACATTATTAGAACTATCTGCCTAACAATAGCCAAAGATACATTCCTTTCAAATGTTCATGGAACATTCTTTAAAAGAAACCATATTCTGCCTGTGCCATAAACTTTAAAAAATTTAAAACAGTTGAAATAATATAAAGTATATTCTCTATTCATAACCACACTAAACTAGAAATCGATAACAAAGATATCTGGAAAATACTTAAATATTTTAAACAATAAATAGGAAAATTAATATTTTGAACTGAATGACAATTAAAACACACCCTGTGTCATGATAGTTTTTATTTGCATTTCCCTGATAATTAATGATGTTAAGCATCTTTCAAATACCTGTTGACCATTTGTTTGTCTTTTCAGAGAAATGTCTGTTCAAGCCCTTTGCCCATTTTTAATTGGATAATTAGTTATTTTGCTATTGAGTTTTAGGTGTTTCTTATATATTTTGGAAAGTAACCCTAATCAGATATATGGTTTCAAATATTTTCTTTCATTCTGTAGGTTGCCTTTTTTTTTTTTACTCTAGTTGGTTGTTGACTGTCCTTTGCTTTGCAGAATATTTTTAATATGATGTAGTCCCACTTGTCCATTTTTGCTTTTGTTGCCTGTGCTTTTGGTGACGTATCCAAGAAATTGTTGCCAAGACCAAAGTCCAGAAGCTTTTTTTGTATGATTTCTTCTAGGAGTTTTACAGTTTTGGGTCTTATGTTTAAGTCTTCATTTTGAGTTGACTTTTTGGTGTATAGTGTTCACACCTGTTGGGAGGCCTATTATTAAAAAAACAAAAGATAAAAAGTGTTGGCAAAGCTGTGGAGAAATTGTAACCCCTGTACATTGTTGGTGGGAATGTAAATTAATGTTCAGCAGCTATTGTAAACAACATGGAGATTTCTCAAAATGGTTAAAAATAGAACTACCATATGATCTGGCAATCCCACATCTGGGTATATAGTCATCCCTTTGTTTCCATGGATGTGGAACCCATGGATAGGTGGATACAGAAGGCCAACAGTAATGGACTTGAGCATCCTTGGATTTTGGTATCTGTGGGGGTTCCTGGAGCCAATCCCCCAAAGATAGCAAGGGACAACTATCCAAAAGTATTGGAATCAAAATCTTGAAGAAATATCTGCACGCCCATGTTTATTGCTGCACTATTCACAATAGCCACGATATGGAAATAGCCAAGTGTCCATCGACAGATAAAGAAAATGTAATATATACATACAATGGGATGTTATTCAGTCTTTAAACAGAAGGAAATTCTGCCATTTACAACAACATGGATGAAACTGGAGGACACTATTCTAAGTGAAATAAGCTAGTCATGGGACAAATACCACATGATTCCACTTATGTGTGCTATCTAAAATAGTCAGAAGCAGAGAATGCAACGGTGGTTGCCAGGATGGAGGGTGAGGGAAATGGGAAGTTGTTATTCAGTGGATACATAGTTTCAGTTATGCCAAATGAAAAAATTCTAGAGACCTGTTGTAGAACATAATACCTATAGTTAACAATACAGTATTGTGCAGTTCAAAATTTGTTAACAGGGTTAATCTCATGTTGTGTTCTTATTACAGAACAAATAAACAATGGGACATAAGGAAACTCTGGGAGGTGTTGGATATGCTGATTACTTTGATTATGGTGATGGTTTCACTAGTTTTTGTATAAGGCCAAACTCATCAAATTGTAGACATTAAATATTGTACAGCTGTATGTACATCAGATATACCTCAATAAGGCTGTTAAAAAATCCAAACTATCAAAATTTATAGAATTCAGCCAAAGCAGTACTTAGAAGTAAATTTATAGCATTAATTGCTTATATTTAGAAAAGAAGAAAGCTCAAAGATCAATAATCTAAGTTCCCACCTTAAGAAACTAGAAAAAAGAAGAGCAAATTAAGTCCAAATAAGCAGAATGAAGGGAATAGTAATGATAAGAGCAGGAGTAAATGTAAATGAAGACAGAAAAACAATAGACAAAAGTCAATGAAACCAAAAGCTAATTATTTCAGAAGATCAATAAAAGTGATAAGCCTCTTGTTAACTGACCAAGACAAAAGAAACATTGCCAATATCAAGAAGGAAAAATACAACACAATAGAACCTATAAATATTCAATGGATGATAAAGGAATAGTATATAAGAAACTTTACACCTTTAAATTCAGCAACATAGATAAAATGGGCCAATACTTTGAAAGACACAAACTGCCCAAACTCACTCAAGAAGAAACAGATTGTCTGAATAATATAGAAATGTAATGCATAGCTTAAAACTTTCCAACAAAGAAAATTCCATTCTCAGAGGGCTTCATTGGTGATTTCTAACAAAGATTTAATGAAAAAATAATAATTCTATGTAAACTCTTCCAGAGCATATAAGTAGAAGGAACACTTCCTAACTCATTGCCTGTACCAAACCAAATGCAATACAAGAAAAGAAAATCACAAACATCCCTCATGAATGCAGACTCAAAAATTTTCAACAATATATTTCCAAATGAAATAAATATATAAAATGAATAATACATCACCACCAACTGGGGTTTATTCAGGAACAAAATACTCATCCAACACTTGAAAATCAACCAGCATAATTTACCATATCAAAAGATTAAAGAACAAAATATGTGCAATTATCTCAATACAAGCAGGAAAAAGCATTTGACAAAATTCAATATCCATTCATTATAATGATGATAGTAACAGTAATAATAATAAAAACTCTCAGTTTAATAGAAATAAAAGGAAATTTCCTTAAACTTGTAAAGCATGTGAAAAACCTACAGCTGATGTAACACTCAATGGTGAAAGACTGAACACTTTTCTTCTAAAATTGAGAAAAAGGAACAAATGTCCAATCTCACAGCTCTGATTAAAACATTATACTATAGGTCTTAGCCAGTGCAATAAAGAAATAAAAGACCAGTACCTACAGAAATGTAGATCAATGGAACCTGATAGAAAGCCCAGAGATAAATCCATGCAAATACGGTCACCTTATTATTAATTTTTTTTGTGTGGTATGCAGGCCTCTCACTGTTGTGGCCTCTCCCATTGTGGAGCACAGGCTCCAGACGTGCAGGCTCAGTGGCCATGGCTCACGGGCCCAGCCACTCCGCAGCATGTGGGATCCTCCCGGACCAGGGCATGAACCCATGTCCCCTGCATCGACAGACGGACTCTCAACCACTGCACCACCAGGGAAGCCCTGGTCACCTTATTTTTGATAAAGGATGCAAGAATATACAACGGAGAAAAGACAGCCTCTTCAATAAGTGGTGCTGGGAAAACTGGACAGCTACATGTCAAAGAATGAAAGTAGAACACTCCCTAACACCATACACAGAAATAAACTCAAAATGGATTAAAGATGTAAATGTAAGGCCAGACACAGATCCTTTTTGACCCGCCTCCTAGAGAAATGGAAATAAAAACAAAAATAAACAAATGGGACCTAATGAAACTTAAAACCTTTTGCACAGCAAAGGAAAACATAAACAAGACAAAAAGATAACCCTCAGAATGGGAGAACATATTTGCAAATGAAGCAGCTGACAGAGGATTAATCTCCAAAATTTACAAGCAGCTCATTCAGCTCAATATCAAAAAGCAAACAACCCAATCCAAAAGTGGGCAGAAGACCTAAATAGACATTTCTCCAAAGAAGATGTACAGATTGCCAACAAGCACAGGAAAGGAGGCTCAACATCACCAATCATTAGAGAAATGTAACTCAAAACTACAATGAGGTATCACCTCACACCAGTCAGAATGGCCATCATCAAAAAATCTACAAACAATAAATTCTGGAGAGGGTGTGGAGAAAAGGGAACCCTCTTGCACTGTTGGTGTGAATGTAAATTGATACAGCCACTATGGAGAACAGTATGGAGGTTCCTTAAAAAACCAAAAATAGAACTACCATACAACCCAGCAATCCCATTACTGGGCATATACCCTGAGAAAACCATAATTCAAAAAGAGTCATGTACCACAATGTTCACTGCAGTTCTGTTTACAATAGCCAGCACATGGATGCAACCTAAGTGTCCATCAACAGATGAATGGATAAAGAAGATGTGGCACATATATACAATAGAATGTTACTCAGCCATAAAAAGAAACAAAATTGAGTTATTTATAGTGAGGTGGACGGACCTAGAGTCTGTCATACAGAGTGAAGTAAGTCAGAAAGAGAAATACAAATACCGTATGCTAACCCATATATATGGAATCTAAAAAAAAAAAGAAAGTGGTTCTGAAGAACCTAGGGGCAGGGCAGGAATAAAGACGCAGACGTAGAGAATGGACTTGAGGACATGCGGATGGGGAAGGGTAAGCCGGGACGAAGTGAGAGAGTGGCATGGACATATATACACTGTCAAATGTAAAATAGATTGCTAGTGGGAAGCAGCCATATAGCAGAGGGAGATCAGCTCGGTGGTTTGTCACCACCTAGAGGGGTGGTATAGGGAGGGTGGGAGGGAGATGCAAGAGGGAGGAGATATGGGGATATATGTATATATATAGCTGATTCACTCTGTTATACAGCAGAAACTAACACATCATTGTAAAGCAATTACACTCCAATAAAGATGTTAAAAAAAAGAAGAATGAAAAGGGAAATGTATTGGAAAAGAAGAAACAAGCCTTTCTCTGTGGATGACATATTTGTTTAGAAAATACCAGACAATCAACAAAAAAGCTGCTTGAATCAGTAAATTAATTTAGCAAGGTGAATATACCAAATTAAATTGTATGTTGATATCCTAGCAGCGAACGATTGGAAATTTTTTAAATTTCCAGCTCTATTGAGGTATAATTCACAAATGAAAATTGTATATATTTAAGGTATGCAATATGATGGTTTGATTATATATATATATATATATATATATATATAATGAAATGATTAGTACAATCAAGGTAATGCATATATGATATCCATCACCTCACATAGTTCTATTTCTTTTTGGTGTAGTGAGGACACTTAAGATCTACTCTCTTAGCAAATTTCAAATATACACTACATTATTTTAAACTATAGTAACCATGATTTTAAAAATACCATTTACAATATCCCCCTTCCCCTTCAAACAAACAACACACACATAAGAAATACACAGGTATAAGTTTAACAGACTATGTACTGAATCTGTATACTGAAAACTATGAAACTCTGAGGAGAGAAATCAAACAAGATCTAAATAATTAGAGAGAAGTATATCATATTCATGATTTGGAAGACAGAGCAATTGTCCCTAAACTGATCTATAGATTCAATCCAATCCCAGCAGAATTTTTTGTTAGTACCAACAATCTGATTCTAAAATTCATATGAGAATGTAAAGGATGTAGAATAGCTAAATTGATTTTTTTTAATTACAGTATTAGAAGGCTCACACTTCCTGATTCAACAGTTATGATAAAACTACAGTAGTTAAGACAGTATGGTTTTAATGAAAGAATTGACACATAGATCAATGGAACAGAAAAGAGTGTTCAGAAAAAGAGCCACACATATATGGTCAAGTGATTCTTAACAAAGATGAAAGAGCAATTCAATAAAAAGTTTTTTTCAATTAATGGTACTGGAACAATTGGATATCCATATGCAAAAACCCCCACAAAACTTCGACCTGTACTTCACACCTTACACAAAAATCAACTCCAAATGGATCCTAAACTTAAATGTGAAATGCAAAAATATGAAGCTACTAAAAGAAAACATAGGAAAAAGTTTCTGTGACCTTGTGCTAGACAAAGATTTCTAAGGTATGGCACTAAAAGCACAATTCATAAAACTAAACAGCAGTGATAAATAGGGTTTCATCAAAATTAAAAACTGCTCTGTGAAATACACTGTTAATAAAATAAAAACAAGGCACAAGCGAGGATAAAATATTTGAAAATCATATTTCTCATAAAGGACTTGTGTCCAGAATATGTAATGAACCCTAAAAGTTAAATAATAAGAAACAAACAATCCAATTTAAAAATTTGCAAAATATTTGGACACTTCTACAGAGAAGATGTATGAATGACAAATAAGAATAGCAAAAGATGCTCAATATTATTATCACTAGGGAAATACAAATTAAAACCACAATAATAATACACAATTACAGAACTATTAAAATGACTAATTTTTTAGAAATATGTGATTATAATTCTGGTAAGAAAGTGAAAGAACTGAAACTTTCATAGAATGTTGGTGCAAAAGCAAATTTGTACTTTTGGAAAGCGTTTATATTTGAATTATAAAGTTAAGTATACATTTACCATATGACCCAGCAGTCCAACTCCTAGGTATTTATTCAAGAGAAATGGAAACATATTTTCAGACAGAAACCTGCACACAAATGTTTTTAACAGTTTTATTCATAATAGCTAAGAACTTAAAACAGCCCACATGTCCTTCAATGGATGAATGGATAAACTGTGGTATATTCTTACAATGGAATGCTACTCTGCAAGAAAAGGGAGCAAATTACTGGTACAGACAACACAGATGAATCTCAAATACATTATGCTAAATGAAAGAAGCTAGTCTCAGAAAAAATACAAACTGTATTATTCTGTTTATATGGCATTCTATAAAAACAAAATAATAGGAACAGAATAGGGATTGTCAGGGGCTGGGTGGCTAGAGAGATTGATTATAAATAAGCAGCATTAAGGTTTTTTTCAGAATGATAGAACTGTTCTGTACCTTAATTGTGATGGTGGTTTCATGACTATGTATGTTTGTTTTAACTCATAAAACCATGCATGAAAAATAGTGATTTTTACTGTATGTAAATTTAAAAGCGAATAATAATAATGGATTAAAAGGACAATGTTAATAGAGACATGTTGGCCAAGATAAAGTTATTCAAGGTATTATATTAACCTAAGCTCAACTCTTTGTAAACATACAAACAATAAAGTTGATGGCTTACCCAAAATTCAAATATTTAGTGTTGGCAAGAATGTATTCTATTTGAATTGGTGATGATTTTATGGACTCATTCCATTTTTAAAACCAGGTTTTCCAAGAACGAGTCCTTAATGAGTAAAATTTTTTTGTACTTTTCAAATGATTTAGCCACTTTAAACATTATTAGGGCATTATTAGAGCTGGTTTTAAGTATGATATCAGATATATAAGGACAGTGTTACATAGGAATTTATCTGAAATATTCCAATGTAAAAATAGAGCCTTAGCTATATTTTAGCTATTTCATTCCTCAAAGCTGTATTTTTCAAGTATTTCCAAAGCAATACATCTAAAATATTTCACTCATTGCTCTGCTTGTTTGAATAGAACATACTGAGCATAGTTTAATCTTTTGCCAATGGCTCAGGGTCTTCATTAAAACACCAAATCCTAAAGCTGAGAGCAACCTAAGAAATTCCATATCTGAATATGATAGATAAACTGAAGGGCCTAGTTATCCTTTAAAATATAAATATGTTACAACTATAACATGCTTTAAAACTTAAGAAAAATGAGAATTCCCTGGCAGTCCAGTGGTTAGGACCCCATGCTTCCACTGCAGGGGGCACAGGTTCCATCCCTGGTTGGGGAACTAAGATCCCACAAGCCGCGGGGTGTGGCTGAAAAAAAATGTAAGAAAAATGAGTTCACATATCTTAAATTACTTTTAACAATCCATACTGGTAAGTAAAACAAGTCATATAATCCAGAATTTTACAAACTAGGAAATGGATGCTCATAGAAATTAAGTGATTTACCAAATAGTCTCCAGTGGAGTTGAGAGTAGGACACAAGTTGTCTTATTCCTTGTGGGCTGGCATATGCTCAGTGGGTAGTACAATGCAAAGAGGATTAGACTAGGAAATCATGAGGTAAAGCTAAATGACTTGTTATTTCAATATTTAATCCCCTAGTTCAGTTAATTACCTTCCCTACCCCAATACAGTAGACCTCACTTTCTATGAATCCAATGGATTTTCATTTTATCTTCCACATAAATAACAACCCAACTTTTAAAATGAAAGTTTTTACATTTTTTTCCTGATTTTTGTGCAAGCGATTAAGAACTTTGGCTGTGCAGTCATTCAATAACTTGCCACTCCATAGACCAAGATAACTAATCTGCCATGCTTTTTAAGATTCATATCATACTGGAGCAACAGTTGTAGCCAGCCAATAGGAAACCATTCCTACATAAGGCAGCTATAGTGATACACTTGGGGATCAGCCATATCTTGTACTCTAGGCTTTTTTATGGTAGTTACAGCCCTACAGAGAAGAATCAGAGCCATTACCCGTATTATGCATTAGTGAATTGAAATTTACCACACTCCTCAGATCTCATTCCAAAGTACTGGAATACCAATACCTTGCTTCTTAATCCACAACAGATGAGGTATTTCAGGTATTTGACCGTCATCTTCTGGCTCCTCTCCTGACTGTAGCTGAATCACTTAGGAAAAGGAACCCCAAATTGCTCTGAAAACTGGCAAACATGATAGTAATATTGCTTTGATGAATATCGTCCTCTGGCCCAAACATCCTTGAAAATTTGGTCTGGTTGCAGATAAGAGGTTTACATTTCCACATTGTTGTACTTGAATGAGATCCCCTTCATAAAGTGGAGTTATTTGTTTCTGAATGTTCCTGCCCTCTCTCACAGGCAATTTTCTCTCATCTGATCTCTTAACATTATATAGGAAAACGTTTGCATGGTCAAGAAAACAAGTCGTGTACAGATTTCACTGGATGGCTATGTGACTCTCTTTAATTTCTTTATGAAACTGCTTTATTGTTCAAAATATTCAAAAAATGGAAATTATTTTTTATTTCCATGTCAATGTACTTAGTTTTTTCCATACCCAGTATACTAGAATGATTTCTGTTTGGTTTGGCTTATATTGTTTTAGTTGCCACTGTTTTCCTAATTTTGAAGAGATTCATTCCTTGCAAAGGGTTTTCTTTCTGTCAGCTTTTAGGAATAACAATTTTAGTGTGACAGCTTTTAAGAGGAACCTGAAATTGCCTTTATCTAATTAGTGTTCTTCTTTATAAAATGCACTACTAGAATTCATCTCCTTTATGAAGAGTTTGACCTGCTTCTATTTGTGAGATTCACAGAGTTGTTCTCCCTTAATATTAAACATCTTGCCTATTGGCAAGAAGAGCAATGTGTTTTTTTTTTGTTTTTTTTTTTTTTTTAACATCTTTATTGGGGTATAATTACTTTACAATGGTGTGTTAGTTTCTGCTTTATAACAAAGTGAATCAGTTATACATATACATATGTTCCCATATCTCTTCCCTCTTGCGTCTCCCTCCCTCCCACCCTCCCTATCCCACCCCTCCAGGCTGTCACAGAGCACCGAGCCAATATCCCTGTGCCATACGGCTGCTTCCCACTAGCTATCTACCTTACTACGTTTGTTAGTGTGTATATGTCCATGACTCTCTCTCGCCCCGTCACAGCTCACCCTTCCCCCTCCCCATACCCTCAAGTCCGTTCTCTAGGAGGTCTGCGTCTTTATTCCTGCCTTACCCCTAGGTTCTTCATGACATTTTTTTTTTCTTAAATTCCATATATATGTGTTAGCATACTGTATTTGTCTTTTTCTTTCTGACTTACTTCACTGTGTATGACAGACTCTAGGTCTATCCACCTCATTACAAATAGCTCAATTTCGTCTCTTTTTATGGCTGAGTAATATTCCATTGTATATATGTGCCACATCTTCTTTATCCATTCATCCGATGATGGGCACTTAGGTTGTTTCCATCTCCGGGCTATTGTAAATAGAGCTGCGATGAACATTTTGGTACATGACTCTTTTTGAATTTCGGTTTTCTCAGGGTATATGCCCAGTAGTGGGATTGCTGGGTCATATGGTAGTTCTATTTGTAGTTTTTTAAGGAACCTCCATACTGTTCTCCATAGTGGCTGAACCAATTCACATTCCCACCAGCAGTGCAAGAGGGTTCCCTTTTCTCCACACCCTCTCCAGCATTTATTGTTTCTAGATTTATTGATGATGGCCATTCTGACTGGTGTGAGATGATATCTCATTGTAGTTTTGATTTGCATTTCTCTAATGATTAATGATGTTGAGCATTCTTTCATGTGTTTGTTGGCAGTCTGTATATCTTCTTTGGAGAGATGTCTATTTAGGTCTTCTGCCCATTTTTGGATTGGGTTGTTTGTTTTTTTGTTGTTGAGCTGCATGAGCTGCTTGTAAATTTTGGAGATTAATCCTTTGTCAGTTGCTTCATTTGCAAATATTTTCTCCCATTCTGAGGGTTGTCTTTTGGTCTTGTTTATGGTTTCCTTTGCTGTGCAAAAGCTTTGAAGTTTCATTAGGTCCCATTTGTTTATTTTTGTTTTTATTTCCATTACTCTAGGGGGTGGGTCAGAAAGAATCTTGCTGTGATTTATGTCATAGAGTGTTCTGCCTATGTTTTCCTCTAATAGTTTGATAGTTTCTGGCCTTATATTTAGGTCTTTAATCCATTTTGAGCTTATTTTTGTGTATGGTGTTAGGGAGTGTTCTAATTTCATTCTTTTACATGTACCTGTCCAGTTTTCCCAGCACCATTTATTGAAGAGGCTGTCCTTTTTCCACTGTACATTCCTGCCACCTTTATCAAAGATAAGGTGTCCATATGTGCATGGGTTTATCTCTGGGCTTTCTATCCTGTTCCATTGATCTATCTTTCTGTTTTTGTGCCAGTACCATACTGTCTTGATAACTGTAGCTTTGTAGTATAGTCTGAAGTCAGGGAGCCTGATTCCTCCAGTTCCTTTTTTTGTTCTCAAGATTGCTTTGGCTATTCGGGGTCTTTTGTGTTTCCATACAAATTGCGAAATTTTTTGTTCTAGTTCTGTGAAAAATGCCCATGGTAGTTTGATAGGGATTGCATTGAATCTATAGATTGCTTTGGGTAGTAGAGTCATTTTCACAATGTTGATTCTTCCAATCCAAGAACATGGTATATGTCTCCATCTATTTGTATCATCTTTAATTTCTTTCATCAGTGTCTTATAGTTTTCTGCATACAGGTCTTTTGTCTCCTTAGGTAGGTTTATTCCTAGATATTTTATTCTTTTTGTTGCAATGGTAAATGGGAGTGTTTTCTTGATTTCACTTTCAGATTTTTCATCATTAGTATATAGGAATGCCAGAGATTTCTGTGCATTAATTTTGTATCCTGCTACTTTACCAAATTCATTGATTAGCTCTAGTAGTTTTCTGGTAGCATCTTTAGGATTCTCTATGTATAGGATCATGTCATCTGCAAACAGTGACAGCTTTACTTCTTCTTTTCCGATTTGGATTCCTTTTATTTCCTTCTCTTCTCTGATTGCTGTGGCTAAAACTTCCAAAACTATGTTGAATAAGAGTGGTGAGAGTGGGCACCCTTGTCTTGTTCCTGATCTTAGTGGAAATGCTTTCAGTTTTTCACCATTGAGGATGATGTTTGCTGTGGGCTTGTCGTATATGGCCTTTATTATGTTGAGGAAAGTTCCCTCTATGCCTACTTTCTGCAGGGTTTTTATCATAAATGGGTGTTGAATTTTGTCAAAAGCTTTCTCTGCATCTATTGAGATGATCATATGGTTTTTCTCCTTCAGTTTGTTAATATGGTTTATCACATTGATAGATTTGCGTATATTGAAGAATCCTTGCATTCCTGGAACAAACCCCACCTGATCATGGTGTATGATCCTTTTAATGTGCTGTTGGATTCTGTTTGCTAGTATTTTGTTGAGGATTTTTGCATCTATGTTCATCAGTGATATTGGTCTGTAGTTTTCTTTCTTTGTGACATCCTTGCCTGGTTTTGGTATCAAGGTGATGGTGGCCTCGTAGAATGAGTTTGGGAGTGTTCCTCCCTCTGCTATATTTTGGAAGAGTTTGAGAAGGATAGGTGTTAGCTCTTCTCTAAATGTTTGATAGAATTGGCCTGTGAAGCCATCTGGTCCTGGGCTTTTCTTTGTTGGAAGATTTTTAATCACAGTTTCAATTTCAGTGCTTGTGATTGGTCTGTTCATATTTTCTATTTCTTCCTGATTCAGTCTTGGCAGGTTGTGCATTTCTAAGAATTTGTCCATTTCTTCCAGATTGTCCATTTTATTGGCATAGAGTTGCTTGTAGTAATCTCTCATGATCTCTTTTATTTCTGCAGTGTCAGTTGTTACCTCTCCTTTTTCATTTCTAATTCTATTGATTTGAGTCTTCTCCCTTTTTTTCTTGATAAGTCTGGCTAGTGGTTTATCTATTTTGTTTATCTTCTCAAAGAACCAGCTTTTAGTTTCATTGATCTTTGCTATTGTTTCCTTCATTTCTTTTTCATTTATTTCTGATCTGATTTTTATGATTTCTTTCCTTCTGCTAGCTTTGGGGTTTTTTTGTTCTTCTTTCTCTAACTGCTTGAGGTGCAAGGTTAGGTTGTTTATTCTAGATGTTTCCTGCTTCTTAAGGTGGGCTTGTATTGCTATAAACTTCCCCCTTAGAACTGCTTTTGCTGCATCCCACAGGTTTTGGGTCGTTGTGTCTCCATTGTCATTTGTTTCTAGGTATTTTTTGATTTCCTCTTTGATTTCTTCAGTGATCACTTCATTATTAAGTAATGTATTGTTTAGCCTCCATGTGTTTGTATTTTTTACAGATCTTTTCCTGTAATTGATATCTAGTCTCATGGCGTTGTGGTCAGATAAGATACTTGATACAATTTCAATTTTCTTAAATTTGCCAAGGCTTGATTTGTGACCCAAGATATGATCTATCCTGGAGAATGTTCCGTGAGCACTTGAGAAAAATGTGTATTCTGTTGTTTTTGGATGGAGTGTCCTATAAATATCAATTAAGTCCATCTTGTTTAATGTATCATTTAAAGCTTGTGTTTCCTTATTTATTTTCATTTTGGATGATCTGTCCATGGGTGAAAGTGGGGTGTTTAAGTCCCCTACTATGAATGTGTTACTGTCAATTTCCCCTTTTATGGCTGTTAGTATTTGCCTTATGTATTGAGGTGCTCCTATGTTGGGTGCATAAATATTTACAATTGTTATATCTTCTTCTTGGATCGATCCCTTGATCATTATGTAGTGTCCTTCTTTGTCTCTTTTAATAGTCCTTATTTTAAAGTCTATTTTGTCTGATATGAGAATTGCTACTCCAGCTTTCTTTTGGTTTCCATTTGCATGGAATATCTTTTTCCATCCCCTTACTTTTAGTCTGTATGTGTCTCTAGGTCTGAAGTGGGTCTCTTGTAGACAGCATATGTAAGGGTCTTGTTTTTGTATCCATTCAGCTAGTCTGTGTCTTTTGGTGGGAGCATTTAGTCCATTTACATTTAAGGTAATTATCGATATGTATGTTCCTATTCCCATTTTCTATATTGTTTTGGGTTCGTTATTATAGGTCTTTTCCTTCTCTTGTGTTTCTTGCCTAGAGAAGATCCTTTAGCATTTGTTGTAAAGCTGGTTTGGTGGTGCTGAACTCTCTCAGCTTTTGCTTGTCTGTAAAGGTTTTAATTTCTCCATCAAATCTGAATGAGATCCTTGCTGGGTAGAGTAGTCTTGGTTGCAGGTTTTTCTCCTTCATCACTTTCAGTATGTCCTGCCACTCCCTTCTGGCTTGTAGGGTTTCTGCTGAAAGATCAGCTGTTAACCTTATGGGGATTCCCTTATGTGTTATTTGTTGTTTTTCCCTTGCTGCTTTTAATATGCTTTCTTTGTATTTAATTTTTGACAGTTTGATTAATATGTGTCTTGGCGTATTTCTCCTTGTATTTATCCTGTATGGGACTCTCTGTGCTTCCTGGACTTGATTAACTATTTCCTTTCCCATATTAGGGAAGTTTTCAACTATAATCTCTTCAAATATTTTCTCAGTCCCTTTCTTTTTCTCTTCTTCTTCTGGAACCCCTATAATTCGAATGTTGGTGCGTTTAATGTTGTCCCAGAGGTCTCTGAGACTGTCCTCAGTTCTTTTCATTCTTTTTTCTTTATTCTGCTCTGCAGTAGTTATTTCCACTATTTTATCTTCCAGGTCACTTATCCGTTCTTCTGCCTCAGTTATTCTGCTATTGATCCCATCTAGAGTATTTTTAATTTCATTTATTGTGTTGTTCATCGTTGCTTGTTTCATCTTTAGTTCTTCTAGGTCCTTGTTAACTGATTCTTGCATTTTGTCCATTCTATTGTCCATTCTATCTCCAAGATTTCGGATCAACCTTACTATCATTATTCTGAATTCTTTTTCAGGTAGACTGCCTATTTCCTCTTCATTTGTTAGGTCTGGTGCATTTTTATCTTGCTCCTTTATCTGCTGTGTGTTTTTCTGTTTTCTCATTTTGCTTATCTTACTGTGTTTGGGGTCTCCTTTTTGCAGGCTGCAGGTTCGTAGTTCCTCCTGTTTTTGATGTCTGTCTCCAGTGGCTAAGGTTGGTTCAGTGGGTTGTGTAGGCTTCCTGGTGGAGGGGACTAGTGCCTGTGTTGTGGTGGAAGAGGCTGGATCTTGTCTCTCTAGTGGGCAGGTTCACGTCTGGTGGTGTGTTTTGGGGTGTCTGTGGCCTTATTATGATTTTAGGCAGCCTCTCTGCTAATGGGTGGGGTTGTGTTCCTGTTTTGCTAGTTGTTTGGCACAGGTTGTCCAGCACTGTGGCTTGCTGGTCGTTGAGTGAAGCTGGGTGCTGGTGTTAAGATGGAGGTCTCTGGGAGATTTTCGCCGTTTGATATTATCTGGAGCTGGGAGATCTCTTGTGAACCAGTGTCTTGAAGTTGGCTCTCCTACCTCAGAGGCAGAGCCCTGCCTCCTGGCTGGAGCACCAAGAGCCTTTCATCCACACGGCTCAGAATAAAAGGGAGAAAAAGTAGAGGGAATTAGTAGACGTATGAGGAAAGAAAGAAGGAAAGGAGGGAAGGAAGGAGGGAAGGAAGGAAGGAAGGAAGGAAGAAAGAAAGAAAGAAGCAAAGAAGGAAAAAAGGCAAGAAGGAACGAAAGGAGGGAGGGAGGGAGGGAGGAAGGAAGGAGGAAAAGAAGGAAAAACAAAAAGAAAAAAGATACAGTAAAAATAAAATAAAGTATAATAAAGTTATTGAATTAAAAAATTCTTAATTAGAAAAAAAAAAAAGGACGGATAGAACCTTAGGACAAATGTTGGAAGCAAAGCTGTACAGACAAAGTCTTACACAGAAGCGTACAGATACACCCTCACAAAAAGAGGTAAAGGGGGAAAAATCATAAATCTTGCTGTCAGAGACCACCTCCTCAATTTGGGATGATTCGTTGTCTAAAGGAGGGAAGGAAGGAGGGAAGGAAGGAAGGAAGGAAGGAAGAAAGAAAGAAGCAAGGAAGGAAAGAAGGCAAGAAGGAACGAAAGGAGGGAGGGAGGAAGGAAGGAAGGAGGGAAAGAAGGGAAAACAGAAAGAAGATACAGTAAAAATAAAATAGAGTATAATAAAGTTATTGAATTAAAAAAATTCTTAATTAGAAAAAAAAAAAAAAAAGGGACGGATAGAACCTTAGGACAAATGTTGGAAGCAAAGCTATACAGACAAAGTCTTACACAGAAGCGTACACATACACCCTCACAAAAAGAGGTAAAGGGGGAAAAATCATAAATCTTGCTGTCAGAGACCACCTCCTCAATTTGGGATGATTCGTTGTCTAAAGGAGGGAAGGAAGGAGGGAAGGAAGGAAGGAAGGAAGGAAGAAAGAAAGAAGCAAGGAAGGAAAGAAGGCAAGAAGGAACGAAAGGAGGGAGGGAGGAAGGAAGGAAGGAGGGAAAGAAGGGAAAACAGAAAGAAGATACAGTAAAAATAAAATAGAGTATAATAAAGTTATTGAATTAAAAAAATTCTTAATTAGAAAAAAAAAAAGGGACGGATAGAACCTTAGGACAAATGTTGGAAGCAAAGCTATACAGACAAAGTCTTACACAGAAGCGTACACATACACCCTCACAAAAAGAGGTAAAGGGGGAAAAATCATAAATCTTGCTGTCAGAGACCACCTCCTCAATTTGGTATGATTCGTTGTCTAAAGGAGGGAAGGAAGGAAGGAAAGAAAGAAAGAAAGAAAGGACGAAGGTAAAGTATAATAACGTTCTTAAAATTAAAATTGATTATTAAGAAAAAAAATTTTAAGAAAAAACCATGGACGGATAGAACCTAGGACAAATGGTGGAAGCAAGACTATACAGACAAGATCTCACACAGAAGCATACACATACACATTCACAAAAAGAGGAATAGGGAGAAAAATCATAGATCTTGCTCCCAAAGTCCACCTCCTTAATTTGGGATGATTGGCTGTCTATTCATGTATTCCACAGATGCAGGGTACATCAAGTTGATTGTGGAGCTTTAATCCGCTGCTTCTGAGGCTGCTGGGAGAGATTTCCCTTTCTCTTCTTTGTTCTCACAGCTCACAGGGGCTCAGCTTTGGATTTGGCCCTGCCTCTGCGTGTAGGTCGCTGGAGGGCGTCTGTTTTTTGCTCAGACAGGACGGGGTTAAAGGAGCCGCTGATTCGGGGGTTCTGGCGTACGGAGGCCGGCGGCGGGGAGGGAGGGGCACGGAATGCGGGGCGGGCCTGCGGCGGCAAAGTCCGGCCACCAGCCCGAGGCCCGCCGTGCGCTCTCCCGGGGAAGTCGTCCCCGGATCCCGGGAACCCGGCAGTGGCGGGCTGCACAGGCTCCGCGGAAGAGGGGAGTGGAGAGCGACCTGCGCTCGCACACAGGCCCCTTGGTGGCGGCAGCAGCAGCCCCAACATCTCCCGCCCGCCTTGGGGTCCGCGCCTCCAGCCGCGGCTTGCGCCCGTCTCTGGAGTCAGCGCCCTCAGCCGCGGCTCGCGCCCGTCTCTGGGGTCCGCGCTTTCAGCCGCGGCTCGCGCCCGTCTCTGGGGTCCGCGCTTTCAGCCGCGGCTCGCGCCCGTCTCTGGGGTCCGCGCTTTCAGCCGCGGCTCGCGCCCGTCTCTGGGGTCCGCGCTTTCAGCCGCGGCTCGCGCCCGTCTCTGGGGTCCGCGCTTTCAGCCGCGGCTCGCGCCCGTCTCTGGGGTTCGCGCTTTTAGCCGCGGCTCGCGCCCGTCTCTGGAGTTCCTTTAAGCAGCGTTCTTAAACCCCTCTCCTCACGCACCAGGAAACAAAGAGGGAAGAAAAAGTCTCTTGCCTCTTCGGCAGGTGCAGGCTTTTCCCCGGACTCCCTCCCGGCTAGCTGTGGTGCACTAACCCCTTCAGGCTATGTTCAAGCCGCCAACCCCAGTCCTCTCCCTGCGCTCCGTCCGAAACCGAAACCCTAGCCTCAGAGCCTCAGCTCGCAGCCCCGCCCGTCCCGGCGGGTGAGCAGACAAGCCTCTCGGGCTGGTGAGTGCCGGTTGGCACCGATCCTCTGTGCGGGAATCTCCCCGCTTTGCCCTCCGCACCCGTTGCTGTGCACTCCTCCGCGGCTTCGAAGCTCCCCCCTCCGCCTCCCGCAGTCTCCGCCCGCGAAGGGGCTTCCTAGTGTGTGGAAACTTTTCCTCCTTCACAGCTCCCTCCCACTGGTGCAGGTGCCGTCCCTATTCTTTTGTCTCTCTTTATTCTTTTTTCCTTTTGCCCTACCCAGGTACGTGGGGAGTTTCTTGCCTTTTGGGAGGTCTGAGGTCTTCTGCCAGCCTTCAGTAGGTGTTCTGCAGGAGTTGTTCCACGTGTAGATGTATTTCTGGTGTATCTGCTGGTCTTGGACGGTGCGGCTGCAGCTGGGCCTCACCTCCAGCAATGTGTTTTTAAAATTTCTCTTGTCTAATTATGATGTTGTCGATTAAAAGTACTTGGTATATTTTTAGTAAACTATACATGATTTTTAATTTTGGTTTATATACTACAGCTATTAAAAATAATTATTTTGGTTAGTATTGCCTAAAGCAAATACATTTTCAGTCACTAAAACTTCCAGTTTATTTTTAAGCTTTAAAGAGAGATTTTGACTTAATATATTAAATGAACCCCTTTAGCCCAGAAAAATAAAAGAATAAACGCACCCTTTTGTTTCGGAGCACAGCTTTTGGCTGTAAGACATATGCCAGATGCCTTGCTTGACAAAGAACAGTGAGTGTCCCTGTTGATAATTGACCACCTATGGCTACTACCATGCCACAATCTCTGGCTTTACTAGCCATAAATATTTATTTTGGTGAAAGAAGCTTTTTCTCTCCATGCACTGACACTAACCAGATAAGGGCTTTCTGCTTTTTTTTTTTTTTGTCTTTAAAGTTGATACTTTTTCTGAACAAATTCAATAAGGGTTCACATTATGCATAATATTCATTATTATGAGAACCTCTCTCCCTTTAGCACACAAATTATTGCCCATTACTGGGATTATTTCACTTAAAGAAATCTTGCAGCTTGAAAGCATTGAAATTGTATCAAAAAACAAAAACGTGCAAATTCTACACAAACCCAATTTTTATTCAAATTTTCAGAATATCTTCTTTTATTTTTAGATGAATCTACGTTCTGTATTTACTGTAGAACAACAAAGGATTTTACAGCGTTATTATGAAAATGGAATGACAAATCAAAGTAAAAATTGCTTTCAGCTCATATTACAGTGTGCACAGGAGACTAAGCTGGACTTCAGTGTAGTCAGGGTAAGTATTGAGGTCTTAAACTCTTGAATTTATAGCTTTGTACTACAAGTCATAATTGCTTAATATGAAAAAAACTATCAGGGTGTGAAGTCACTAACTATAAACAGCTTCATTTTCCTGGTATAAAATTACTATTTTTTAATAAATACCTAATCATTTAGTATGTTTTTGTTTTCTATAAATACCTTGAAAGCACTAAAACTTTTGCATTTTAAATATATCTTTTAAAAATCCCAGTCCTTTGAACTAATAGGTACCTTTAGGATTAGTTGCTGATCTCATGCTTGGTTTACACCTAGAATTTATCTAGATATAATCCTCCAAACTGATATTAGTAAAACAAGCATTTACCAAGGGAGTTAGCATATTTTCTTGTTATGTTTAAATTTTTCCAGCAGGTATTTATGAATTTAGTATTTTTGTCTTTTTAGGAAAACCTATCCTTTTTATGAATATCTCTTCCTCCTTTTAAGTAAAATGTATGCATTTTAATGGGTTAGCAAGTAAGGGACAAGAAATCCCTAGGGAGGAAAATTTCCTTTATCACAACCATTGTTATTCAGCTGTAAAAATCAGAGCTGCTACACATTTGGGAAAGGCAGTGAGAAGGTGATAGAGAGGAGGCAAGAGATAAACCTAACAGAGCTAGTCACAGATTTCATAGTGAGTGCATAGGTCCTTTCATGATTGTCTGAACGGGCTACAAATCTCCCTGGAGCGAAACCTTAGGGATTCAAAGATTAGCAGTTTTCCCATCCTTGTCATTCATTAGGCTAATTTGGTAAGAGAAGGACTTCTATTTAAGTTTATTTTTCTGTTGGAGGAACTTTTAAAGACCCCAAAGATAAAAATCTCTTGATAAGAAGAATTCTTTGGAAAATCTATTATTTAAAGACTGAAGGATATATTCACCTTCAAATAGGGAATTATGCCACCAGTTCTAGGAGGGAAATATCCAGGATATCTGTTTCTTGTTTGCTGAGATCAACCATCATCCTCAGATTTTTGTAAGAACTAGAAATATCTCCTGTTGATAGCTCTAAATTCCCTATTTGCAATACCTTTAGTAAAACCTCGAGAAAAAATGTAATTGACTTAGAAAAATTATTTTAAAATGTGTAATATTTCAAGTTGATGAGTTTTCCATTTTATAAGTACAAACTCATTTTTTTCTGCAATAACTTCTTTCTTTTCTTCTGTCTTATTTTACCATTACTTTAAGATGAAAAGTCTTCTTAGGCAGCTGCTTTGTGGACTGTGACCTTTCATATTTACAATTTGCTATTGCAATCTTCCCCCTAATAATTTACTTGATTGTACTTGAATATTGAGAGTGTTGAAATACAAAGGTTTATATCTTGCTCCAAATGGTGTGAAATCTGTAACAAGTAATGGAAATGAAAGAAATAAACTTTCTAGAACGTAAGCTTACAAGTAAAATGTTATGTAAGTTATAAGGAATGGTGTGAAACAGATTCATTTTCTCTGTTCTAGGAGAGTGTTTATTCTGCAGAAATTCAGTCTTTCTAATCTAAATTTTAACACAATTTTGGCAGCTTTTCCAGCCAGAGGAGAAGGGAGTTGTTTATAGACCCATTATTCCACAACCTCCCCTGCCCCTGATATTCTGCTAGGTCTATATGTTCTACTTGAAAGGCACCTTCCTTTATTATTTTTAATATAGTATTTGAGCCTAGTATTTTGCTAGGTCTACATGTTCTACTTCAAAGAGATCTTCCTTTATTATTTTAATACAGTATTTATTGTGTTTTTTCCTCAAAAGAACTAAAATCTCACTGTACTAAGAACTTGATCCCAATGTAAAAAGAACTTAAAACATCCATGATAGATATATATATATATATATATAGTGGGGTAAAGGAACAGGAAAACAAAGAAGGAGGTATAGGAAAAGGAAAAGTTTGGAGACATTGACTTTCTAAAAAAAGGACTGAAAAAGAATTTAATGGACACCAAGGATTGGTGACCCAAATTTATTGCCTTTCTTTTTTTCTATGTAGTATCACTTTATTAGTTCCAAACCCCAAATGCTCATCATATCAATTTGATTGACCCATTTTTTCTCTCTCACCAATGAAACATTTGGAATGAGAAATTTACATCCTATAGGCAATGGTAAATTTTGGATCCTGTAACTGAATGACTTTTAGTAAAATTTAATTCAGTTACTGATAACCCTTAGGTAATGCATTTTCTTTATTTTCAACATTTTACTAAAATATATTTCTTAACTATATACTTTCCTACTTTACTTCAATAGAGACTATTGAAAATAACTGAACCTTTACTTTTTGACTCAGGGTTTTACTATGGAAATCAATTATTGTATTGTGCTATAAAATAATAATGCTTACAACATGGTAAGTTATATGGAGTGACTTTCTCCTTTACTAAAGAACCCCAGACCATTTAATGATTTCTCACAACAATTCTCTTTTATTTTTCCTTTCTTCTCCTTTTTCGTGAGTAATATTTAATGAATATTCTTAGTTTTGGTGCTATCAAGGTGTTTTCAACAGCAATAACTATTACCAAAGCCCCATCCTGTTTTGTTAAAAAAAAAAAAAAAAGATACCAGGTTTGGTAAAATTATGTGTAAAATAAGATAAGGTATGTTTTAAGATCAAGTGTTGTCTTTTCAGTAAAGTACATGGGTCTTGTGACATCTATATTGGCTGCATTCTGCACAAGTGAAGTTGTTAGATAGCTGAGTTTCATATTCATGTGATATTCATTTTACTATTGCATTTTACTTTTTTATGGGTACACGATATAGATATCTAGTAAACTATATAAGTAACTATATATATGAACTATAAAACTATAAAAGTAAGCCATAAATTTGCAGTGCACTAAGATCACTTAAAATTCCTATGTTAAGGTAGGTATTGTGATGAGAACATGGTAGGTTGTTTGCTTTCTTAGAAATCTTGTCCAGAGTTGCCCTCCAGATGTAGTAGATCTTGAGTTTAAATCTTACCAATTCACTATGCTTTCCCGTTGAAAGTTTTAAAATATTGAAATTACAAACAAATATATCATGCTTCCTATGCATATTTTTATTTGAAAAGCCATAACACAGTGACTTATTTTGAATATCTGTAATATTCACTTTTTTGAACCATAAATTGAAATTATATATATCCCCAAACATTTCCCTTTTTTTTAAACATCTTTATTGGAGTATAATTGCTTTACATTGTTGTGTTAGTTTCTGCTGTATAATGAAGTGAATCAGCTACACATATACATATATCCAGCTAGTGGGAAGCAGCCACATATTTCTTTTTAAATATTTCTCTCGAGTGTATACTTTAGAACCTTTTAGTTTTTCTCCCCTGCTTCCTTCTCTTGTGACATTTATATTCATTTGTCCCTCTGCTTATAATTCTCACTTCTGCTGTTTAGTAAAGCTAAATAAGAGTGAGTTTTAAATTCCCACAGCCTCATGTGAAGCAAAATGGAGCATCTCAGTTTCTGGGACATTTTATTAGATAAGTACTAATTATAAAAGTAAAATGTCCAACAGAAGTGGCCAACTCCATTTCAGGGGTTTCTCACCATAGTGGAAGGAGAATGTTCTTTGAGGTCAAGTTAAATTAATTTTGATTCCTTGCTCTGCCAGTAGCTGACAGGATATCTTTCCACAAGCTAGTTAATATTTCTGAATCTCAGTTTCTTCATTTATACAATTAGAAAATAATACCTAGCAAAGGAGCTAATATATATGAAAACACATAATGGGGATTCAATACATGTTAGCTTTTATTTATAGTATTACAACATTTAATGTTGTATATAATATAAATATACATTGAAAATTGGATAATTTATGTGGTTTTCAAAAGCACATCACACAAAATTAACCAAATACACTCTGCACCGTGTTTGTGCAAGGCTAGTTCATTTAATGTTTTCACTTATTTATTTTTTGAAATTCTTAATAGATTAATGTGTTTTGGTAGTTTATAATATGGTATGCATTTTGAAATAATTATAAAGTTTACTAATAATTTTATGGAACATAATATTTCTTATTGCATATTTTAAGAAGAATCATGATTTCAGTGTAATAATACTAAGATTATTATAATAAATTACTTATATAAAAGTACATAGTTTGTAATCAAATTCTAAATGCCAACCACTGGTATTATTTTTATTAATTTTTGGTTTATAAAAGTAATACATATTCACTGTATAAGATTTGGTAAATCGAGAAAAACATAAAGAAGAAAATAACTACCACAAATTAATGACAAACTGGGAAAAATATTTGCAACTTGTGACAAAGTGCTGCTACCTCCAGTAGGAAATTGCTCTTATAAATCAATTAAAAATGACAAATACCCTAATATAAAAATTAGTAGAGGTAATCAGTAAGCAACTCTATCAAAGTGATATAGTAACCAGAGAACCTCAAATCAAAACAGCAATTATATACCTTTTCTTAACTCCTGGGCTAGTAGAGACTACAAAAAGATAATGCAAAGTGTTGTTGAGGGTGTGGGGAAACCAGAACTCTTATACATTGGAGGGTAGTTTGAAAATATCAAAAAGCCTAGCAATTTTCCTTCTAAAGATGGCATTCTAATGGACCAATAGTACAAAGATGCATGCACAGTGAAGTGTATTGCTATATGGTTTAAAATAGTGAATATTTCTAAAAGTAATCTAAATATCTAGCAATGTTAAATTAACCAAGTTATGATATATTCATAGAAGTTGTTAAATCTGAAGATGCCTAGTGTATATTTCTTTAACAATACTATGAGCATTTTCCAATGTCATTAAACATCCTACCTCTAGTATGTTTCCAATTTTTCACTATTATACATAAATTTGATGAACATCTTTGCATATAAACTTTGTATACATCTAGGATTACTTTTAGGATAAATTCCCAGAAATGAATTTACTAGGTCAAGGGATATAAACATTTTAGGGTTCTTGCTACACATTAATTGGAAGGGTTTTGAGGAAAAGAAGAATAATACAATTCTCCTATCAAAGTTCCTAGATATTTATTACGTGCTGGTCCCTGATTATCTCTGACCTTATACTTTAGTTACTTTTTCTTTTATTTTTTTCTTTTAAATTTGTATAGGCCTTGATTTTATGACAAATGAGAATATAATTTATCACATAGGAATTGTTTTTTCTTGTTTTTTGGTTAAGAACTTTTCCATAATATCATTTTTTTTATCCTTCCAGACGTGGGTTGGCAATAAGAGAAGAAAAATGAGTAGTAAGAATTCTGAATCAGGAGCAGCAACAACAGGAACTGTTTCTGGTACTCCTTTGGCAGCTCCAGACGTTACAGTCAGAAATGTGGTTAATATTGCTCCAACCTCAAGACAACAGTCTTCTTGGATATCACCCAATAATGATGTCATTGTAACTGGTATATACAGTCCAGCCAGTTCATCAAGTAGGCAAGGGACAACCAAACATACAAATACACAAATTACAGAAGCGCATAAAATCCCTAGTCAGAAAACAGCCAGTAAAAATGATACTGAGTTTCAGTTGCACATTCCTGTTCAAAGACAAGTAGCACACTGTAAAAATGCCTCTCTGCTCTTAGGTGAAAAAACAATTATTTTGTCCAGACAGACAAGTGTGCTAAATGCTGGAAACTCTGTATACAATCACACAAAGAAACACTATGGAAGCTCTTCAATGCAAGCCTCTGAGTTGACGGTACCACAAAAGCCATCTGTGTGCCACCAACCTTGCAAAATTGAACCAGTCGGAATTCAAAGATCATATAAGCCTGAACACACGGGTCTAGCATCACATAACTTATGCGGGCAAAAGCCACCTATTAGAGACCCTTACTGCAGAACACAAAACTTGGAAATCCGTGAAGTATTTTCATTGGCAGTTAGTGATTACCCCCAGAGAATTCTGGGAGGAAATGCCCCACAGAAGCCTCCTAGTTCAACAGAAGGAACTTGTTTGTCCATTGCAATGGAGACTGGAGATGCTGATGATGAGTATGCCAGAGAGGAAGAGTTGGCATTGATGGGAGCACAGATACCAAGCTACTCAAGATTTTATGAAAGTGGCAGTTCCCTTCGAGCTGAGAACCAAAGTACAGTTTTGCCCAGACCAGGAAGAAATATGCCAAATTCACCAATGGTGAATATTAGAGACTTGTCAGACAATGTACTGTATCAAAACAGAGAATACCATTTGACACCACGGACCTCATTACATACAGCATCTACTACAATGTACAGTAATACAAATCCATCACGGAGTAATTTTTCTTCACATTTTGCATCATCAAACCAATTGAGGTTATCACAAAACCAAAACAATTACCAGGTAATGTGTATGTTTATTTTATAAAGGTTTTATAAAAGTTTGTTTGGTCTAAAAACTTGTGTTGGTAATCAATTAGACTTGAGATCTGGGTCACAACTCATATTTTGAAGTACTTTGATTTGTTTGCTTCTAAATAGTGGTTTGGGGTCAACTCTTTAAAGAATCTTGTGCTTTCTTTGTCACGTTTAAAAATGGTGCATCCTTTTTTTTTTCATGGAATATAATAATTTTTATAACATGGTAACTATCTCCTGACATTTCAAATAGTTTTGTTCAGGAAATAATAGCCTTATGGGAAGCATGGCATTTCCTATCACTAAAATAGGACTGAATTGGCTAGACTCATCCTCTTGAACATAGATTATTCCTGTTATGACTTTTACTTGCAGTTTAGGAAGATGTCACTAGATGAGTGGTGCTTTCCCTGAGTACATAGTCAGGCAAGTCAATCATTTCTCTAGGCGACAATGGTTGAGAAATCAGAGCCTGCAGTAACTCAGCCAGCTGTTTTTTTTCTAAAAGTAAATGCTTTATTAAAACATTAAGTGCAACGTTAATCAAATTGTCTTTTTTAAAATGTTTAGAGGGAAGAGACACATTCCAAGTACGAATTAAAGCAATTTTCGACCTGTGCAAAAAATAAACATTATTTTTTTACTGTTTCACATATTTAGTTGTTTAGATATGCTTCAGATAATCTCAACAGTGAGGTATAAACCTACCTCAGAATCTCTCTTAAGGCCATAGATCTTCTTTCTGAAAAAATCTGCTTTAGAGAATTTGAATAGCGAAGCAGGAATGTTTGCCATTTTTTCTTGCTGCTAGCTAGACCCTTTAATTTGTTCAACCACAGTATTTTTTATCTGTATTTAAAATGCTTCCAGGCTATTATCAACCAGTATAAGGAACCAACTTCTCTTGACTCCTTTTATCTTATAGCTCCCTGCTACAAAATGAAAAGCAATAATAGAGTATAGGAAGTATCCCTCTGGCACCTATCTCTAACAGAATAGTACTCCATCGTCATCATTAGTAGACATTTCTTATTAAGGATCTTTTCATTTTTCTGTGTTTGCTCTTTCCTAAAGCATGCTTAAAGTAACATTGAACTATACCTTTAAGATCCTTCCCAATGCCCCTTTTCATTCACCTCTTTTGTACTTTTTACCCCTTCAGCAGTGTTGTTCCTAATAATTGTAATAATAATAACATTTATGATTTGTTGAGGGCCTTGCATGTACTAGGCACCATCAGTAAATTTATATACCTGATCTAATTTAATCTTCATGGCAATCTGGTCATATAAGCATGTTATCCATGTTTTAATATCTTGTCTAGAATCATACAACCAATACAAGACAGAACCAGGATTCCAACTCAGAAATATATCATGTGGGTTTTTTTTTCTGCTTTACCATGCAGCCTAACAATTTCAACTTTATTAGAATATTTGGAGGCTTGAGAGTGCAAAGTTTAAGTTTTAATTTTTCATAAATCGATTGCTCCCTAAAGGATAATTTAGCCTAAAAAAAAGACCTTTTTACAGTCTTTATCTTTTTTCCTGGCAGAACTTTTAAAGAAATAAAATTTATTTTATATAAAAGATCATTTTAAATGGAATAAAACTTAACAATATTTTTGGAAAAGTAATCTCTTTAAAGAAAGACAATCTGACATAATTTAGAGCATGGGCTTAAAGCCAGACAGACCTGGATTCAAATCTAGGCTCTGCTACTTTCTACTCATGTGACCTCAGGCAAGTGTCATAACATCTCTGGGTAACAGTTTCCTAATTTGTATAATGCACTTAATAATATATACTTCACAAGAATGCTATAAATAAAATAATACAATCTGTGCAAGCTTCCGTATACATTCCCTGGCACATAAATTTTCTTGTACTTATGACATCATAGTTGGAAAGTTAATGAAACTCTGCTAGTCCAGGACTTCTTTATATTCCATTTCAAGTAAAATATTGCACAGCCCACAGTTATCACAGTGTGATTGAGGAAGAAATAGCTGTAGTGCTGGCTGAAAGAAGATTGGTGATCAGCTTTCAACCTCACCATAATCTATGTATTAAAAGCCCATATATTTCTATTTATATTATAACAGAACTCCTCCAACTTGATCTGAGACAGTATGGTAGAGAGTCTTTGCATAGAACTCTTGGGGCATCACTTTGCCCCACCTTTCTTTTTTGTTTGTTTTTATTTATATATTTTTACATTGAAGTATAGTAGACACAATATGATATTAGTTTCATGCCCCACCTTTATTTTAATTAGTAGAGATTTTAGGGAACCAAGGTAGCCTGGGGAAGTGTAGTCCATGAAGACTAATGTTTTAGTCCATTTGGGTTTCTATTACAAAAATATCCTAGACTGGGTGACTTGAAACCCAACCAACATTTATTTCTCACAGTTCTAGAGTCTGGGAAGCCCAAGATCAAGGTGCTGGCCGATTTAGTACCTGGTGAGTGCCTGCTTCCTAATTCATAGATCTCTATCTTCTCACTGAGTCTTTATGTGTCAGAAGTAGTAAGGGAGCCCTCTGGGGTCTCTTTTGTAAGGACACTAATCCCATTCATGAGGGCTCCATTCTCACAACCTAATCACCTCCCAAAACCTCTACCTCCAATTGCCATTACTTTGGGGATTAGGTTTCAACATATGAATTCAGCTGCGACCCAAACTTTCAGTCCATGGTAGTTATCCTCCAAGATTCTGATGACACTCTATTACCAAGCTATATTATTAGTAGATCTGGACTTAGAAAAATAAAACCTATGACCATCTTGTCAACTTTCTAGCTATGAAACTATAAGCAAGCAAGCAATTCTCTTTAGTTTCTGACCCTGGGACTATAATATAACAGAGATATCTGCCTCTTCTCTCTGTTGTACCAGGTATCTTCAAGCCGAGGTCCTATTCCTAGAGTATAGCCTAGTTGCAAGCTATATAGGTGACTGAGTACAAACTAAGGAAATCCATGAGAATGCTAAAGAGTTGAAATCAGCACTGTTTTGGAGTCACTTTGGAATACCATATTAAGAGTTGAAGTGATGGTAAGGAAACTGTCAAGAGGTAACTATACCAGGATACTATAGCCCAGTTCTATTTCAAAATCTCTATGGGTTGACCTCACTCCTTTGGAGCTAGATTGCAACTGTATTGGTCTCCAAAGTGCCTTTCACTTTTCATATTATGTCTATGTCAGCCCATCTTGAGTGCTGTGTTGATTACAGATTAATAATTGATGATAATCTATGTGAAGATATTGGGGTATTTTGGAAAACAAGTGCTATACATTCAGGATTTTGTTGCAATTATTATTGTTACTTAAAAATTAACTATATTCCCAACTCTTGTGAACTTCTTAAGAACTTAGAAGTTAATAGACATAGAGCACTTTGAGCTTTCTTTAAAAGCTACTAAAAAAGTACAATGTATCCCCCACCAGTGGGAGTAATTTGGTATTACCCTCCAAATTTATTCAGTATTTGTGTGCTTAAGTTCACTTTTTAAATAAACATGGAAATTTAATAGTTGTAAAAACTTTAAACATCATGACATTCTAAACCAATAAAAATGGTATTTTGACCTGAGGAAAGTGAGGGCCGGTAAGATTGACTTTGCTAAAATAACTCTCAGGCAAATAGTGAACTTTAAAAAAACAATAGTAATCTGTGTTGAATAGGTGTAGTTATCATGGATCATTTTTAAATGACTTTATTAAGATATAATTCACATAGTACAGCAGTCACACATCAGAAGTGTACAATTAAATAGTTTTTAATATATTCACAGCTCTCTGTTCAAGCAGTACCACAATCGAATTTTAGAACATTTTGTTACTTCAAAAATAAACTACATACTGATTAGCACAACAAATCCCCCATCCCAGTACTAGACAACCGTTAATCTTTCTCTATGGATTTACCTATTCTGAATATTATTATAAGTGGAATAATACAATATAATGTTTTTTATGACTGGCTTCTTTCAGTTAGCATAATGTTTTCAAGGTCCATGCTATAGTATGTATCAGCACTTCATTCTTTTACATTGCTCTATGATATTCCATTGTGTCTATATAGCATAAATTGTTTATCCATTCATTAGTAGATGGACATTTGAGTTGTTTACATATTGTCTATTATGAATAGTGCTGCTATGGACATTCATATACAAATTTCTGTGTGGAAATATGCTTTCATATCTCTTGGGTATATATCTATGAGTGCATTTCTAGTTCATATTGTGATTCTATGCTTAAAGTTTTGAGGAAATGCCAAAAGTTTTTCCAAAGTGGTTGTATCACTTTACAATCCAACCATCAATGTAAAAGAATTCTAATTTCTCCACATGCTGACCAACACTTGTCATGTCAGTCATTTGATTATAGCCAGTATCATGGGTGTGAAATATTTCAGGGAGATCTTGATTTGCATTTCCCTAACAGCTAACAATGTTAACTCCCTTTTCATGTGCTTATTGGTCATTCAAATATCTTATTTGGAGAAATGTCTATTCAGAGAATTTGGCCATTTTGTAAATTGTTCTTTGAGTTGTGTTTAGATCTTCATATTCTCTATACTGGTCCTTATCAGATATATGACTTGCAAATATTTTCTCTCACTCCATATGCTTCCTTTTCACTTTCTTGAGGGTATTGTTTAAACACAAATTTTAATTTTGATGAAGTCCAATTTATCTATTTTTTTCTGTCATTACTTGTGCTTTTGGTGTTGTATCTAAGAACCTATTATCTAAGCCAAAATAACAAAGACTGACTTATATGTTTTCTTCTAAGAATTTTATACTTGTATCTCTTATATGTAGGCGTTTCAGCTGTTTTGATCTTGTTTTTGTGTATGATATGAGGTAGGAGTTCACCTTGATTATTTTGCATATAAATATCCAGCTGTCCCATCATCATTTGTTTAAAAGATTATACTTACCCCATTGAATGGTCTTGTCATCCTTCTCTAAATCAATTAATCATATGGAAGAGTTTATTTCTGGACTCTCAGTTCTATTGAATTGATATATATGTTTCTTCTTATGCTGAAACAACACTGTTTGTATTACTGTACCTTTGTAGTAAGTTTTGAAATTGTGAAGTGTGAGTCCTCCAAATGTCTACTATTTTATCTAAATTATTTTAACTATTCTAGGTCCCTTAAATTTGCATATGAATTTTAAGATCACCTTATCAACTTCTGCAAAAACAACAGATGGAATTTTGATACAGATCATATTCAATCTGTAGATCAATTTGGGGAGTATTGCCATATTAATAATACTGTGTCTTCTGATCCATGAACATGGTATGCCTTTCCACTTATTAGGTCTTCTTTAATTTCTTTTAACAATGTGTTAAAAAGAAATGTGTCTTGCACTTATTTTGCTAAATTTATATATAAGTATATAACTTTTAACATTATTTTAAATGGAATTTCTTTCTTAATTTAATTGTTGGATTGTTCATTGATTTTTGTACATTCATCTTGTATCCTGAAAAAGTACTGAACTAATCTATTAGTTATATTAGACACTAGTGGATTTCTTAGGGTTGTATTTGTGTAAAATCATGCCATCTATAAGCACAAATAGTTTTACTTGTGTAAAAACTTACTACATTTTCTTTTTCTTGACTAATTGCTAGAACCTCCAATCCAATGCTAAGTAGAAGTGGTAAGACATCTTTCTCTTCTTCTTAATCTTAAATGGAAAAAAATTCAGCCTCTCACAATTAAATATGGTGTTACCTGTGGTGTTTTTGTAGATGGTCTTTATCAGGATGATAAAGAATAAAAGACCCCTTTTATTCCTGGTTTAGAGTGCTTTCATCATGAAAATGTGCTGGATTTTTGTCAAATGCTATTTCTGTATCTAAAGAGGTATATTCATGTGCATTTTTCCATTTATTTTTATATTAATATGGAGCATTACATTTTTTTCTTTTCATTTTCTTTTTTTGATATTTATTTTGCATATCTTTTTCAGTTTTACTAAGTACAGTACTGTATAAATTTAAAGTGTTCAGCATAATGATTTCATTTACATATATCGTGAAATTATTACTAAGTAATAAGTCTAGTTAACATCCATTATCTAATGCATAGATTTTAAAAAGAAAAAGAAAAAAAATATTTCTTTCCTTGTGATGAGAACTCTTGGGAACTACTTTCTCAACAACTTTCAATATACCATACAGCAGCAGTGTTAACTATAGTCATGACACTGTACATTATATCCCTAGTACTTATTTATCTTGTAAGTGGAACTTTGTACCTTTTGATCATCTTCATCCAATTCCCATTCCCCCACTTCCTGCCTCTGGGAACTGCAAATCAGATCTCCTTTTCTATGAGGCTGATTTTTTTGTCTGTTCATTTGTTTTAGATCTCACATATGAGATCATACAACTAATTGTCTTTCTTTGTCTGACTTATTTCATGTAGCATAATGCCCTTGAGGTCCATTCATGTTACTGCCAATGGCAGGATTTCATTCTTTTTTATGGCTGAATAATATTCAATTCTATATATATTTCACAACTTCTTTATCCATTAATCTGTTGATGGGCACTTAGGTTGTTTCCATGTCTTGGCTATTGTAAATAATGCTGCTATGAATATGAGCATGCAAATATCTTTTCAAGTTAGAGTTTTCATTTCCATTAGATATATTCCCAGAAGTGAAGTTGCTTGATTATATGGTAGTTTTATTTTTAAATTATTGAGGATCCTTAATACTGTTTTGTGTAGTGCCAATACCAATTTACAATCCCACCAACAGTGTGCACATCTTTGACAGCATTTTTAATCTCTTGTCTTTTTGATGATAGGCATTATAACAAGCATGAGGTGATACCTCATTGTGAGATTAATTTCCATTTACCTTATGATTAGTGATGCTGAGCACATTCCATATACCTGCTGGCTATTCATTTATCTTCTTTGGAAAATATCTATTGATATTTTAATTGGATTATTAAATTGGATTATTTGTTTTTTGCTATTGAGTTGTATGAATTTTTTAATATATTTTGGATATTAACCTCTAACCAGATACATGGCTTGCAAATATTTTTTCTAATTCCATAGATTGTCCTTACATTTTATCAATCATTTCTTTTGCTATGCAGAAGCTTTTTAGTTTGATGTAGCTCCACTTGTCTATTTTTGATTTTGTTGCTTGTGCTTTAGGTGTCATATACAAAAAAATCATTGTGAAGATCCATGTCAAGGAGATTGTTTTTCTGTTTTCTTCTAGGGGTCTTATGGTTTCTAGTCTTATATTTAAGTCCTTAATCCATTCTCACCTAATTTTGGGGAGTAATGTAAGATAGTGGTCTAGTTTCATTCTTTTGCATGTGAATATCCAGTTTTCCCAGCACCATTTATTGAAGAGATTGTCTTTTCTCCACTGAGTGATCTTGTCTTCATAGTTAAATATTAGTTGAACATATATGGATTGGTTCATTTCTGAGCTTTTGATTCTGCTCCATTGGTCTATGCATCTGTTTTTATGCCAGTACCATGCTGTTTTGATTACTATCGCTTTTTTCCTTCCAGTTTTATTGAGATACAATTGACATACAGCACCATATAAGTTTTAATATGTACAGCTTAATGTTTTTTTTTTTTTTTTTTTTTTTTTTTTTTTAGCGGTACACGGGCCTCTCACCGCTGTGGCCTCTCCCGTTGCGGAGCACAGGCTCCAGACGTGCAGGCTCAGAGGCCATGGCTCACGGGCTCAGCTGCTCCGCGGCACGTGGGCTCCTCCCAGACTGGGGCACGAACCCGTGTCCCCTGCATCGGCAGGCGGACTCTCAACCACTGCGCCACCAGGGAAGCCCCCAGCTTAATGTTTTGACTTACATACACCATGAAATGATTACCATCATATCATATAGCCACAGATTTAAAAAAAGAACAAAGTGTTTTTCCTTGTGATGAGAACTCAGGATTTATTCTCTTAACAACTTTCATATGTAGCATACAGCAGTATTAATTATATTAATCATGTTGTACATCATATCCCTAGTTCTTATTTATCTTATAACTGGAAGTTGGCACCTTTTGGACCACCTTCATCCAATTCTCCTTCTCCCCTTCCCTGACTCTGGTAACCACAAATCTGATCTCTTTCTATGAGCTTGTTTATTTGTTGGTTGAAGCATAATTGACCTACAACACTATGTGAGTTCCAGGTATAAAACATAGTGAGTTGATATTTCCATACATTACAAAATGATCACCATGATAAGTCTAGTTACCATGTCACCATACAAAGATATTATATGATTATTGACTATATTCCCTAAGCTGAACATTTCTTCCCCCTGACTCATTTATTTTGCAACTGGAAGTTTGTACCTCTTAACTCTCACCTATTTCACTCATTCCCCACCCCCCTAGTAACCACCTATTTGTTCTCTATCTCTATGGCTCTGTTTCTGTTTTGTTATGTTTGTTCATTTGTTTTGTTTTTTAGATTCCACATATAAGTGAAATCATGTGATATTTGTCTTTCTCTGTCTGACTTATTTCACTTAGCATAATGTCCTCTAGGTCCATCCATGTCACAGATGGCAAGATTTCATTCTTTATTATGGCTGAATAATATTACAGTGTGTGTGTGTGTGTGTGTGTGTGTGTATCAGATTTCTCTTTATTCAATCATCTATTGATGGGCACTTAGGTAGCTTCCATATCTTGGCTATTGCGGATAATGCTGCAATGAACATAGGGGTGCATATATATTTTTGAAATAATGTTTTTGTTTTACTCAGCAAAATACCCAGAAGTGGAATTGCTAGATCATATGGTAGTTCTATTTTTAATTTTTTGAGGATCCTCCATCTTGTTTTCCATAGTGATTACTGTAGCTTTTTAATATAGATTGAAATCAGGGACTGTGATACCTCCTGCCTTGCTCTTTCTCTGAATTGTTTTGGCTATTTGGAGTCTTTTGTGGTTCCACATGAATTTTGGGATTATTTTCTACTTCTATAAAAAATGCTATTGGAATCTTGATAGGGATTGCATTGAATCTATAGATGGCTTTGAGTAGTACTGACATTTTAACAATATTAATTTTTCCAATCCATGAACACAGGATACTGTTTTGCTTATCTGTGTCTTCTATTTCTTTCATTAATGTCCTGTAGTTTTCAGAGTAGACATCTTTCACCTCCTTGGTTTAATACATTCCTAAGTATTTTATTGTTTTTTTAATTAATTAATTAATTAATTAATTTATGGCTTTGTTGGTTCTTCATTTCTGTGCAAGGGCTTTCTCTAGTTGTGGCAAGCAGGGGCCACTCTTCATTGCAGTGTGTGGGCCTCTCACTATCGCAGCCTCTCTTGTTGTGGAGCACAGGCTCCATATGCACAGGCTCAGTAATTGTGGCTCAAGGGCCCAGTTGCTCCATGGCATGTAGAATCTTCCCAGACCAGGGCTCGAACCTGTGCCCCCTGCATTGGCAGGCAGATTCTCAACTGCTGCACCACCAAGGAAGCCCTATTTTATTGTTTCAATGCTATTGTAAATGGGATTATTTTCTTTTTCAGATAATTCAATTGTTAGTGTATAGAAATGTTACTGATTTTTATATGTTAATGTTGTCTCAGTCTACTTTACTGAATTCATGAATTAACTCCAACAGTTTTTTGGTGGGCTCTAGGGTTTTCTATACATAAAATTTTGTCATGTGAAAATAGAGCCAATTTTATTTCTTCCTTTCCTCTTCCTTTCCACTTGTGATGTCGTTTATCTTTTTTTTCTTGCCCTATTACTCTGGCTAGGACTTCCAGTACTAGCTTGAATAAGAGTGATGAGAGTCAACATCATTGTCTTATTCCTGATCTGAAAAGTAAGGCTTTCAACCTTTCACCATTGAGTATAATGTTAGCTGTGGGCTTTTCATATATGGTCTCTTTATGTTTAAGTGTGTTCGTTCTATATCTAATTTGCTAAAAGTTTTTACCATGAGGATTCTGATGTCACCCATATGGCAAAATAGTTTGTTCCTGACTTCACTTCCCCTCACAACAAAAACAACTAACAAGAAATGAAAACTAACAACACCTAGCAACTCAAGAATAAGACACTACTGAGAGAATCCTTGAACATGGAGATAAGGATGAATCATCCTGCTGCACCACAGAGACCAAGACAGACTGCATTAGAAGGGGAAGAGAAGGAGCTACATATAGACTGCATTGTCTCTCACCCAGGCCAGCAAAGCACCATGTGGACAGGTCTCAGCTGAGCCTTTGGTTCCTCTAGTGGGAAGAGAGAAAATAGGGGGACAACAAGCCCACCCCCAGCATTCTTCAGCACTTTGAAGGAGCAATTACTCTGCAACATGGACGTTCTCAGGGGAATCTGTGTGGCTTGACCACTGGGAATCTGAATGTGATGGGGGGAGAAGCTTGCAAAAACCAACATACAGATCTTGGAAGACTGCATTCATACTTGCAAATATGATAGTATATTTGCTATATAGTAATCCCAACCAGCAGCTTTGCTCATATGAAGGACCAAATAGTAATCCCACCCAGCAGCTCTGCTCATCTGTGGAACCAAGTTGGGGCTACATTCTGACCATGGAACATGGCAGGGTAAAGATCTGCCTGATTTGGATTCTCAAAGAGGAGTTTTGCTGACACACCTGCTGTGGAGAGTGCCTTCTGGCCCCGTCTGCCCAGAAGGGCTGGTGACAACTCTTGGAAGCTGTGAGGCTCAGTAACACTTGAGGTAAGAGGTGGGCAGATAGAGCCAATAGTTGGCAGAACAACATCAGTGGTCCTGTTCAGTAAGGGAACTTGGGGTATGGATTGGCTTTGGTTAAGACAACAAACAAAGAGGCTTTCTGACCTTGGAGATGATTCTTTTGCTTAGCCTAGGCAGGGAAAATAATTCACAGCCCCATCCATTTCTGAATATAACCTTCAGTCCAACTGAAGAGGGAACCTAACCCAGTGCACATGAGAAGGTATATAGCCCATCCAACAGCCTGCTTACAGTAGAACTTAAATAGAGAGCACAGCCATGGCTTTCTCTAGCTGCAGAAGAAAATCTGTAGCCCTGTATGGCCACAGAAATCAGAACATAGTCTTGCCTGATTTTGGTCCTCAAACAAGGTGATATGCAAATTGTGGGGCCTTTTCTGCTGCCCTGACAAGGCAGGGAATCAAATTCGTAGCCATGCTTACACTGGAATATAAATCCCAGACCTAAACACTTAGTTAACCTGAACAAAGAGTCCAAGCAACTGCAGAGCACTTTCTATAGCCTCACATAGGTAGGAAACCAAGCCAGTGGTTCTATCCAACTATTCTGAACCAGTGGCACACACCTGTATCTCTGTCCTCAGAGCTCTCGGACAGTGACCTTGCCCAAAAAATAGACCCTGATAAAAGTCCCACTTGCTCAAGGACATTACCAGCAGACATGCCCAGAAATCCAACCTGAGTTAATGGGTGAAGAACTATCTCTGCCAAAGAGAAACTTTAAAGTCTGAGAGAGGAAACCACTTACTCAAATGCACAGATACCATCTTAAGGAATCAAGGATCACTAAAAAATTAGGTAAATGTGACATCAGCAAAGGAAAATAATATAGCTCCATAACTGACCCTAAAGAAATAAAGACCTATGAACTGTCAGAAATAATTCAGTGATATCTTAAGGAAGTTTAATGTACTGTGCAAAACCACAGAGAAACAACTTAATGAAATAAGGGAAATAATGTATAAACAAAACAAGTTCAATGAGGAAATAACAGCATCAAAAAACAAACAAACAAACAAACAAACAGAAATCCTAGAGTTGAAAAATAAAATAACTGAAGTGAAAAATTCAGTAGAGGTTAAAAAAATAGATTTGAAGATAAAGAAGAAACATTCAGTGACCTGGAGGACAGGACAATGGAAATTACCCAGAGGAGCAAAAAGAAAAAAGAATGAAAAAGAGTGAAAAAAGCTGATGGGAATTATGGGATATGATGAAAAGCAAAATATTCATATCATGAGAATTCCAGAAGGATAAGGGAAAGATACAGGGACAGAAAATATATTCATAACAATAATGGTTCAAAATTTCCCAACCCTGAGGAGAGGAAAGGACAGCCAGAGGCATGAGGCCCAAAGAATCTCAAACAGGTTGAACCTGAATAGGACCACAGTAAGAAACATTATGATTCAATTCATGGAAGTCAAAGGCAAAGATAGAATTTTAGAGCACAAGAAAAAAGAGAGTAGTTACATAAAAAAGAATACTCATACAACTATTGGTAGATTTTTCAACAAAAATTGTTCAGGCCTGGAGAGACTGGGATGACATATTCAAAATATTGAAATAAAATAAGTCAACCAAGAATCCTATACCAGCAAAGATGTCCATCTGAAACAAAGGAGGGATAAAGACTTTCCAGAACAAATGAAAGCCAGTGGAGTTCATTACCACCACACCTGCCTTACAAGAAATGCTAGCGTTCTTTGAGTGGAAGTAAACAGACACTAATTAAGAACATACATAAAAAGGTAGCATAAATCTCACTGGCAATATTAAATAAATAGTCATAGTTATAGCCTGCAATATGGTAATAGCAGTGCATAATTTACTTACAACTAGTTTAAAAGTTAAAAACATAGCCAAAGTAAACATAACTGCAGTACTATGTTTTTAGTTACACAATATTAAAAAAACTTGTAAATTGTAACAACAACCATATGAAATGTAAAGGGAAAGAGAATTAAAAGTGTAAAATTAAGAAATTCTATTAAAGTTAAGTTTATCAGTTTAAAATAAGGCATTATATATTTAAGATATTTTAAGTAAGCCTCATGTTCAGCACGAGGGTAAATCCTGTAGTAATTACACAAAAGAACATGATAAAGAATTCAAAGCATGCTGATATCAAATGAGACAAAAACACAAAAAAGACAGCAGCATAAAATACAAGGTACAATGGATCTACAAAATATTCAGAAAACAATTTTGAAAATGGCAATAGTAAGTGCTTACCTATTAATAATTATTTTTAATATAAACAGAATAAATTCTTCAATTAAAAGACATGGAAAGTCTGAATGAATGAAAGAACAAGATCCAATAATATGCTGCCTACAAGAGGCTCACTTTAGACTTAAAGACACACATAGATTAACAGAGAACGGATGGAGAAAAGACATTTTAAGCAAATAGTAACCAAAAGCAAGCACAGGTAGCAATACTTATATCAAACAAAATAGACTTTAAAGTGAAAATGGTAAAAGGAGACAAAGAGTGTCATATAATGATAAAAGGGTCAATCCATCAAGAAGATAGAACAATTGTAAATATGTATGAACCCAACATTAGAGCATCTAAATATATAAAGGAAAAACTAACAGAGCTGAAGAAGAAATAAACAGTAATAAAATAATAGTTAGGGATTTTATACCTCACTCTCAGCAATGGATATAGCATCCAGAGAGAGAAACAATAAGAAAACAGTGCACATGAACAATACTATACCAAATAAACCTAACAGATATACACAGAACATTCTAACAACAGCAGAGTACACATTCTTCTCAAGCACACATAGAACATTTTCTAGGATAGACCATATGTTAGGCCACAAAACAAGTCTTAGCACATTCAAGAAGATTTACATCATACCAAGTATTCTCTGACCACAATGGCATGAAACTAGAAATCAATAACAAGAGGAAAACTGGAAAATTTAAGAACAAAATGAAATTAAACAACTCTCCTGAATAACCAAAGAATCAGAGAAGTAATTAAAAGGGAAATAAGTTTCTCAAGACAAACTAAAATGGAAACACAACATACTAGCACTTGTGGGATTCAGCAAAAGCAGTTCTAAGAGGGAAATTCATAGCAATAAATGTCTACATATTAAGAAGCAATTAAGATTGCAAGTAAACAATCTAATTCTATGCCTCAAGGAACTAGAAAATGAAAAACAAACTGAGCCAAAAGGTAGTAGATGGAAAGAAATAATCAATATAAGATCAGAAATAAATGAAATAGAGAGCAGGAAAAAATAAGAAATATTAAAAAAATCAAGAGAGAGTTCTTTGAAAAGTCAAACAAATTTGAGAAACCTTTAGCTATACTACACAAGGATAAAAGAGAGAGAAACCAAATCAACAAAATTATAACTGAAAAAGGAAACATTACTATTGATACCACAGAAATACAAAGGATCATGAGGCTACTATGAACAAGTATACACAAAAAATTGCATAACGTAGAAATGGAAAAATTCTTACAAACATACAACTTGCCAAGACTGAATCAGGAAGAGAAAGATATCTGAAAAGATCAATTGCTAATAAAATGATTGAATCAGTAATCAAAAATCTCTCAATGAATAAAGGCCCAGGACCATTTGGCTTCTCCAGTGAATTTTACCTAACATTAAAAAAAGCATTAACTCCTATCTGTCTCAAACTCTTCCAAAAATATCATAGAGTAGAGAACACCCACAAACTCATTTTAAGAAAACAGTATTGTCCTGATACTAAAACCAGAAAAAGGGATACTGCTGGAAAAGAAAACTGCAGGCCAATATCCCAGATGAATATAAATGCAAAAATTATCAATAAAATAATAGAAAACTGAATTCAGCAATATATTGAAATTATGATTCACCATGATCAAGTGGGAATTATCCCTGGGATGCAAGGATATTTCAACATATCCTTGTTCAACATATTCAACAATTATATTCAACATATCCTATGTTCAACATATTCAACGTATTTAACATCAATATATTGGTGTTAATCAACATATTGTTACCATACATTAATAAAATGAAAAAAAAAGAATCATGTGAACATCTCAATAGACACAGAAAAAAACATTTAACAAAACTGAACACCCATTCATGATAAAAACATTTGTTAATTTAAAATGAAGCAAGTTAAATTATTTAATTTTTTAAGGGACACACATCACTGTATAAGTTTAAGGCTTAGAACATGATGGTTTGATTTACATATATTGTGAAATAATTATCATAATAGGTTCAGCTAACATCCATATTCTCATATAAATAGAATAAAAATATTTCTTATGGTGACAACTCTTATGACTATTTAACAACTTACATCTTTATAATACATCAATGTTAACTATCATCATGATGTTGTACATTACATCCCTAGTATTTATTTATCTTATAACTGGAAGTTTGTAACTTTTGACCACCTTCCTCCATTTCTCCCTCCTCCCACATTCCAACTTTGGTAAACACAAGTCTAATCTCTTTTTCTATGAATTTGGTGATTTTTTTTTATTTTGTAGTTTCCACATATAAGTGAGATTATACAGCATTTCATTCTCTGACTTATTTCACTTAGCATAATGCCTTCAGGTACCTACATGGTGTTACAAATTATATGGTTTCCTTGTTTTTTTTTATGTCTGAATAATATTCTATGGTATATATATACCACACCTGCTTTACCCATTCATGCATCAACTGACAGTTAGGTTATTTCCATTTTTTTAAAAACAAATCTGTAATTTATTTATTTTTTAACATCTTTTTGGAGTATAATTGCTTTACAATGTTGTGTTAGTTTCTGCTAACAAATTAACAAAGTGATTCATCTATGTATACACATATATCCCCATATCCCCTCCCTCTTGTGTCTCCTTCCAACCCTCCCTATTCCAACCCTCTAGGTGGTCACAAAGCACGGAGCTGATCTCACTGTGCTATGCAGCTGCTTCCCACTAGCTATCTATTTTATATTTGGTAGTGTATATCTGTCCATGCTACTTTCTTACTTCATCCCGACTTACCCTTCCCCTGCCCCATGCCATATCTTCAGGTCCATTTTCTAAGTCTGTGTCTTTATTCTTCTCCTGCCCCTAGCTTCATCAGAATCACTTTTTATTTACATTTCATACATATGTATTACCATACAGTATTTGTTGTTTCTTTCTGACACACTTCACTCTGTATGACAGACTCCAGGTGCATCTACCTCACTGCAAATAACTCAATTTCATTTCATTTTATGGCTTAGTAATATTCCATTGTATTTATGTACCAAAACTTCTTTATCCATTCATTTGTCAATGTACATTTACGTTGATTCCATGTCTTGGCTAATGTAAATAGTGCTGCAATGAACATTGTGGTACATGTCTGTTTTTGAATTATGGTTTTCTCAGGGTGTATGCCCAGTAGTAGGATTGCTGGGTCATATGGTAGTTCTATTTTTAGTTTTCTAAGGAACCTCCATACTGTTCCCCATAGTGAACATATCAATTTGCATTCCCACAAACAGTGCAAGAGGGTTCCCTTTCCTCTACACCCTCTCCAGCATTTATTGTTTGTAGATTTTTTGATGATGGCCATTCTGACTGGTGTGAGGTATTACCTCATTGTAGTTTTGATTTGCATTTCTCTAATGATTAGTGATGTTGAGCATTCTTTCATGTGCTTGCTGGCAATCTGTATATCTTCTTTGGAGAAATGTCTATTTAGGTCTTCTGCTCATTTTTGGATTGGGTCGTTTGTTTTTTGGATATTGAGCTGCATGTGTTGCTTGTATATTTTGGAGATTAATCCTTTGTCACTTGCTTCATTTGCAAATATTTTCTCTCATTCTGAATATTCTCTTTTTGTCTTGTTTATGGTTTCCTTTGCTGTGCAAAAGCCTTTAAATTTCATGAGGTTCCATTTGTTAATTTTTGGTTTTATTTCCATTTCACTAGGAGGTGAGTCAAAAAGGATATTGCTGTGATTTATCTCATAGAGTGTTTTGCCTACGCTTTCCTCTAAGAGATTAATAGGGTTTGGCCTTACATTTAGGTCTTTAATCCATTTAGAGTTTATTTTTGTGGGTGGTGTTAGGAAGTGTTCTAATTTCATTCTTTTACATAAAGTTGTCCAGTTTTCCCAGCACCACTTATTGAAGAGGCTGTCCTTTCTCCATTGTATATTCTTGCCTCCTTTATCAAAAATAAGATGACCATATGTGCCTGGATTTACTTCTGGGCTTTCTATCCTGTTCCACTGACCTATATTTCTGTTTTTGTGCCAGTGCCATACTGTCTTGAATACATAGCTTTGCAATATAGTAAGAAGTCATGGAGACTGATTCCTCCACCTCCAGTTTTTTTTCTCTCAAGATTGCTTTGGATATTCAGGATCTTTTGAGTTTTCATACAAATTGTGAAATTTTTTGTTCTAGTTCTGTGAAAAATGCCATTGGTAGTTTGATAAAGACTGCACTGAATCTGTAGATTGCTTTGGGTAGCATAATCATTTTCACAATGTTGATTCTTCCAGTCCAAGAACATGATATATCTCTTCATCTGTTTGTATTGTATTTAATTTCTTTCATCAGTGTCTTATAGTGTTCTGCATACAGGTCTTTTGTCTCCTTAGGTAGATTTATTCCTAGGTATTTTATTCTTTTAATTGCAATGGTAAATGGGAGTGATTCCTTAATTTCTCTTTCAGATTTTTCATCATTAGTGTATAGGAATGCAAGAGATTTTGGTACATTAATTGTGTATCCAGCTACTTTACCAAATTCATTGATCAGCTCTAGTAGTTTTCTGGTAGAATCTTTAGGATTCTCTAGGTATAGTGTCATGTCATCTGCAAAGAGTGACAGCTTTACTTTTTTTTTCCAATTTGGATGCATTTTATTTCTTTTTCTTCTCTGATTGCTTTGGCTATAACTTCCAAAACTATGTTGAATAATATTGGTGACAGTGGGAAACCTTGTCTTGTTCCAGACCTTAAAGGAAATGGTTTCAGTTTTTCACCATTGAGAATGATGCTGGCTGAAGGATTGTCATATATAGCATTTATTATGTTGAGGTAGGTTCCCTCTATGACTACTTTCTAAAGAGTTTTTAACATAAATGGGTGTTGAATTTTGTCAAAACCTTTTGCTCCATCTACTGAGATTATCAAAAGATTTTATCCTTCCGTTTTTTTTTTTTTTTTTTTTAGGTATGCGGGCCTCTCACTGTTGTGGTGTCTCCCGTTGTGGAACACAGGCTCCGGACGCGGAGGCTCAGCAGCCATGGTTTACGGGCCCAGCCACTCCGTGGAATGTGGGATCCTCCCAGACTGGGGCACGAACCCATGTCCCCTGCATCGGCAGGTGGACTCTCAAACACTACCCTACCAGGGAAGCTCTATCCTTCTGTTTTTTTATATGGTTTATCACACTGATTGAGTTGCTTATATTGATGAATCCTTGCATTCCTGGGATAAACCCCACTTGATCATGCTGTATGATCCTTTTAATGTGCTACTGGATTTTGTTTGCTAGTATTTTGTTGAGGAGGATTGCATCTATATTCCTCAGTGATATTACCCTGTAGTTTTCATTTTTTGTGACATCTTTGATTGACTTTGGTATCAGGGTGATGGTGGCCCCATAGAATGAGTTTGGGAGTGTTCGTCCTTCTGCTGTATTTTAGAAGACTTTGAAAAGGATAGGTGTTAATTCTTCTCTAAATGTTTCATAGAAGTTCACTGTGAAGCCATCTGGTCCTGGATTTTTGTTTGTTGGAAGATTTTTTTTTTTTACATCTTTATTGGAGTATAATTGCTTTACAATGGTGTGTTAGTTTCTGCTTTATAACAAAGTGAATCAGTTATACATATACATATGTTCCCATATCTCCTGCCTCTTGCGACTTCCTCCCTCCCACCCTCCCTATCCCACCCCTCCAGGTAGTCACAAAGCACTGAGCTGATCTCCCTGTGCTATGCAGCTGCTTCCCACTAGCTATCTACCTTACGTTTGGTAGTATGTATAACTCAATGCCATTCTCTCACTTTGTCACAGCTTACCCTTCCCCCTCCCCATATCCTCAAGTCCATTCTCTAGTAGGTCTGTGTTTTATTCCCATCTTACACCTAGGTTCTTCATGACATTTTTTTTTTAGATTCCATATATATGTGTTGGCATATGGTATTTGTCTTTCTCTTTCTGACTTACTTCACTTTGTATGACAGACTCTAGGTCCATCCACCTCACTACAAAAAACTCAACTTCATTTCTTTTTATGGCTGAGTAATATTCCATTGTATATATGTGCCACATTTTCTTTTTTTTTTTTTCTAACATCTTTATTGGGGTATAATTGCTTTACAATGGTGTGTTAGTTTCTGCTTTATAACAAAGTGAATCAGTCATACATAAACATATGTTCCCATATGTCTTCCCTCTTGCGTCTCCCTCCCTCCCACCCTCCCTATCCCACCCCTCAAGGCTGTCACAAAGCACCGAGCCAATATCCCTGTGCCATGCGGCTGCTTCCCACTAGCTATCTACCTCACTGCGTTTGTTAGTGTGTATATGCCCATGCCTCTCTCTCGCACTGTCACAGCTCACCCTTCCCCCTCCCCATAACCTCAAGTCCGTTCTCTAGGAGGTCTGCATCTTTATTCCTGCTTTACCCCTAGGTTCTTCATGATATTTTTTTTCTTAAATTCCATATATATGTGTTAGCATACGGTATTTGTCTTTTTCTTTCTGACTTACTTCACTCTGTATGACAGACTCTAGGTCTATCCACCTCATTACAAATAGCTCAATTTCGTTTCTTTTTATGGCTGAGTAATATTCCATTGTATATATGTGCCACAACTTCTTTATCCATTCATCCGATGATGGGCACTTAGGTTGTTTCCATCTACTGGCTATTGTAAAGAGAGGTGCAATGAAAATTTTGGTACATGACTCTTTTTGAATTATGCTTTTTCAGGGTATATGCCCACTCGTGAGATAGCTGGGTCATATGGTATTTCTATTTGTAGTTTGTTAAGGAACATCAATACTGTTCTCCATAGTGGCTGTACCAATACACATTCCCACGAGCAGTGCAAGAGTGTTCCCTTTTCTCCCCACCCTCTTCAGCATTTATTGTTTATAGATATTTTGTTGATGGCCATTATGACTGGTGTGAGATGATGTCTCATTGTAGTTTTGATTTGCATTTCTCTAATAATTAATGATGTTGAGCATTCTTTCATGTGTTTCTTGGCAGTCTGTATATCTTCTTTGGAGAAATGTCTATTTAGGTCTTCTGCCCATTTTTGGATTGGGTTGTTTGTTTTTTGGTTATTGAGCTGAATGAGCTGCTTGTAAATTTTGGAGATTAATCCTTTGTCAGTTGCTTCATTTGCAAATATTTTCTCCCATTCTGAGGGTTGCTTTTTGGTCTTGTTTATGGTTTCCTTTGCTGTGCAAAAGCATTGAAGTTTCATTAGGTCCCATTTATTTATTTTTGTTTTTATTTCCATTTCTCTAGGAGGTGGGTTAAAAAGGAACTTGCTGTGATTTATGTCATAGAGTTTACTGCCTATGTTTTCCTCTAAGAGTTTGATAGTTTCTGGCCTTACATTTAGGTCTTTAACCCATTTTGAGCGTATTTTTGTGTATGGTGTTAGGGAGTGATCTAATTTCATACTTTTACATGTACCTGTCCAGTTTTCCCAGCACCACTTATTGAAGAGGCTGTTCTTTCTCCACTGGACATTCCTGCCTCCTTTATCAAAGATAAGATGACCATATGTGCATGCGTTTATCTCTGGGCTTTCTCTCCTGTTCCATTGGTGTATATTTCTGTTTTTGTGCCAGTACCATACTGTCTTGATTACTGTAGCTGTGCAATATAGCCTGAAGTTAGGAAGCCTGATTTTTCCAGCTCCGTTTTACATTCTCAAGATTGCTTTGGCTATTCAGGGTCTTTTGTGTTTCCATACAAATTGTGAAATTTTTTGTTCTAGTTCTGTGAAAAATGCCAGTGTTATGATATGTTTGATAGGGATTGCATTGAATCTGTTGATTGCTTTTGGTAGTAGAGTCATTTTCACAATGTTGATTCTTCCAATCCAAGGACATGGTATTTCTCTCCATCTATTTGTATCGTCTTTAGTTTCTTTCATCAGTGTCTTATAATTTTCTGCATACAGGTCTTTTGTCTCCTTAGGTAGATTTATTCCTAGATATTTTATTCTCTTTATTTCAGTGGTAAATGGGAGTGTTTTCTTGATTTCACTTTCAGATTTTTCATCATTAGTGTATAGGAATGCCAGAGATTTCTGTGCATTAATTTTTATCCTGCTACTTTACCAAATTCATTGATTAGCTCTACTATATATCTGGTAGCATCTTTAGCATTGTCTATGAATAGTATAATGTCATCTGAAAACAGTTACATCTTTACTTCATTTCTGATTTGGATTCCTTTGATTTCCTTTTCTTCTCTGATTGCTGTGGCTGAAACTACCAAAACTATGTTGAATAAGTGTGGTGAGAGTAGGCAACCTTGTCTTGTTCCTGATATTAGTGGAAATGCTTTCAGTTTTTCACCATTGAGGATGATGTTGGCTGTGGGTTTGTCATATATGGCCTTTATTATGTTGAGGAAAGTTCCCTCTATGTCTACTTTCTGGAGGGTTTTATCATAAATGGGTGTTGAATTTTGTTGAAAGCTTTCTCTGCATCTATTGAGATGATCACATGGTTTTGTTCCTTCAATTTTTTAATAAGGTGTATCACATTGATTGATTTGCATATACTGAAGAATCCTTGCATTCCTGGAATAAACCCCACGTGATCATGGTGTATGATCCTTTTCATGTGCTTTTGGATTCTGTTTGCTAGTATTTTGTTGAGGATTTTTGCAACTATGTTCATCAGTGATATTGGCCTGTAGTTTTTTTTCTCTGTGACATCCTTGTGTGGTTTTGGTATAAGGGTGATGGTGGCCTTGTAGAATGAGTTTGGGCGTGTTCCTCCCTCTGCTATACTTTGGAAGAGTTTGAGAAGGGTAGGTTTGCTCTTCACTAAATGTTTGATAAAATTCGCCTGTGAAGCCATCTGGTCCTGGGCTTTTGTTTTTTGGAAGATTTTTAATCACAGTTTCAATTTCAGTACTTGAGATTGGTCTGTTCATATTTTCTATTTCTTCCTGATTCAGTCTTGGCAGGTTGTGCATTTCTAAGAATTTGTCCATTTCTTCCAGGTTGTCCATTCTATTGGCATAGAGTTGTTTGTAGTATTCTCTCATGATCTTTGTTATTTCTGCAGTGTCATTTGTTACTTCTCCTTTTTCATTTCTGATTCTATTGGTTTGAGTCTTCACCCTTATTTTGTTGATGAGTCTGGCTAATGGTTAATCAATTTTGTTTATCTTCTCAAAGAACCAAGTTTTAGTTTTATTGATCTTTGCTATAATTTCCTTCATTTCTTTTTCATTTATTTCTGATCTGATCTTTATGATTTCTGTCTTTCTGCTAATTTGGGGGTTTTTTTTTTGTTCTTCTTTCTCTAATTGCTTTATGTGCAAGGTTAGGTTGTTTATTCGATATGTTTCATGTTTATTAAGGTAGGATTGTATTGCAATAACCTTCCCTCTTAGAACTGCTTTTGCTGCATCCCATAGATTTTGGGTCCTGTCTCTACTGTCATTTGTTTCTAGGCATTTTTTGATTTTCTCGTTGATTTCTTCAGTGATCACTTCGTTATTATGTAGTGTATTGTTTAGTCTCCATGTGTTTGTATTTCCTTACAGATCTTTTCCTGTCATTGATATGTAGTCTCATAGCATTGTGGTCGGAAAAGATACTTGATACAATTTAAATTTTCTTAAATTTACCAAGGCTTGATTTGTGACCCAGGATATGAGCAATCCTGGAGAATGTTCCATCAGCACTTGAGAAAAATGTGTATTGTGTTGTTTTTGGATGGAATGTCCTATAAATATCAATTAAGTCCATCTTGTTTAATGTATTATTTAAAGCTTATGTTTCCTTATTTATTTTCATTTTGGATGGTCTCTCCATTGGTGAAAGTGGGGTGTTAAAGTCCCCTACTATGAATGTGTTACTGTCAATTTCCCCTTTTATGGCTGTTAGTATTTGCCTTATGTATTGAGGTGCTCCTATGTTGGGTGCATAAATATTTACAATTGTTATATCTTCTTCTTGGATTGATCCCTTGATCATTATGTAGTGTGCTTCTTTGTCTCTTCTAATAGTCTTTATTTTAAAGTCTATTTTTTCTGATATGAGAATTGCTACACCAGCTTTTTTTTGGTTTCCATTTGTATGGAATATCTTTTTCCATCCCCTCACTGTCAGTCTGTATGTGTATCCAGGTCTGCAGTGGGTCTCTTGTAGACAGCGTATATATAGGTCTTGTTTTTGTATCCATTCAGCCTGTCTGTGTCTTTTGGTGGGAGGATTTAATCCATTTACATTTAAGGTAATTATTGATATGTATGTTCCTATTACCATTTTCTTAAATGTTTTGGGTTCGTTGTTGTAGGTCTTTTCCTTCTATTGTGTTTCTTGCCTAGAGAAGATCCTTTAGCATTTGTTGTAAAGCTGGTTTGGTTGTGCTGAACTCTCTCAGCTTTTGCTTGTCTGTAAAGGTTTTAATTTCTCCATCAAATCTGAATGAGATCCTTGCTGGGTAGAGTAATCTTGGTAGTAGGTTTTTCTCCTTCATCACTTTAAATATGTCCTGCCACTCCCTTCTCGCTTGCAGAGTTTCTGCTTAAAGATCAGCTGTTAACCTTATGGGGATTCACTTGTGTGTTATTTGTTGTTTTTCCCTTGCTGCTTTTAATATGGTTTCTTTGTATTTAATTTTTGACAGTTTGATTAACATGTGTTTTGGCATGTTTCTTCTTGGATTTATCCTGTATGGGACTCTCTGTGCTTCCTGGACTTGATTAACTATTTCCTTTCCCATAATTGGGAATTTTTCAACTATAATCTCTTCAAATATTTTTTCAGTCCCTTTTTTTTTCTCTTCTTCTACTGGATCTCCTATAATTCGAATGTTGGTGCATTTAATATTGTCCCAGAAGTCTCTGAGACTGTCCTCAGTTCTTTTCATTGTTTTATCTTTATTCTGCTCTGCAATAGTTATTTCCACTATTTTACCTTCCATGTCACTTATCTGTTCTTCTGCCTCAGTTATTCTGCTATTGATCCCTTCCAGAGCAGTTTTTTTTTAACATCTTTATTGGGGTATAATTGCTTTACAATGGTGTGTTAGTTTCTGCTTTATAAAGAAGTGAATCAGTTATACATATACATATGCTCCCATATCTCTTCCCTTTTGTGTCTCCCTCCCTCCCACCCTCCCTATCCTACCCCTCCAGGCAGTCACAAAGCACTGAGTCCATATCCCTGTGCTATGCGGCTGCTTCCCACTAACTATCTACGTTACGTTTGTTAGTGTATATATGTCCATGCCTCTCTCTTGCCCTGTCACAGCTCACCCTTCCCCCTCCCCATATCCTCAAGTCCATTCTCCACTAGGTCTGTGTCTTTATTCCTGTCTTACCTCTAGGTTCTTCATGACATTTTTTTTCTTAAATTCCATATATATGTGTTAGCATATGGTATTTGTCTTTCTCTTTCTGACTTACTTCACTCTGTATGACAGACTCTAGGTCTATCCACCTCATTACAAATAGCTCAATTTCGTTTCTTTTTATGGCTGAGTAATATTCTATTGTATATATGTGCCACATCTTCTTTATCCATTCATCCAATGATGGGCACTTAGGTTGTTTCCATCTCTGTACTATTGTAAATAGAGCTGCAATGAACATTTTGGTACATGACTCTTTATGAATTTTGGTTTTCTCAGTGTATATGCCCAGTAGTGGGATTGCTGGGTCATTCCAGAGAAGTTTTAATTTCATTTATTGTGTTTTTCATCATTGCTTGTTTCATCTTTAGTTTTTCTAGGTCCTTGTTAAATGTTTCTTGCGCTTTCTCCATTCTGTTTCTACGATTTTGGATCATCTTTACTATCATTATTCTGAATTCTTTTTCCGGTAGACTGTCTTCTTCCTCTTCATTTGTTAGGTATGGTGGGTTTTTATCTTGCTCCTTCATCTGCAGTGTGTTTTTCTGTCTTTTCATTTTGCTTATATTACTCTGTTTGGGGTCTCCTTTTTTCAGGCTACATGTTCGTATTTACTGTTGTTTTTGGTGTCTGCCCCCAGTGGGTGATGTTGGTTCAGTGGGTTGTGTAGGCTTCCTGGTGGAGGGGACTGGTGCCTGTGTTCTGGTGCATGGGACTGAATCTTGTCTTTCTGTTGGCAGGACCAGGTCTGGTGGTGTGTTTTGGTATGTCTATGAGCTTAGTATGATTTTAGGCAACATCTCGGCTAATGGGTGGGTTTGTGTTCCTGTCTTGCTAGTTGTTTGTCATGGTGTGTTCAGCACTGGAGATTGCTGGCTGTTGTGTGGAGCTGGGTCTTAGCTTTGAGACAGAGATCTCTGGGAGAGTTCTTGCTCTATGATATTATGTGGGGCTGGGAGGTCTCTCATTGTTCAGTGTACTGAACTCAGCTCTCCCACCTCAGAGGCTCCAGCCTGACACCAGGATGGAGCACCAAGACCCTGTCAGCCACACGGAATTATCAAGATTGTGGTCACTGGCAAGTGAAATTACAAGAGAAGAGGCCCTTGCTATGCCTGGTCTTGCTGAGCAATTTTCAGTCTTCACCTCATTCTGTCAACTGGGCGACTGGGTCAGCGACACAAGGCAGGATGGGGTCCAGGAGGCACATGACTCTCAGATGGTACATGGCATAAGTGGTACAGTCGAAGGCCTTGGGTAAGGCCTGCAGCAGCCAGGACTCAGCCTCCTGTGGCTGCGGCCCCTTTGGGGTCTCCCTCCTGGCATCAAGTCACTCTCACTCCACCTTTGGTGGCCATGCAGTGTGCGAGGTGGCTCTGGCTGAGGTGGTGGAGAAGGGGACTGGTGGTGGGGGTGCTGCGGCTGAGGCTGGGGCTCCAGCCAGCAGCTCCAGGGCATAGTGACCTTAAGGAGGCTGCCGCGGTCTCTGCCTTCAATGCACAGAGATTGTGGCATGTGGTGAAGTGGGGGCTTCAGCTGTACTCTTTAAAGTTTTTAGAAATCACAACACAGATATCAGTAAGTTCTTGGGCATTCCTTAGTAGAGTCATTCTTTGGCCACATTTCCACATCTGGTATGCCTGCAGCCATTACACCCTATGCAAGCGCCGCCATCTTAGGTCTTAGATGAGCCAGTAATTTTCATATCTTCATTACTGTAAATACTACTGCTATGAACATGGGGTAAATGTGTCTTTTCATTTTAGTGTTTTCATTTCCTTTGGACATTTTCCCATAAGTGGAATTGCTGGATCATATGGTAGTTCTATTATTAATTTTTTGAGGAAACTCCATACTGTTTTCTATAGAGGTTGTATCCATTTACAATCTCTCCAGCACTGCACAAATGTTCCTTTTTTTCCACATCCATGCCAGCATTTGGTTAGCTCTTGCTTTTTGATGATGGCCATTCTTATAGACTTGAGGTGATACCTTGTTTTGGTTTTAATTTGCATTTCCCTAATGACTAGTGAAGTTGAGCATTTTTTTTATGTACCTGGTGGGCTTTTATATATCTTCTTTGGAGAAATGTCTACTCGGGTCTTTTGCCCACGCCTTAATTGGGTTACTTGGGTTTTAGCTATTAAGTTGTATGTGTTCTTTATACACTAGGGATATTAACCTCTTCTCAGCTATATGGTTTACAAACATTTTTTTTCCCACTCCATAGTTTGCCTTTTCACTTTGTGGATAATTCTTTTGCTGTGCAGCAGCTTTTTAGTTTGATGTAGTCCCACTTGTTTATTTTTTATTTTGTTGCTTGTGCTTTAGGTGTCATATATAAAAAAAATGTTGCCAAGATCCATGTCAGGAGAATTTTTCCTGTTTTCTTGTAGGGGTCTTATGGCTTCTGGTTTTACATTTAAGACCATTTTCAGTTAATTCTTGTCAGTGTGTTAGATAGGGGTCTAGTTTCATTCTTTTGCATGTGAAATCCAATTTTCCAAGCACCATTTATTGGACTGTCTTTTCTCCATTGCATACTCTTGGCCCCCTTGCCAAATATTAGTTGACCATAAATGCTTTGGCTTATTTCTGTTATCAAATGAAATATTCTGTATATATCTGTTAAAACCATTTTGTCTACAGTATTGGTTAAATCCTCTGCTTCTATATTGATATTCTTCCTGAATGACCTATTCCTTTTGGAAAGTAGGGTATTAAAGTCCCCAACTATTCTTGCATTGCTGTTTATCTCTTCTTTTACTTCTGTTAGTGTTTGCTTTATATATTTAGGTGCTCCAAAGTTGGGTGCATACATATTTATAATCATTATAGTTTCTTGATAGGTTGAACCTTTTATCATTATATAATGACTTTCATTTTCCCTTTTACCAATTTCATTTTAAAGTCTACTTTTCCTATTATAAGTATAGCTACCCCTGCTTTCTTTTGTTTACCATTTGCTTGAAATGTCTTTTCCCATCCCTTCACTGTAAGTCTATGTGTGTGTCTAAGGCTAAACTGAGGGTCTTGTAAGTTATCAGTGGATCTTGTTCTTTCATCCTTTCAGTCATTCTGTTTCTTTTGATTGGAAATTTAATCCATTTACATTTAAATTCATTATTGATAATCAAGGACTTAGTATTGCCAGTTGCTAATTATTTTCTGGCTGTTTTGTAGATCCATTGTTCCTTGTTTCTTATCCTGATGTTTTTTTTAATGTCCTTTAGTATCAGTATGCCTTGATTTATTATGTTCTTTTTTTGTAATTACTACATGATCTTTCCATTCTGGTTACTATAAGACTTACATAAAACATCTTAAAATTGTAACACCCTATTTTTAATTGATAACAACTTAACTTCAATAGCATTCCTAAACTTTATACTTTTTATTGAAGTATAGATCATTTACAGTATTATATTAGTTTCAGGTGTACAACCTCATGATTCAATATTTCTATAGATTGTACTCCATTTAAAGTTATTACAAAATAATGGCTATATTTCTCTGTGCTGTACAATATATCCTTGTTCCTTATCTGTTTTATACATAGTAGTTTGTATCTCTTAATCTAATACCCTTATTTTTCCTGTACCTCCTTTCCTCTCCCCATTGGTAACCACTAGTTTGCTTTTTTATCTATGAATCTGTTTCTGTTTTGTTATATATATTTGTTTTATTTTTTATATTCCACATATAAGTGATGACATAGATTATTTGTATTTCTCTTTCTGACATTTCATTAAACATAATACTCTCTAGGTCCATCCATGCTGTTACAAATGGCAGAATTTTATTCTTCTTTATGGCTGAGTAATATTACATTTTAATATTCCATTCCATCCACATCTTCTTTTTCCATTCATCTGTTCATGGACACTTAGGTTGTTTCCATAACTTGGCTAATGTAAATAATGCCGCTATGAACATTGGAGTGCATGTATCTTTTCAAATTAGTGTTTTCATATTCTTTGGATATATATACAGGAGTGTTAGTTCTATTTTTAGTTTTTTAGGAACCTCCATACTGTTTTCCATAATGGCTGCGCTTTACACTTTTAATTCTCCTCCAACTGACATTTTAGGCTATAGACATTATACTTTACATAGTTTTATATTACACAACCAGTAACAAATTATTATAGTTATGGTTAATTTTTACTGTCTCTATTTTTTAACTTTTAAACTACAGTTGTATGTGAATTATACACTACCATTACCATATTACAGAATCTAACTTTGACTATATCTTTACCACTTGCAGTGAGTTTTATGCTACCTTTGTACATTTTTATGATGTTAATTAGTGTCTTTTAACTTCCACTCAAAGAACTCCCCCTAGCATTTTGTTCTAAGGCAAGTCTAGTGAAATCCCTCAGCTTTCGTTTATTCAAGAAAATATTTTTTCTTCATTTCTGAAGGATAGCATTGTCAGATATAGAATTCTTGGCTGACAGGTTATTTCTCTCAATATTTTGAATATATCATCCCATTCTTTTCTAGGCTGAAGTTTCTGTTGAGAAATCTGCCTTTAGTCTTATGGGGGTTTCCTTGTATATAACTTCCCTCTTCTCTTTTGCTACTTTCAAAATATTCTCCTTCTGGAATTCCCATAATATATTCTTTTTCATTGTGTCATATAAATTATTTGGGCTTTCTTCATTCTTTTAAATTCTTTTTTTGTTTTTGCTTCTCTGACTGGATAATTTAAAATGTCTTCCCGGTCTTCTAGGTCACTGAATCTTTCTTTTGTGTGATCAAGTCTTCCTTTGAAGCTCTCTATTGAATTCTTCAGTCACTGTAATTTGCGTCTCTAAGGTTAATTGTTGTTGTTGTTTTCTTATTGTTTCTGTTTCTTTGTAATTCATTTTGTTTATGTTCTGTTTTTCTAATTTCATTTGTACATATGTTTCTGTAGTTCACTAAACTTCTCTAAGAACATTATTCTGAATTCTTTGTATGAAAAGTCAAAGATTTCCATTTCTTTAGCACAGTTATTGGAGTTTTATTAGTTCCTTTTGAAGGTATTGTGTTTACCTGGTATTTTATGACTGTTGATTCTTTGGTATCTGCACATTTGAGTAAGTTGTGTCTTTCAGACTTTACAGGTTCTCTCTGGCAGAGACAGTTCTTCACCAGTCACCTCAGGTTGGGTTTCTGGATGTGTCTGCTGGTTATGTCCTCAGACAGGTGGTAGAGCTTGCTATCAGGGTCTATTTTTAGGTGAGGCCACTGACCAAGCTTTTTGTTTGGGTGGGATGCAGCTGGCCGAGAATGGTTGTATAGTACTGCTGGCTTGGTTTCCTAACCAAGTGAGGCTGTAGGATATAACAGCTCTGCAGTTGTCTGTATTCTCTGGACAGGCTTACTAGATAGTCAGATCTAGGTACTATACTCAGTAGTTGGTGAGGCTATGAATTTGATTCTCTGCCCTGGCAGGGCAGCAGGATAGCACCAAGGGCCTATACAGCTCATTCTTTGGGGAACAGAATCATGCCAGAGTGTGCACTGAATTCCCTGGTCAGATGAGTCCTGTGGTTTTGCTTTGCAGATGGGGAAGCCATGGGTTGTGCTCTCTTTGAGTGCCACTGTGCACGGGGCTGTTGAATTAGCTGTGTAGCTTTCTGTGTACTCTCATTAAGTTCCTTGATTGGGCAGACTGAGAGCTGTGAACAGGACTATGAGTTCATTTCCCTACCTGTGGGTAGCTGGAGAAACAGCTCCAAAGCTGGTAAAGCTCTTTGTTTTTGGTCTTGACTCAAGGTAACCCACTCTGTCAAGTTCCCTGGCTGAATGGGACCATTGGCTTTGCTCTGTTGATGATCAATTCTGCCTGCTGGACTCTCCACCCATTGTTGGGCTCTCCAGGTGTCTTGGCCAGGTTTTCTTGTTGGGCAGGACAGAGAGGTACACTCAGCAGTGAGCAGGCTTGTTAACTAGCTCCCCTGCCTGGGAAGAACAGGAGGGCCAGCCCCAAGAAGGCTCTCAGGTATTCTGGGTCAGGGTCTCTTGTCTTGAGGGGCCTGGAGCTATACTTAGCAAAGGGTGGAGCTAGAATTAACTCCCCTGCCTGGGCAGAACAGGTAAACTGACTCCAAGCTAGGCAAGGCTCTTTATTTGTCATCTTGAATCAGCTGACCCCCTCGTCAAGTCTTCTGGCTGAACGGTGCCCCTAGGTTTTCTCTGTGGGTTATCAGTTCTGCCTGCCATACTCTGCTTGAGTGTTGTTGGACTATGTAGTTTTCAGGTCTTCTGACCAGCCTTTCTGATCAGGTGGGGCTGGGAGCTATGCTCAACAGTAGATTGGGCTATGACTCAGCTACCCTGCCTGAGTCGGGGAAGACCAGGCTCCAGGATGGGAATGCTCTTCCTTTTAGGACCAAAATCAGGCAGACCTGCACCCTGTCAAGTTCCCTGGTCAGACTATGCCATTGACTTGGCTTTGCAGATGAGCAAAGCCACTGTTTGGAGCCACTACTTGGGTGTTCCAGGTAGGAACTTGGTCTACAAAGATTCAAGTTCTGGTTGTTGCTAGCCTCTCCCCTTTCCTCCATCACAATCAGATTCATAGTGGTCAAGCCCCACAAATTACCCCATAATCCCTGTAGGATAGACCAGAGTGGGGAATACCAAGAAGTGACCCACAATGCAGGGGATGCTGGATGTCTACCCTGAGTGCTGTCTTTCCACTGGAAGAACTGTAGACTCAGAGGAAACCTCTTGGTGTGGTGCTGTGTCAGCTTGGGGGAGGGGCAATGTGGTCAGCATGTAGCCGTTCCTCTTACCATTCTAATGTGGTCTGTCTTGTTCTCTGTGGTGCAAGGGGCTGCTCCATCCTCACTGCAGTGTTCTAAGATTTTCTCTGTGATGTCTTGTCCAGTAATAGTTGTTATTTGTTCTTGTGAGAGGGAGCAAAGTCAGGAAAGACTTATGTCCCATCTTAGTGGCTTCACTCCTGATTAGTTTTTATATGTTGAACCAACCATAAACTCTTGGGATAAGCCCCAGTGGGTCATTGTGAATAATCTTTTTAAATGTTTTTTTCTATGCCCATTGAGGTTATCATGTGATTTTTGTCCATTATTCTAGGAATATGATATATTATGTTAATTGATTTTTAGATGTTCAGTCAACTTTGCATTCCTGGGATAAATTTCACTTAAACATGGTGTAAATCCTTTTTACATGTTGCTGGATTTTGTTTGCTTCTATTTTGTTGAAGATTTCTTGGGGTATATTCATAAGAGATATTGGCTTATAGCTTTCTTTATTATAATACTTTGGTTTGATATCAGGGCAATACTGGCCTCATAGAATGAGTTGTGAAGTGTTCTCTCCTGATTTTTGGATTAGTTTGTAAAGAATTGTTATTAATTCTTTAAATGCTTGGTAGAATTCACCAATGAAGCCATCTTAGCTGGGACTTTTTTTTTTTTTTTCGCGGTACACGGGCCTCTCACTGTTGCGGCCTCTCCCGTTGTGGAGCACAGGCTCCGGATGCTCAGGCTCAGCGGCCATGGCTCACAGGCCCAGTCGCTCCGTAGCATGTGGGATCCTCCTGGACCAGGGCACAAACCCGTGTCCCCTGCATCGGCAGGCAGACCCTCAACCACTGCGCCACCAGGGAAGCCCGCTGAGACTTCTTTGTTGGAGATTTTGGTATTACAATTTTTTTATTTGTTTAAGCCCATTCAGATTTTCTATTTGTTCTTGGATCACTTTGGGGATTTTAGGTCTTTCTAGATATCTATTTTGGATAAGTTATCTAGTTTGTTAGCATAAGGGTTTTCATAGTTTCCCTTTTCATGTTTTAAATGTTTCTAAGTTTGGTAGAGAGTGCCTTCTTTCATTCCTAATTTTAGTAATTTGTGTTCCTCATTTCTCTTTCCTTTTCCTTTGGTTAGTGTATTAATTTCCTAGAGTTTCTATAGCAAATAACCACAAATTGAGTGGCTTACATCAGTAGAAACTTATTCTCTCACCGTTCTGGAGTCAAGAAATCTGCAATCAAGGGGTCATTAGGGTCATACTCCCTCTGATGGCTCAAGGGGGGAATACTTCCTTGCCTCTTTCAATTTCTTGTGGCTCCAGGTATTCTTTTACTTGTAACTGCATAATTCCAATCTATGCCTCCATCTTCACATGACCTTTTCTCATCTCTTCTCTTCTTTCTCTTGTAAGGATACTAGTCCTTGGATTTAGAGTCCACCTGAATAACCTGGGATGATCACACCTCAAGATCCTTAACTTAATTACATCTTCAAAGGCCCTCATTCCAAATAAAGTCACATTCATAGATTCCAGTGGTTAAGACATGGACATATCTTTTTGAGAGTCACCAGTCAACATACTACAGTCAATCTGCCTGAACTTTTTAAATGTATTGCTCTTTTAAAAAAATTTGTTTTCATTGATTTTTCTATTGTTTTTCTTCCAGTCTCTTTTGTATTTTTTTCTCTTCTTATACTTTCATTTCCTCCCTACTCCATTCTTTCCTTTAATTTGATCCTCCTTTGCCTTTTTAAAATCAGATTGCTTCTGTATTGTTGTAGATTGTAAGGGTTCTTTATATATTCTATATATTAACTCCTTATTGGATATATGATTTACAAATATTTTCTGCCATTTCATTGGTTACCTTTTTGTTCTACTGATAGTATCCTTTTGATTCACAAAAGTGTTTAATTTTGATCTGGTTCAATTTATCTAGTTTTTATTTTGTTCTTATGTTTTTGGTGTCATATCTAAGAAATCATTTGCCAAATCCAATATCAGGAAGCTGTTCTATTTTCTTCTAAAAAGTTTATAGTTTTAGCTTTTATGTTTAAGCCTTTGTCCCATTTGAGCTAATTCTGTATATGGTGTAAGGTAAGGTTCCTTAGATCTATAGTGAGTCTGTTGTAGACAGACTATGGTTGGATACTGTTTTTTTAATCCATTCTTCTAATCTGTCTTTTAATTGGGAAAGTCAATCCAATTACATTTAAAGTAATTACTGATAGTGAAGGACTTACTATTGCCATTATGTTACTTATTTTCTGAATGCCTTAAATATTTTTGTCCCTCATTTCCTCCATTACTACTTTCCTTCCTGTTTAACTGTCTTTTTTATAGTAACTCTTTTTGGTTCCTTTCTCATTTCCTTTTGTATATTTTCTATACATGTTTTCTTTGTGTTTACCATGGGGGTTACATATAATGTCTTAAAGTTATAACAATCTATTTTAAATTGATAGTAACAACTTCAATTGCATACAAAAACTTTAATCCTTTACAGTTCTGTCCTACCATTTTACTGATATCACAACTTACATTTTTATATATTGTGTACCCATTAACAGATTTATAATTATTTCATGCCTTCATCTTTAAATTCCTGTAGAAAAATGAAAAGTGGAATTACAAACCAAACGTTACATTAATACTTGTTTTTATATTTGTCCATGTATTTACCTTTACTGGAGAAATTTATAATTTCATATGGCTTCAATTTAATGTCTAGTGTCCTTTCATTTCAACTTGAAGGACTCCCTTTAGCATTTCTTGCAGAGCATATTTAGTGGTAATAAACTCACTCAACTTATATTTATCTAGAAATGTCTTAATTTCTCCTTCATTTTTATTTTTATTTTTGTGGTACGCGGGCCTCTTACTGCTGTGGCTTCTCCCGCTGCGGAGCACAGGCTCAGCGGCCATGGCTCACGGGCCCAGTGGCTCCATAACATGTGGGATCTTCCCAGACAGGGGCACGAACCTGTATCCCCTGCATCGGCAGGTGAACTCTCAACCATTGTGCCACCAGGGAAGCCCTCTCCTTCATTTCTGAAGGACAGTTTCCTAGATATATAATTCTCAGCTGATAATTTTTTCTTTTACCACTTTAAATATATTATCCAACTTCCTTCTTGCCTGCAAGCTTTCTGCTATGAAATCCCCATATAATCTTATTGAGAATCCCCTGTATGTGATGAGTCACTTTTGCTGCTTCCAGTACTCTTTCACTGTCCTTGTCTTTTGACAGTTTGATTATAATGTGTCTCTGTGTGGAATTCTTTGTGTTTATCCTACTTGGAGTTTTTTAAACTGCTTGGATTTGTATATCAATTACTTTTCTCAAATTTAGGAAGTTTTCAGGTATTTATTCAAATCATGTTTCTGTCTCTTTGCCTTTCTCTCTTCCTTCTGGGACTTCTATAATGCATATATTGGTCTGCTTTTGATGTCCCATTAGTCTCTTAGGCCCTGTTTACATTTTTATTGATAAGAATTATTTTTCCTTTTTGCTCCTCAAACTTCATAATATGAAATGACCTCTTTTCAAGTTCATTGATCCTTTCTTCCACCTCTTTTGTCTTCTGCTGAACTCCTTCAGTTAATTTTTCCATTCAGTTACAGTATTTTCAGCTCTAAAATTTCTGTTTGGTTCCTTTATAATCTCTATTTCTGCTGATATTCTCATTTTATACATATATTGTCACCCTTATTTCTTTGTTTTTCTTTATTTCTTTGAGCAGATTTAATATAATTGTTTTAAAGTATTTGTGTAGTAAATCCAATGTTCATGTTTCTTCAGGGACATTTTCTGGACATTTATTTTGTTCTTTTGAATGGCTGATGTTTTCCTATTTCTCTGTATATTTTGTGATCTTTTTTTAAATTGGGCATTTGAATAAACCACCACTTCCCCCAGTCTTTGGGTCTGCACAGTTGAAGACTTTCACTAATTAGACTGGTGTAAAGGCTTAAGGTCTTTGTAGGCCTTTCCTGGGCATGTGTCTCCCCTGGTCCTGTGTGCATGCTTTGTACTGACTCCCCTCTGTACACAGCTACTTTTAAATATCTTTATTTCCTGAAGATTCTCATTCTTGCTTATCCTAGACCCTTAGATGATCTAGTATATTCATCAATCAGTAATCTCTTTCTCCAGGTGTATGTGGGTCTATAGTCTTCTTGCCATTTTCTTGAATCTTGCCTGATGCTTCCTGCTACTTCTCCTAGCCTGAGATCTGAGTCGTCCCACTTTTGGCTATGTGAGCTCCAAGTTAGGAGCTAAAGAGATGAATCTCTCAAGGAGCCCAAAGCCAGGTTAGAATGTTGTAAATTCTGTCTACTCTGTTCTCTTTGGTTCACATAAGGGGACTGGTGACAAGGCCAATACTTTTCCTGATCCATGTCATGCTACACAAGGAAGAGAGTGTGACACTTTTTAAAATGCTGTGAAATTTCCTACATTTTTAGTATGGCTTTTTCTTGTTGTTTATTTGCTTGGTTGCTGTAAGATATTTGACTAATTTCTACCGTGATGTTATCCTTGTCAATCTGTAGTTTTTAATTTGATGTTTCCAGGGAAGAGGGATGAGACTCTAGGTCTGCTTAAACTTTCATCTTGCTGCTGTCTCTGCTGTTTGTTTTTTAAATTACAGAGTAAGTGTATCAGTACATATAGTGTTAGTGCAACAAACAACCAGGATGTTTGATTTCTTTTAAATGCCTATGTTTTGGTTCAACATGGATCCATGTGCAAAAGCAAAGACATGAAACCATGATTCATGTTAAGAATGCTAGTCTAGCCCAGCAAGGATTGTAGCTTGGTAAGAGCTATAAATCTTTTGCTGTATTTTAAGGAACTGATCTCTGAGTATACATGTAATAAAACATTTAATTTCAGTTGTAAAAATATATGTAGAACTTAAAGCTAACATTTGACACTTTATTTTCTAAAGTTAGTAAAGAATTTTTATATTTTCTCAATTTTTTTTTACATGAGTAACATTGAGATAATATTTTAAAATATTTCAGGGGATCCAGATTTATAATTGTAAACTCCCCAGGTCCTTGGCATCAGAAGTTAATCATTCCACATAATAATTTATATTATTTTACTTATATCCTTCCATTATTTTTAACAGCCAGTATCTCTAGAATCAGTGTGGTGAAATCAGGCTTGTTATGCCATGTATGTGTACTTTTTATAATTCCATTGAAATGTCTCAGAATTCCAGTTTCTCTGATCTTAATCTCTTATGGTTTGTGAATTTTTAACTAGTAAAATTATATAGAAAAAAACAAATGCATCTTGGTTGTCAATTACAAGAATTTGTCAGGCTAGTAAACTTTTCTAAACACTAATTTCATATGACTTAATATAAGAACAATCCATATGCTTAAAAAAGGGTGTTAGTTCCTTAGCCAAAAGTAGTAATATTAAAATTTCAATTGTAAGCTTATTTAGTTTCTGAAAGCTTTTCTAGACTTGGTAGAGAGACGAGGGGGAAATATTTTTAAATAAGCCAGTACTTCTTTTCTTCTTTGCTCCAGAACACATTGTTCTCAACCAGAAACAACGAATCCCCTTCCTCCCAACTGCCTACCCTATATAATGGTCTCTTGTATATTTCCACTCTTGGCCTTTTTTGAATTATGGCAAGTGAAGCTAGTTAATAATAAAGGCACAAGTTAATTCAATCAACATATATTTATTGATTGCCTACCACACGCCCAGCAGTGTCCTCTATGCTCTATAATTCATAATTGAAAGACGTCTATGAAGCCCTGCTGATTAAAGCAGAATGCTTGATAGGTTTGATAGGTTTTAATGCTCAAGTGATACCAAAACAACTGATGGAAAGCTAAAACATTAATTTATGAATCACTTACTGATGAACTTTGCTGAGAGACATGGTTATTGTCTGAGGGTTTCAGATAATCAATTTCTCTTTAAGCATATGCTTATTAATAATATATTTAATTTTCCTGGCTTATATAAAATATAGTATATTTCAGATAAGAGCTTTGTTAGACCCATGAACTGCCCTGAAGTTTTAAAAATATAATACCTATGATATGTGTAGAATTGTCTTTCTAACAAAGATTTTTGAAATCAAACAAATGCTTTTTTGTGTATATTCTCTGTGTTACTATATAAAAATAATTAGACTAAATTGTTTTAAACATGATACTTTGTCCTTAAGAATCTCATAGTCTAGAAGAAATATTACAACAGAGTCATATGTAGGGTCTAAATCGTATAAAATGAAATATAGTAAAAATGCTTTTAAAAATTCCTTAAATCATCCACAAAAGTAACTATATGCATGCTTTCCTGTGAATGTATAACCATGTATAATAATGTGTGTATAAAAAGTATAATTAATATTCTGATATATGGTATCTATTTTAAGTATAATTTTCCATGAGAAAGGTAAGTGTTATAGTTGGATTCACAAATCTTAACTATCCATATGATGTGACTCCAGTTTACATTAAAATTAGTGTGTTACATATGTTAGTGTATCCACTTTTAGCCAAGAGAAGCAGATTTCCAACATTAGGCACTTCCTTGCATTCACATTCAAAGATGTGACTCTGCAACTCTCCATTAGTTTGAGCAGGACAGCCATTTGTGGAGGCAGTTTTATGATGGCCATAAAAAGACTATTCCAGTAATCTCCAGACTGTCTAGTTATCTTTTATCTCGTGCACAAGACCTTTCTTTAGAAATATGTTTTATATTTCTCTTCTCAATTCCTACCTCCTTTAACCTAGTTCCAAGCCTAGATTACCTCTTGCCTAAATTATTGTGAAAGTTTCCATACTTATTCAATTCATTATACATATTTAGTCACATTAATCATCCTAATGTATAAAAGTACAATTCTGACCATATAACTCATCTGCTTAAAAACTTTCAATGACTCCCCATTTTCTATAGAATTAGATATAAATGTACCTTGGCATTCATGGCCTCCACAAAGACCCTAACTCCCTTTCTAGTTCTAGCTGAATTCACCATTCCCAAACACACCCTATCCTTTTATTCCACAGTATTCATGCCATTCTTTACTCCTGGAATGCTCTTTTATTTCTATCAAGATTCTACTCATGTTTTAAGGTTCAGCTGAGATATAAATTCTCAAGTTGATGTAATTTTGCCGTGTCTTTAACTCCTATTGCACTTCATTTATTGTACCTCCCTTGTGGCACTTATCATATTTATCTTTGTATTACAATCATTCATATACCAGTCTTATCTTTCCCTCTAGATCATAGTTCTTGCCCTCCAGGAAATTATGTTTTATCCATCTTTTTGTTTCCTGTAGCACCTAAAACAGCACCTAGTACAGAGATGCCTGATAAATATTTGAAGAGAATTCAAATTGGTTACCTTGGAAAGTTATCTATACTTATTTCAATAATGTTCAATTTGTCAAAAAGTTTTTGAAGTTCTTTTACAATTGCTTTAAGGACCTGTGGGATTCTTATAAGTGCTTTCAGTGGTGACAAACATTTCAGGGAAAATTTGATTTTGGAAAATAGAATTCATTCTGAGACACGTTTAGTGAATAATATGGATGTTCAATCTGAGCTGTTATATTTTCAGTTAAAACAAAGAGAATATGAATGAGACAGAATATCTAGGTGAGTCATGAACTAACAACTCCAAAAGAAAAGTTCCCAAAGTGCTTTCAACAATAGCAACATCACTGTAATGACTTTATAACTTCCAAAGATTTTTATTTTGAAACACAAAGTACTCATTTGGATATGTAAATTCTAATATATTTGTTAAATTAGTCTTGTCTTGTAGATTCATTTTGCAGTTTTCCAAACCAGGGTGTTGAAAAGTGTGTTTGGAACTTAAATATCACTTAAATGATAAGTATATTTTCCGACTCATTTTAAATACTGTATTTTATAGCTTCTGGTGAGGGAGAAACCTTCTCATCATTCTCGCACCAAAGAAAACATTCCAAATTTGAGGGAAACATTTATACAGTACTATGATTCAAAAAAGCCTACAAATTTAGCTACTATGCTTGGCCATTCTTAAGTTTTAGCAGAAACATAAGGAACTGAAGAATAGATTTAAAGTAAATAATAGAGGGTAGTTGAATATAGCATTTGAGTATCATGTAACTGGTGTCACAGAATTATAAAACAAAAAAATGAAACTTCATCTCTTCCCAAATACATGGAATTTATAATATTTGTATGTTAAGGTGTTTATAGGAGTCTTCCATTTTCTTGGTTACATACAACTGATTTAATCAAGAAACCACATTTTATATTCTTAAAATATATAAGGTCCATGTTTAAAGAAATTCAATTACCATGTTTATTATGTGTATCATTGTTATGGTTTCATGTTAACTTTTTATTAGTTACTAGTTTATGGGGTGGTTGCAATGCATTTGGTTTAACATGTTTTCTCTAGCAACTTTACATAATCAGTTTTAAAATATCCTCACTAATAGATGGAAGTATGTGCACAAATATTCCAAAATAGTTGGATATCTCTATTCTTTCAAGAGTATATTATGTGATTATTTTAGCAGATTTACCTCCTTCATTGAGACTAGCAGTCAATTTACTTTGCAAACATTGTATCATATACCAAGTATTAGTGGGAGGACAAGAAGTATACTTTTTAAAGAATTTTTCTGTAGAAATTTTCTCTTCACTCTTGTTCACCATTTAAAAAAATCAATTATTCAAACCTTCTCATGACCCTCAAGGATTCTAGTTAATTGTCATTTTACCATAATGGGATTTTAACTTTAGTAAAAATTTTCCTTACAACTATTATTTGGAGTTTATATCATTTTTAGCCTGTCCCTACCATACTGATGCATTTTGAACTCAAAGTAAAATGGAAGGTCTGGTGGCCAGGGACAGTATTCTTTTACCTGAAATTTGAATAATTGAGGATATTACTCTACTATTTACTTTGACTGTTTGATCATCACTTCTTATCAGTAAGCATAATACAAATTAATTGGCCATCACTGAATATAATTTATCAAAGCCAATAAACGTTTGATTGAATACCACATTCCCACCACCACTACCACTTAGCAAGGCTGATTTGACTTGTCGGTCTCTCAGGAAGCACATGTTTGGAAGGGGAGGAGAGGGCAAAGTGAGAGTATGGAGTACTCCCCAATTCTTGTGTGTCCCAGGAAAAGGTATGGTTAAGTCCAGACTAACCTGAGCCATAGCTCACAGAAGCACCTTGATCTCTTTAAACACTCCCCAGAATCCTATGAGAGTAGCATCTATCTCCTTGAGCAGCAATGCTGGTGTAATAAGGTGTTACTAGCTATTCACCTTAGTAGTTTCTATGTAAAAAGGGACTTGCAGTTATGTAAGATGAATAAACCTAGAGAGCTAATATACAGTATGATGACTATAGTTAATTATTTAATTATTGTAACATTTATTCCACAGAACACTGCATTTTTATTATAATAATTTTATTGTCCATAGATTTCCAAACCTTCCAAACTGGGTACTTCTAGGCCCGAAAAATGTCTTCAAAATTTTCTTGAATTTTCAGAGCAACTGCACTACTTCTTGAATTTTCCCACAAAGGAAAGCCTTTTAAATCTCTTGCTTTCAATAAGGTAACAGCATTGTCCACATGGGAGATATGCTCTGAATGCAGACCTATCTTGACATCTTGTATGAATTCTTTGGTGTTGATCAGCATTCCAATAGTGTCAATGCATACCTTACTGAGATTCCATTTGTTGTTTCCACAGATTTCAGGAAACCTTACTGTGCCTTGGATTACAGGGTGTTCTAGAAAAAGAGCAGTAAGTAATCTTTCATTTAAAGCAGCAAATGGGTTTCCCCTGTCTCCTTAGTAAGAATGCCATTGAGAAAGTTGTTATGATATTTGTAAAGTTGACAAAACTGCACTTCAATAAGTTAATTAACCTCGAAGGACATATTTTGAGATTATAATATTTATATACACTAAAAAGATAACCTTAAATAAAATGCAGTAACCAGCACATTGTATAATCTTTGAGCAGATTTTTGTAGTTTAAAAAAAATTTTAAAGGTATTTCATAAAATACCATAATTTTTCTACATGTAATAAGCCCAGTTAATTTGATCATAGAATTGAATCATGATTGATATAAACATCTCAAAGTTAAATAATTTACATTACTATTTATTATTTGTGTGTATTTCAGTGTTTAGAAGTGATGAGTAACTAATATTTTAACAATACTATTTTCTGGCTTTCTGCTACAACTCTTATGATTCTTAAAATATTAATATAACAGAATTTCATTAAAATGTTTTTTGAAAACTTTTTTTTGAGTTTGCTCAAAGAAGCTCATTCAGTTGGTCTGTATAGGACCCATTAATCTGCATTTTAACATGCAGGAGATTTTGATGTAACTTTTCCTTAGAAGGGAAACTATTAAAGGATTTCAAAAGTAAAAAAATAAAAAGACATGAGCAGACTTTTAGAAAGATAGCTCAAGTTATTGTATGGTAGATAGCTTTGGAACAATGGAACTGAATTGAGAGTGCAGAAATAAGTTGTTATATTTATAGTCAATTGATTTTATACAAAGATGTTATGACAATTCATTGCGGAGGAGAAAGATAGTCTGTTCAACAAAGTATAGTGCATAGAATTTAAAAATGGATAAATTGGATCTCAACAAAATTCAAAACTTTAGCACTTCAAAAGACACCATGAAGAAAATGAAAAGACAAGCAACAGCCTAGAAGGAAATACTTACAAATCACTTATCCATTAAAAGACTTGTATCCAGAATATACAAAAAACTCTTACAGAGACAAACAATCTGATCATAAAATGGACAAAAGATATGAACAGATATTTCAACAAAGCAGATACATAAAATTTTAATAAATACATGAGCAGATGCTCAAAATCATACGTCATTCAGGAAATGCCTATTAAAACCAAAATAAGGTATTTCACACTCTCTACAATAACAAATATTGGCAAAGATATGAAGATAAAGGGACAATCATACATTGATGGTGGGAATGTAAAATGATACAGCCACTTTGGAAAACAGTTTTGTAGTTTCTGAAAATGTCAAGCATAAACTACCATACAACCCAGCAATTCCACACATCAGTATCTGCCAAAGAGAAACAAAAACACTTCTACATGTGGGATTGAATGCATGTGTTCAGCAGTTGATGTAACAGCCTTAATAATAGTCCAAAATTGGAAACAACATAAAAGTCCATCAACTTGTAAATGGATAGACAAAGTACAGTATATCCATACAATGTAATAAAATTCAGTAATAAAAAGGAATTAACTAGTGACACATGATGCATCATAGATGAACCTCAAAAAGATTATGCACTGTGACAGAAGCTAGACACAAGAGACCACATATTATATGATTCTATTTATATGAAATGTCCAAAGACAAATACAAATTCATAGAGACAGGAAATAGATCAGTAGTTGCCTGAGGTTGGGGATTAGGAATATGGAATATCTGGAAATAGACATGAGAGATATATTACAGAGATTACAATGTTCTAAAACTGATAAATGATGATGTTTTCACCACTAAGTGAAGGTACTAAAAATCATTGAACTCTATACTTTAACTCAACATATTCAAAATTTTATTTAAGCATGTAATTAGTATAAAATTTGAGATTTTTACATATTTTTACTGCACAAAATCTTTGAAATCATGTGTATTTTTCCATTTATCGTCCATGTCAGTTTGAATGTTAACTTTTCATCATACAAACTTGATCTCTATGTAAATTTCATGATTTACAGTTGAAAAACTGTTTATATTTTGTAAACATAATACTGTAGTAAAGTTGTTTTTATAAACAGATAGCATTAAGAGAATGAAAGACAAACCACAGATAGGGAGAAAATAATTACAAATGGTACAGCTGATAAAGAACCTGTGTCCAGGATACAGAAAGAATTCTCAAAATTCAATAATAAGGGAACATGACATTTTTTTTCTTAGATTACATATATGTGTTAGCATACGGTAATTATCTTTCTCTTTCTGACTTACTTCACTCTGTATGACAGACTCTAGGTCCATCCACCTCACTACAAATAACTCAATTTCGTTTCTTTTTATGGCTGAGTAATACTCCATTGTATATATGGGCCACATCTTCTTTATCCATTCATCCAATGATGGACACTTAGGTTGCTTCCATCTCCAGGCTATTGTAAATAGAGCTGCAATAAACATTTTGGTACATGACTCTTTTTGACTTATGGTTTTCTCAAGGTATATGCACAGTTGTGGGATTGCTGGGTCATATGGTAGTTCCATTTGTAGTTTTTTAGGAACCTCCATACTGATCTCCATAGTGGCTGTACCAATTCACATTCCCACCAGCAGTGCAAGAGTAATCCCTTTTCTCCACACCCTCTCCAGCATTTATAGTTTCTAGATTTTTTGAAGATGGCCATTCTGACTGGTGTGAGATGATATCTCATCGAAGTTTTGATTTGCATTTCTCTAATGATTAATGATGTTGAGCATTCTTTCATGTGTTTGTTGGCAATCTGTATATCTTCTTTGGAGAAATGTCTATTTAGGTCTTCTGCCTATTTTTGGATTGGGTTGTTTGTTTTTTTTGTTATTGAGCTGCATGAGCTGCTTGTAAATCTTGGAGATTAATCTTTTGTCAGTTGCTTCATTTTCAAATATTTTCTCCCACTCTGAGGGTTGTCTTTTGGCCTTGTTTATGGTCTCCTTTGCTGTGCCAAAGCTTTGAAGTTTCATGAGGTCCTATTTGTTTATTTTTGTTTTTATTTCCATTTCTCTAGGAGGTGGGTCAAAAAGGATCTTGCTGTTATTTATGTCATAGAGTGTTCTGCCTATGTTTTCCTCTAAGGGTTTTATAGTTTCTGGCCTTACATTTAGGTCTTTAATCCATTTTGAGCTTCTTTTTGTGTATTGTGTTAGGGAGTGTTCTAATCTCATACTTTTACATGTACCTGTCCAGTTTTCTCAGCATCACTTACTGAAGAGGCTGTCCTTTCTCCACTGTACATTCCTGCTTCCTTTATCAAAGATAAGGTGACCATATGTTGGTGGGTTTAGCTCTGGGCTTTCTATCGTGTTCCATTGATCTATCTTTCTGTTTTTGTGCCAGTACCATACTGTCTTGATTACTGTATCTTTGTAGTATAGTCTGAAGTCAGGGGGCCTGATTGCTTCAGCTCCATTTTTCATTCTCAAGATTGCTTTGACTATTTGGGGTCTTTTGTGTTTCCATACAAATTGTGAAAATTTTTGTTCTACTTTTGTGAAAAATGCCAGTGAACCTAGCGGTAAGATGGGAATAAAGACACAGACTTACTAGAGAATGGACTTGAGGATATGGAGAGGGGGAAAGTTAAGCTGTGACAAAGTGAGAGAGTGGCATGGACATATATACACTACCAAACATAAAATAGATAGCTAGTTGGAAGCAGCTGCATAGCACAGGGAGAGTAGCTCGGTGCTTTTCAACCACCTGGAGGGGTGAGATAGGGAGGGTGGGAGGGAGGGAGATGCAAGAGGGAAGAGATATGTGAACATATGTATATGTATAACTGATTCACTTTGTTATAAAGCAGAAGCTAACACACCATTGTAAAGCAATTATACTCCAATAAAGATGTTAAATAATAATAATAATAGTAATAAGGGAACACAACCCAATAAAAAAGTGGGCAAAATATTTGACAGACACTACACCAAAGCAGATATGGAGATAGCCAGTAAGAGCATGTAAAGCTGCTCAACAACATTAGTCACAAGATAAATGTAAATTTAAACCACAATATGACCACTCATTATAATAGCTAAAATTTTTTAATTATACCAAGTTTTGGTAAGGATATGAAGGAATCGAAAATATAATACTATAAAGCTGACAATAACAAATATTGGCAAAGATATGGAGATAAAGGAACAATCAAACGTTGATGGTGGGAATGTGATATGGTACAACCACTCTGGAAAACAGTTTGGCAGTTTCTTAAAAAGCTAAACATACACCTATCCTATGATCCAGCTATTCTGATAAGTATTTACCCAAGAGGAGTGATAGCACATATCCATACAAAGATTTGTACATGAATGTTTATAGCAGCTTTATTTATAATAGCCTAAAATTAGAAACAAACAATGTTCATTAATAGGTGAATGGATAAACAAATTGTTTTTGTTCATATAGGGAAATAGTACTCAACAATTAAAAACATGAACTATTGAGGCACACATCAACAAGAACGAATCTCAAAATAATCAGCCTGAATGAAAGAAACCAGATGTAAAAAGGGTACATACTGTATGCTTCCATCTATATAAAATTATTGAAAATGCAAACAGGAAGCAGATCAGTGGTTGCATGGTAAGGTAAGAGGGCAAACGGTATGGCAAATTGATTGAAAGGGGGCATTAGGAAACTTTTAAGGATGATGGGTATGTTCGTCCAAGATTGTTTCTTGAGCATATACACATATCAAAACATCAAATTGTACAATTTAAATATGTGTAATTTAGTTTTCGTTAATTATACCTCAATAAAGCTTAAAAAAAACCAATTCAGTTATTAGAAAACTTAGGTATTTGAATCTTCTTTTTCAACTGTAAATCTTATGAAATTTACATATAGATCAAGTTTGTATGATGAAAATTTAACATTCAAACTGACATGTACTATAAATGTAAAATACACATGATTTCAAAGATTTTGTACAGTAGAAATAATATGTAAAATTCTCAATTTTTATACTAATTACATGTTTAAATAAAATTTTGAATACATTGAGTTAAAGTATATTATTAAAATTAATTTTACCATCAGTTTTTCATTTTTTTAATGTTGCTACTAGAAAATATAAGCCTACATATGTGTCTAATATTATATTTCTATTGTACTACACAGGTCCACAGTGTGCCAGACATTGTGCTTGATCTTAGGGATACAATGGTGAGAAAAAACAGATGTTTTCCCTGCTCTCATGGAGCTAATGACCTAGATTTAATAAGAAGAGAGGTATTCATGAAATAATTACATAATCAGATATAAAAT